>NW_016809075.1:1452704-1503350 GCF_001698545.2 Rhinopithecus bieti
TATATATATATATATATATATAACTTGTTACTTGTAAATCTAACTTTCTTTCCTGATAGCTCTATGCTACTTACGACAAAGCCATACTGCTATTAACATACACTATGCTTTCATCAAATGGTATTTTAATCTGCTTTACAAAATGAAATGAAAACAACATAATGGCAGTTGCTAGGTTTGTGATTATGTAAACAGGTAAATGCTAAATGAGTGTCTGTTCTTCTGACTATTTTAAATACTCATATACAAAATACAAAATCTTGAGAAAAACATTTAAAAAATACTCTCTGTTCTATTTTTGCAACTTTCTATAAATCTATAATTATTTCAAAACAAGAAGTTAAAAACAAAATTAAAAAATACTAGCATATATCTGCTATTAACACATTTGAAAAATACAGATGGTATAAAAAAGTCAATACAAGTTTTAAATACAAGCTTACCCATAATCTGAAATATAATTATGAAGTGGGATATTATCCTATGTATCCTTAAAAGGAAAAAATTTTAAATTGCTTTGTATAAATCTTAAAAATTAATGGAAAAATCCTTTAAGAGAAAAATAATTCCCTTTAATAATGGCCTAACATGTATATCTTTAGAAGACATAAAATTTTAAATAATGATTTCAATCTACTTATAAGACCTCAAGTATAAGTTTCTAAAAATTAAAAAACTGAGCAAACAGTAAATCATGTTTATTTAAAATATAGTATTTAATTTCTTTATCTAATGGTTTATTAACCAAAAAATTTAAGTGCAGATCTAGGCTGCAATGAAAACTGAAAACCTGTATGAGAATGGAAATTTGCAGAGTGAATGTGTGTGACTGAAGCTTAGACAGAAAAGAGAAAGATCTGGGAGTAGGGTGAGAAAGGGAGCAGAGTGCCAAGAGAGGGAAGGACAGAGGCAGAGAGACTGAAAGAGGTGAAGCCAGGGAGACACACAGAGAGACAGAAAGGTAGTGAGAAAGAGAGGCACGGAGTAGCAAAAGGATGAGAGGGAGGAGAAAGAAGGGCACACAGAGAAACAGACAAAGGAAGAGGGAATGATGGACAGAGACTAACAGATAGGGACAGGAAGAGACCAAGACACAGTGGGAAAGCAAGATACAGAGAACGGGAGATACTGAAACAGACAGGGAGCGAGAGAGTCAGAGGGGCAGAAAAGGAAAGGCTGAAAGAAAGAGAAAGGGAGGGAGAAAGATAAAGAGAGAGAGAGAGAGAGAGAGAGAGAGAGAGAGATTAAGATAGATTTAGTCAGAAAGGGAGAGACACCCTGAAACACCAGGTAGATGAACAGAAAGGGAGACAGATTGAGACAAAGTGGGAAAGACAAATGTAGAGGGAGAGGGGGAGAAAAATGGGTGGGGATAGGGAGAACAGAAGATGGAGGGAGAGACAAGATAAATCAAGAGGGAGAGAGAAATATTTAGAAAGTCAAACAGAAAAAGAGAGGGAGGGCAGGATAGAAGCACACCGACAAACCTAAAGGAAACCTAAAGGAAAAAGAAGAAATGAAAATGAGGAAAAGTATGAAAAAGAAAAGCAGAATGTGACAAAGGATGGATAAAAGCAGTTGTAAGTAAGAACTGAGAGTATGTGCTGCTTATTTTTTTTTCATTTATAGTTCTCAATATAAAACTTAAAATCTGAGGCTTAAAAATAATGAAATTCTCTTGGCATTAGGGTGAAGCAATGCATCTGATAAAAGACCCTAATTTTAATAATAGCTATTAATATTTTGATGACCCTAATTACTTACACAGTTGGGAATCAGAAATAGACAAAAGAAAGAGCAATGACATTCAGCGTTGATAAAAGGCCATTTAGTGATTTTCTTCCTATTTCCTCTAAAAAAGAGATGAATTATTTCATACGAATAAAATAACTGTTTCATAAATGGAGGGGGAAGGAATTCATATCATAACAAGTCCAAATGCTGTTAAAATTTCGGCTAATTCCAGGCAAAAAGCAAGCAAAACTCTCAAAAACCTTCTGAACAATTCAATTATACGAAAATGGACATGTGCTATTCAGTATCACCTACATGATGAGATTTCAGTTTTGAGGAATCAAAATATCGAGGTAAATGTCAAAGTTTTCAGACTGTATAATTAGGAATCAGATACTCCTCAAAAATTACATAGTTTGATTAGCATTTGCTCTCTTTTGCAATGTGATATCTGATTATGCTAATCATAGCAATGACAGATCTAGGTTTTGCTGTTACAAGCACTTTAAAAATTATTCCACCTCTTCCCCCAAAAGGGTAGCAAACCATTACCATGAGTTTTGAAAGTTAAGATTTGCAGAGTGAATGTGTGTGACTGAAGCTTAGACAGAAAAGAGAAAGATCTGGGAGTAGGGTGAGAAAGGGAGCAGAGTGCCAAGAGAGGGAAGGACAGAGGCAGAGAGACTGAAAGAGGTGAAGCCAGGGAGACACACAGAGAGACAGAAAGGTAGGGAGAAGCTTAGCTTCTTAATTTCCAAAAGTCTCATTCATATTGTATTTGTTCCACAATAAAATTTTTAAAATTGAACAAGTCATATAGTATGTCTATTTTAAGATGAACTTCAAAGAGAAGTCATTTTTCCAACTGACAATTTGCTGTGCTATACACAAATACTGATTAGCACACAGGTAAACCATTCTATCAGTAGGTTACAAGAAGTATCAAACATGTGAGGGGCGGGGAGAAAAAACTGGTGCTACAGCTGAGAAGTAAATGACGCTACTTTTCACGCCATCAACCTAAACAAATATACCTTTGCAAAAATAAAAACAATTTTAAAAGGCTCTCACTTTCAACATGGTAGAATTTTATCATACATCCTCTAACAAAAATTATGGTACTAAGTGAACATGAATACTTCTTCATGTATCAGATAACCTTCTATACAAATTTAGCAAATGAATTAAGAGTCACATACCTTCATTGTATTGGTATTTGCTTCATCATACAGAGTTAAGAAGATGTTCTTTCCACAGCACCTGTAAACTGCTGCTCTGCATTGCTCCTCTACAGAGCTCACTGCACATATCCAGCTGATTAGTCAGGCATTGGGAGTGCCTGCTAGAGCAGTCTAAAGCACTTGCTGAGGACTCAGACAATAGAAAGTCAACAGCTGTATGTTGTGATGTCAGTAACACTCTAGCCAGTTACCACCCAGAATATCTGAAATGCATCAGAAGCTATATTGAGCTCTTCATTAGCAATTCAGAAGCAATGATGCAAAAGCCCATGAAACTGTGAATATGCAAAGACTGTCAGGATTTTTGAGATTTCTCACTATTAAAATATTATTGCACAATGATGCCTGATCCCAGATTGAAGAAAAATAGTTGAGACAACCATATTTTTCTGTAATTCCTTAAAGAACAAGCCATAAATAATTTAGGTATGGTTAATATATCATTTTAAAATTACTCCCTTTGACACTTTTAATATCACTAACAAAAAGCCTTAAAAAAGGCACTTTGTCTATAATAACCAACTTCCTGTGACAGTTTTGCATCTTCCAACTGACTTTACCTGTCACAAAGAAAGAAAATGAATTAACAGCACAATTCCTTATTTCTTAATCTGTTTTTGCTAAAATTAAAATAAGCTTGCTTATTTCTGGCAAGAGCATTACTTCTTCATACCAACAGATGGAGATAGCAGTAGAGTTGCAATCCGAGGACAATTCTGCCTCGTGTCAGATGCTTGTTGGCTGTATTAGGTCAAGTGGCGGACTTACAAGAAAAGGAATCAACCAAAACTGAATTTAAAAAACCATGTTTAATAATTATAAGGCAAACAAATAAGATAAAGAAAACAGAATACTAATTGTATCTATTGGGCAACACACTGAACCAGATGAGTATGTTTTCTGGATTCTAACTATTGTTTTCAGTGATAGCTGGTACAGCATGCGACTCTGTTTCCCATTTTGTTAAACAAAGATCATACTTTCCAAAAGCATATAGGGATGTTGTAAGGCTCCATCAGACAATGCTCATATATTACCTGCACTACGTGAAGAAAGATCCATACACCACTAACCAGAAATCCCACTTTTCCATGTCACTAAAATGTTAAGTCATGTAGAGTTTATATAACCTTACGGATTAATAAACCAGCAGTGCTCTTTATACCAACTTGACAAACACTGAAAGATACCAGCTTTATAGTATGATGTGAAAAAATATTAACACCTTTTCAAAAATACTCAGCCCTAGAAGTAGATTATTGAAAATACATAAAAACCCACAAAATCTTCCCAAATCTTCAAACAACAAAGGTGATGAGGCAGCTAACAACACTGAGACTTATCTGAGAGGCTTCTCACTGATTTACGTAAAATTTCTCCAGTGTACAATCTTTTACTGCACCCTGCACTTTCTGGTAAAAATCAAGTGCCAGCCTAGGTACCCAAAACACAAATATCCAAGCCCCTGACCTTTCCATAGTTACCGCTTTTGCCAAAGGGTATAAATAATTTTTTTCTCAGATAAAATCTTTGTTACTTCTGAGAAACATATTTCAAGGCAGCTTTTCTTAAAAACTGTAATAGAAACTCTTGTTATGAAACAGATGGACAAGCTAAAATGCAGAATAATGAAACAACCCACTTACATTGTAGCAAAAACAAATGAATATTTTCTACTACATTTCAAAAGATTCTCTCTTTCCAAGCTTTGGAAATTGTTAGGCAGGCCTTATAAACTCAAGTAATTGTGAATTAGTAAAAGTCATAATTAAAATATCTTAAAATACAGTTTTATTGCTGTCAAGTAGAGGTTTTCCTCTAATTATGAAGGGAAGCAACTTTGCTGTTAATAGTGAGATTTTAGTGATAAAAAACCATTAATTTAGGAATAATCTACAACTTGTTAATAAGACAGAGTCTTATCTTTAATATTCTTTTTGGATGCTACACCAGTAATTGTATGAGTTGGCTTTGTCTCTACCTTACAAATGTTAAAACACAAATAGTGAAACAGGTTTAGGTTTCTAATGATGTTGTGGAACTATGCTTAAACATGCTACCAAGGTCAGGTAATGATAACTTTCAAATAAACCCTCAATAACAGAAATTTGAGTTAATATTCATTTATTTTTTTAGACAGAATCTCATTTTGTCACCCAGGCTGGAGAGCAGCGGTGCAATCTTGGCTCACTGCAACCTCTGCCTCCCAGGTTCAAGTGATCCTCCTGATTCAGCCTCCCGAGTGGCTGGGATTACAGGCACCCACCACCACAACTGGCTAATATTTGTATTTTTACTAGAGATGGTGTTTCACCATGTTGGCCAGGCTGGTCTTGAACTTCTGACCTCAAGTGATCCACCTGCTTTGGCCTCCCAAAGTGCTGGGATTACAGGTGTGAGCCACCACGCCCAGCTGAAATTTGAGTTAATAAAATTTAACTTTTTGCTTGCACCTTAAATTTTGTGCTATCCATTTTGGAAAGTCCAGCAACTTCTTCTGCAAAAACAGAAGTACACTGACTCTATAGGGTTTAACTGTAGTTACAAGGTAAAAAGATAATTCCCATCTGAATGATAGGAACTGGGGCAACTATGGGACTAATATCAGAAATTTTATTATCTAAATCTAATTACTAACATGGCTGATAAACTTTCTTCTTAATTTTTCTGCTGCCTTAGCTCTTGCGGAACTTTAAGATCTCAACCTTTACAGGTAAAGACAACATTTGAACCTAATTCTCTCACATACTTCCTAATACATTCTACACAAAAACAGCACATGATTACTATAGCCAAGGGGCATCTTACAGTAACAATTTTTTAAAGAAATTTTAACACATCTTTTGAAGGAGAAAATCAATTATTTTGCAATCACTCATGTAATCACTGATTCTGGCAAGGATCATAAATATATGACAAAATCTGTTAGATGAGAGATGGTCACTGAACAAGATATTCTTTGGTTACTGATAACTTTTAATTTCAAACGTATGTTCACTACCAGCAGACTCTACCTTAATCAAGTGATCAAATTTAACATCACCAATAATCAGGCAGGCTAACCTTCTACACCTCCTGATATAATGCAACAGGGAAAAAAATCACCTATGCTATATTTCTCCAAAAATATTTAATCTGAATCTAATCATGAAACAATCAGATAAATTCAGACTGTGAACCTACAAGAGAGCTAGCTTTAATGCTGAAAAAAATCAGTACTATGGGAAAAAACTGGGAAAATTACAGAAGACTAGAGAGACCTGTAAACAAAATGTAAAGTGTTATATCTGATTAGATTCGGGAATCTGAGGAGCAACTGAAGTAGTATATACACGGTTGGTATATTAAATGATTACATTTTATAAATGTTAAATTTCTTGGGTGTGATAAAAATACATTAGCCAGAGAAACAGAGACACACATAGAGAGAGAAAGCAAATGTGCCAAAATGTTAAGCAGTGGTGAAGACAGAAGGCTATATCTGTGTGTCTATTTTATAACTTTAAACTTTTCTGTGAAACTCTTTCCAGCAGGCCTTTCATTTTCTTTTTGAAGTAAAGATCTATATTTACTGTAGCATTTTTTATTAAGAATTTAAAACATTTTAAAACTGGTTAGGATTTTTTTTTTTACAATGCTCTGGGGCAGAAGGAGACCATTATATAGCAATAAACCTCTATTAGCAAATATACAACATTCTCCTATTAACTATATACAGTACTGTAATTTGAAGTAAAAATACCTCACTTTGAAATATAAAAATAGAATGCAGAGGATGTTCTCCTCCTAGAGGAGGGTTCTTTTCCACTACTCCATACCACGCAGTGTGGGTTTCTGGCCCTCCCAGCTTCCCCCGTTCCCTGCACCCTGTACTGAGTAAGTTGATCTCCTCAAGTGGTATTCTGTAGCAGAGTCACTGCCAACAGCCCAGGGACACAAAAAGACCAAGGCATTTCAACTCTGGAAGCTTCCTCATTCCCTTAAGATTCTGCTTTTACTGAACATAAAATTGTAATAAACTAAAAGGAGGTAAGAAATTCACTTCCTATGATTTTTAATTTTCATTAAAACTAAAACCATGAACTAATTTGTATTTATTTATTTATTTGAGACAGTCTTGCTCTGTTGCCCAGGCTGGAGTGCAATGGCGCAATATCCGCTCACTGCAACCTCCGCCTCCCAGGTTCAAGCAATCCTGGCTCAGCCTCCCTAGTAGCTGGGATTACAGGTGTGCGCCACCATGCCCGGCTAATTTTTTGTATTTTTAGTAGAAACAGGGTTTCACCATGTTAGCCAGGCTGGTCTCGAATTCGTGATCCGCCCACCTGGGCCTCCCAAACTGCTGGGATTACAGGTGCAAGCCACTGTGCCTAGCAAGATGGAAGGATTTTTAAAAGGAGGGAATAAATCAAGAGGTACGGGATATACAGTTACAAAGCACTCATCCATTATCTCATTTAGTCCTTAAAATTCTGAGGAAAAAATCAATTCACCAAGATAATTTGATGTCAAGGCTTAGAGTCAACATAATTCTTAAAAATTTAAGCTGAGGATAATGATACAAAGTAATTAAGAATATAAACTGAGAGATTTTACAATAATTTAGATGTAAGGTACCATGAGTTAAGGTCAGAGTGTTAACTGGGAAAGAACAATGAAGACAGTGGAGAGACACTTCAAAGCAAAACTTAGAAGGCTAATAAAAATTCAAAAACTTGAAAACCTGGATAAATAAAAGAATGTTGCTGCCACTAGAAGTAGGAAATTTGGCATGGTCAACTGGAATAGGGGCAAAAATATTAACTTTTACTCTTATTCACCACTCACCAAAAGCAAATAAACAAACATTAAGCAGATAAACAACCCTAAATCATCCTCTTCAACTTAATATGTCATAGAGAGGAGATACTACTAATAAGTGGTGAGGAAAGATTGTGGTATTATTCAGATAGGTGAAGTCAATCAACAGTCCACAACCAGTGGTGCAATGAGGTATCCAAAGTTCCAGCGTCAAAGACTACACAGATAATTATAGAAGTAAGGCACCAAGACCGTTGTGGGTGGTGAAATGCTCGACAGGTGGGAAATGGAATTGAATTATGAGTATAAGGAAGGACTCATGAGAGTTCCTCTACTGTGGATCTACAGGCAAACAGGACAGACAATGCTCTCAAGGATCTTATACCCCACTTTCTACATACAGTATCTCTGGGCTCCACCCTCACTAATACTGTAATATAGGTAACCATTATTAGTTCCTGCTTAGATTTACCCAAGAGACTTCTTACTGGTCTCCAGCCTTTAAAATGGTTCTGCTGCCCTCTAATTTATTCTTTATACCATAGATGGTCTAGTATAAGGCATAAACATTATAAAAGAGTAGTAAGTGCCAGGACAGGGGAACTAAACGATGCCATGGAAGTATCTGAGGGGGACACTGAAAGCCAGTCTTTGAAGGTCAAATAATGTTTTGTGGATGAACTAACATTTAAGCTATCATTTTAAAGAACTAGCCAGGGAAAGAAGACAAAGAATTAGAGGAAGAAAGAACAATATGAACAAGACCCAAAAAGCATTAGGAAGAGTGGATTTGAAAGTAGCTCAGCAAGGCAAGAGCTTCAAGTTCAAAGAAAGCTAAGAGTTTGTTGTTGTTTTAAAACAATAAAGCTGAAGATGTAAGTAGGAGCAGACAGGCAAGGCCTTGTGAGTGAAGTTTAACAGCTGGGACTTTTCCTGAGCCTTATTAGGGAGACAATGAAGACAATTAGGGGAGTGATATGTACAGATTTTTCACTTAAAGGGTGACAGCTGATGCCAATCAAATGGATGAGTCCTCTAAGGGAGAGTATATTAAGAGAACAAGCAAAGAAATCAATGGTTGACTCCAGGGGAAAAAGAAAAATTCTATTTAGAGCAAGCCCCAATAATACTGCATCAAAAATATCAATAATAAATACAAGTATCCATTGTGACTCTATTCAATCTTAGTTCAAATAGTGAGAGCTCTGATAGCAAAGCTTACTGTGTCATGAAAATTTTTCTGGCTTCTGAGCTCAGACAACAAGAGTTTAGGTAACAACAGATAGCTGGTACCTCAAGCCTTTATCACTCATCCATTCATTTATTTAGAGACAGGGTCTCCCTCTTGCCCAAGCTGGAGTGCAGTGGTGTGATCTCAGCTCACTGCAACCTCCACCTCCTGGGCTCAAGCCATCCTCCTACGTAAACCTCCCGAGTAGCTAGGTCTAAAGGGTGCATGCCACCACGCCCGACTAATTTTTGTAGAGACAGGATTTTGCCATATTGCCCAGGCTGGTCTTGAACTCCTGGGCTCAAGTGATCCGCCTGTCTCGGCCTCTCAAAGTGCTGGGATTACAGTGCTGCGCGAGCCACTATGCCCAGCCCCTATTTTTAAAGATGTTTTATTGGAAATAATTTTAGAATTGGAGAAAAGTTGCAAAAATAACACAGACATCCTGTATACACCTCATCCAACTTCCCCTTATAACATGTTACATAATTATAGTACAATTACTGATATCAGAAAATTATAACAATATTAACTAATACTACAGACCTTATTTAGATTCCTTAAGCAAACGTCACCAGTTCCATGATTAGATTAGGCATTTTTGGCAGGGATACCACGGAAGTGAAATTGTGTCCTTTCAGTTCATCAGGGAACACATGACATTGGCGTGTCTCAGATTACTAGTGATTTCTACTTTACCTGGTTAAGGGGGTATCTGCCATTTCCCCCTACCCGCCGCCCCATAGTTACCATTTTGCTCTTTGTAATTCACATCTCGTGGGGAGATATTTTGTGACCTTGAAAATATCCTGCTTTTCATCACAACTTCTCCCATTGAGTATCCACTGATAGTTCTTGCATGCAATATTTATTACAGTGTTGTCTGCCTAATGATGGTTTTTATTTCTCTCTTTTCATCTATGCTAACTGGAATTCCATGTAAGGAAGAGCTGTCCTTCCTATCCCTCCCATCTATCTTATCTACCTAAATGCCTGTACGTGTGTTTTATTTTGTGGGTTATAATCTAATATTATCATTATTTTGTTTCTCAAATTATCCCAGTTTGGGCCATTGGGAGTTCCACCAGATTGGCTCCTGTTGTCTTTTCAACATGCTTTCATCATTTTTTGAATTACTTTCTGGCACCACATGATGTTCCAGGCACATCGTGTATTATTCTTGCCCCCAGACTCAACCATTTTTCCAAGGACCCATGGTTCCCTTTACTGCAGAATGGCATTTAAAGAAGATCTGAACACTAATGTGCTTACTAGGGTATCATTCCTCTGGCTCTCTCAGGACAGAGCTCAGGAATATGTGTATGTACAGTATACATTTATTCACACATCTGTATTATGTATTTTTGTATTCACACATCATATATATATTAAAAACCATGACTTCATATGGATACCTCAAACTCCAGTCAATGAACATAGCCTACTCCTATCTTAATCTGTAACTTCTTTAGACAACAATGAGAAGTCTGACTTTCATTATCTACAATATATTCACTTATTTTTAAAACTTTACACAAAAGGCAGTTTCATAATTCCTAAGCGATACCTCTGTGAGAAACACATTTACGACTTACAATATTTGTTTTTTGTCTTGTTTAGCTTTAGAATGCCTAATCAAAATACCGTTTTCCAAAGTTACTTAGTTCTTTTCTTCCCCACTCAAGTCAGTGTTATTCATTGACTTCATAATCAAGTTAATATTGTTCATCTGTTAGCGCTTGCATTATATTTTGGGCTCTTTTCTCCATACCTGCCAATATCCAAGTTGATTTTATGTTATTTCTGAAGACTATGTAAAAAATCACCAGGGTTCTGAGAGTCAAAGTCATATAAAAAATTATAGTCAGAGAAGTGCTGCTCCCTATCCCTACTATCTTATTCCCGTTACTCCCAATCTTTCTATACCATTCTCATGCATTCCCTGTAAGAAACCAGTTTCACTAGTTTCTAGTTTATCATTCTGGTATTTCTTTTGCACAATAAGTTGACATCTGTGCCTGTATTTCCCTGCTTCATAAAGAGTGGCATATTATAGATACTCTTCATACTTTATTCCCTTAATTGCACTGCAAGTAGTTCAGAGATTTTCCTCATTCTTTCTTACAGAGACACAGTACTACTCCATTGTGTGGCTATACCATCACCTATTCAATCATTCTCCTGCATGGGTATTTAGGCTACTTGCAATATTTCGCAATTACAAGCACTCCTAAAATGGATGAACTTCTTTAGAGAAGATTCCTAGAATTGGGATTGTTGGGTCAAAAGATAACTGCATATGTCAATTTATTAGGCACTGCTCTCCAGAAGAAGGGCTATGCCAGTGTGCACTTTTACCAGCAGTATATGAAAGTGCCTCGCAACAAAGTTAGCTGACATTCTTCTTAGTTTTCACTAATCTGACAGACGAGAAATGGTGTCTCAGTGCTGTTTTACTTTTTTTTTTTTTTGAGACGAAGTTTCGCTCTTGTTGCCCAGGCTGGAGTACAATGGCGCAATCTCAGCTCGCCGTGAACTTCTGCCTCCTGAGTTCAAGCGATTCTCCTGCCTCAGCCTCCTAAGTAGATGGGATTACAGGCACCCGCCACAACGACTGGCTAATTTTTGTATTTTTAGTAGAGATGGGGTTTCTCCATGTTGGTCAGGCTGGTCTCGAACTCTCGACCTCGAGTGATCCGCCCACCTTGGCCTCTCCAACTGTTGGGATTACAGGTGTGAGCTTTTTTCTCCATATGAACTTAAAGCTTTTTATGTGCTTAAGGCCCAGTTTTCATTGTGAGTTGTCCATCTAAGTATTTTCCCCATTTTTTCTATCAGGTCTTTGGTCCTTTTCTGCTTAGCTTAGGGTTTTTTTTTTTTTTTTTTTTTTTTTTTTGGTTATTTAATTATTAAGGAGTTCTTTAGGGATATGGCTTTTCAGCCTTTTGGCTAAAATCAAGTGTAGTATATATTACGCTATAACGGGGCCTTTTGGGCTAAGGTATATGTAGATAAAATTTTCTTGCGAGTTGTCCAGTTGGTTTTTTGAGCCTTTTTTTCATGTTGGTTTTTGCCATGTAAAATTTCTTATTTTTATGTAGATGTGTGTCCATCCTTTGGCTTGTCCTCCCTGGCATTTAATTATAGGCCCACCTTTTCATTCACAAAGGTTAAAGAAGAAAAAATGGGTTTTCTTATATGGTCTTTTTTTCTCTCTCTTTTAAACATTTAGATCCTTAACCTGTTTGGGGGTTTTTTTTTTTTTTTTTTTGTAACAGCTAATTAATGGAGATAATTTATATAGCATACATTCATCCATTTAAATTCATTCGGTGTCTTGTGCAGTGGCTTTTAGTATATTCATACAGTTGTGTAGCCCTCACAATAAATTTAAGAACATTTTCATGATTCCAATGAGAAACTATTGTACATTTTATCAGTCACCCCTCTTTAAACCAAACTCCCTTAGCCCCCAGCAACCACTAATCTACTTTCTCACTTTACAGATTTGCCCCTCACTGACATTTCATATAAATGAAATCATACAATCTGTGGTCTTTTGTGACTGCTTTATTTCACTTAGTATAACGTTTTCAAGTTTCACCCACATTGTAGCATGTATCACTGCTTTTCTTTTTATTGCTGAATTATGTTTCATTGTATGGACATACCAGAGCACACTCTGCTTATCCAATTATCAGTTAATACACATATGAGTTTGAATTTTTTGGCTGTTATGAATAATGCTATGAACACTTGTGTACATGTTGTGTTTATTCTTATACATGGCACAAGATGTATCTAATTTTATTTCTTTCTAAATATCTCAGTACTGTTTATTCAGTGGTATCATTTATTATCTGGGACATTCAGATATCTTGGTACCATTTATTAAAAAGCCAATTTCTACCTCAGTGATTTATCACTTTTTTTTTTTTTTTTTGAGACAGGGTCTCACTCCATCACCTAGGCTGGAGTGCAGTGACACTATCATGGCGCACTACTGTCTTGGATGTCCTGGGTTCAAGTGATCATCCCATCTCTCAGCCTCCTGTGAAGCCACCATGCCTGCTAATTTTTGTAGTCAGGGTTTCGCCATGTTGACCAGCGTGGTCTCAAACTCCTGGACTCAAGTGATTCGCCTGCCTTGTCCTCCCAATGTGCTAGGATTACAGACGTGAGCCATTGAGTCCAGCCCAAGATACCATTTTTATTATTTCCACTTGTACCTATGTCTGTTTCTGGGCTTTCTATTCTACTGCTCTATTTATTTACTCATGTGACAGTAACACAGAGATTTAATTATAGAAGCTTTATAGTATATGTTTTAATGTCTGTTAGAACTAGTCCCACCAGCAGTTTTTCTTTTCTAGTTTCTTCCTGGCTATTCTTGTAAGTTTGTTTTCCCATAAGACTTAGTATCAACTTGTCTAACTTAAAAAAAAAATGGCTTCTTGGTGTTATTACTGAGAATGCATTAATTTCAGAAATCAAGGAGAACTGACATCTTTATAATGAGGAGCCATCCTATTCAAATCTACTTTTATGACTTAAGTTTTGAATAAGTTCCTGTATGCTCTGTACATTTTTATGTTTAATAAGCATTTAATCTTTGTTGTTACTGTAAGTGGAGTTTTCTCTACCATTATGACTGACTGCTAACTGGCTACTGTCTGTATATAAGAGTCTATTGATTTTTTAAGTTAATTTTATTGAATTCTTTTATCATTTGGATTCATTTTACCAGTGATCCCCCATAGGCTTCCAACCATACTACAGGTTGACTATCCCTTATCAAAAATGTTTGGGTTGGGCTGGGCTTGGTGGCTCATGCCTGTAAATCCTAGCACTTTGGGAGGCCAGGTGGGTGGATCACCTGAGGTCAGGAGTTCAAGACTAGCGGGGCCAACATGGTGAAACCCTGTCTCTACTAAAAATACAAAAATATCCAGGTATGGGGATGGACACCTGTAATCCCAGCTATTCTGGAGGCTGAGGCAGGAGAACTGGTTGAACCTGGGAGGTCAAGGTTGCAGTGAGCCAAGATCACGCCATTGCACTCCAGTCAAAACCAAAAAAGTTTGGGTCGAGGTATTTCGAACTTTTTTACATTTAGGAATTTCTTCATTATTTTCATTGTACCCTTAATCCAAAATCTGAAATGCTTCAATAAGCATTTACTTTGTGCATCATATGACTGCTTAAAAAGTTTTGAATTTTGGAGCCTTTCAGATTAGGAACACTCAACCCGTATTATATAATCTGCAGAGATAGTCTTTCTTCTTTACCCATTCTTATGCCTCTAATCAATGTATCTAACTATATTGGTTAATACCTCCATTATAATGTTGAACAGCATTAAGATAGTGCACATTTGCCTTGTATAGTGCACATTTGCCTTGTTTCTCTATATTGTGGAAATACTTCCAGTATTTCCCATTATATATAAGATTCCTGGCTTTAGGACTAAGATATATAAATTTCATCATTTCAAAAATGTATCCCACAATCCCTATTTGAGAGAGAGAGAGAGAGAGAGAAAGAGAGAGAGAGAGAGAGACCACAAAATGGGTGGATCTTGTTGAAGGCTCCTTCAGCACCTATGGAAATAATGAGTTTTCCTCACAAATCTATCATTAGGGAGTATGCTAATGAGTATCTTAGTATTAAGCCAGTCCTGCATCCCTGAAATAAATCTCACATGTTCATGGTATATCACTTCATAATGATAACACTTAATTTAGTAATTCTACATCAATATTCTTATGCGATGCTGATTTATAGCTTTCTTCAATGCTGTTCTTACCAGGTTTAAGTATCAACAGTATATTTGTTTCACAGAAATTCAGAAGCTTTCCAGCATTTCCAGTGCTCTGGAACAATTTATGCAGTAGTGGGACTATCTGGTCTTTGAAGGTCTGATAGAATTGCTTGGTGAAACCATTCAGGTCTAATGCTTTTTGGTGGGATAGTAGTATTCTTTCTTTTATGGAAATTAGTCTGTCCAACTTCTTTAACTCCATGTTGGTAATCTGCATTTCCCTAGAAAATTACTCATTTCATCTAGGTTTCCAAATAACTGCAGTGAGGTCTGCTAAGTAGTCTCTTGTGATTTTAAAATTTTTAAAAAAAATTTTAGTGGTTATTTACCGCTTTCTTATTTTGCACATCTATGTTTTACTCCCTTCCATGATTAAGTTAGCTAACCATTTGTCTATTTTCATAATTTAAAATTTTCAGAATACAGATTTATTAGGTCTTGTTTTTCTATTCCCTACCTCATTAATTTCTGCTTTTATCTTTATTATTTCCTTCTGGGTATGCTCTTTAGGTTTACTTTGGTTTCCTCAATTTTGTTTTGAGCTCAAAATTTAATTCATTTATGTTCATTTTTTCTGATAAATGTGTTTACTGCTATAAATTTTTTTATTAAAGCACCATATTACTGGGATGTTTTATAAGATTCCTATTTTAATAGTGCACTCTTCTGTCAGTATAGCAAAGTCCTGCCAATTATTTGTTTTGTTGTGGGGGGAACAGTTGGCTATGATTTCTGTAACTTAACTCTGTGGTTCTCTTTGTTTTGCTGCATTCTGAATTTTCTCCTTTGCTTTATTACCTTTTCACCACTCAACTGCCAAAGGGTGCTTCTCCTCTACTTATGTACCTTCTTTTTCTCCCCTAGAAGCTTATGCACTTTGAAGACTGCCTCTTCAGATTGTATGTATTTTTTTTTTTCTTTTTTTTAGGCAGAGTCTTGCTCTGTCACCCAGGCTAGAGTACAGAGGCGTGATCTCGGCTCACTGCAAACTCTGCCTCCCAGGTTCAAGCAATTCTCCTGCCTCAGCCTCCCGAGTAGCTAGGATTACAGGCGCCCGCCACTGCGCCCAGCTAAGTTTTGTATTTTTCAGTAGAGACGGGGTTTCACCATCTTGGCCAGGCTGGTCTTGAACTCCTGACCTCACGATTCACCTGCCTCGGCCTCCCGAGATTATGTATTTTTAAGTCCCTCCGCTGTAATCCCTACTCTTACTCTATTTGGATACCTTAAAAAAAAAAAAAAGAATTTTCAGACTTAGAGGGACTTTTTCTGGCTGAACATTTACATAACGTTAAGATTCCCTCTCCATTTTGTCTCCATTTTTCTTTGCCTATGCTTGCCACAAAGTCTTGTGGCAGGCAGGAGATGAATGGGAGTATGAGAGATCACATGCCAGGATCTGCTGAGCGCTCTCTTTTTAGTTACAGTAATATTGAATTCTTAAGACTCTCTTCAAGTTATGCTATGTCTTCAAATTCTGTATAGTTTTTTTCCTTCTTATTCTATATTTATTTGAAGGAAAATTGGGAGGCAGTAGATCGATGACCACTACTGTCCTTAGCTATCTGGAAGTCCTCCTTGAAAATTTTCTTTTGGTAGCAGCTTATAGACATACAAACGACATGTCATATAACTGCCCATTTAAAGTGTATAATTCCATACTTTTTAGTATACTCATAGTTATGTAACAATCACAATCAATTTTAGAATATTTTCATCATCCCATAGAGCAACTGCCCTCTTTAGCTATTGCCTCCTAATTCCTCCATTCCCCATCCAGACCGAGACAACCACTAATCTACTCTCTCTAGAGATTTACCTATTCTAGCCATTTTATATAAATGGTATCATACAACATATGGTCTTTTGTGGCTGACTTCCTTCACTTAGCACAGTGATATCGAGAGTCATCCAAGCTGTAGGATTTATCAGCAATTCATTCTTTATTGTGAAAATAATATTCCATTTTATGGATACGCCACATTTTGTTTATCCATTTGTCAGCTGATAACATTTGGCTTGTTTCCATCTATTATTATAAATACGCTGCTATGAACATTCATGTACTATCCAAATTTTTGTGAGAACACGTTTTCATTTCTCTTGGCTATATATCTGGGTTGACTTGTTGGGTAAAATGACAACCCTGTTTCCCCAGCAATTTGTGTACAATTTAACACTCCCAACAACAACGTAGGACGGTTCCAATTTCTGCACATCCTTACCAATTCTTATGTGTTTTATTTTATTATAGTCATCCTAGTGGGTATGAAGTCATATCTCATTGTGGTTTTGATTTCAATTTCGGTTTTGATTTACATTTTCTTGATGGCTAAAATGCTGAGTATTTTTCCATGTGCTTATTGGCCTTATGTGTATCTTCTCTGGGAAAATATCTATTCAGATCACTTGCCCCTTTTAAATTGGGTTATGTGTCTTTAATACTGAGTCATAAGAGCTCCTTATGTATTCTGTATACAAGTCCTTTATCATTTTTAAAAATTTTGCAGGCTGGGACCAGGCGCAGTGGCTCAGCCTGTAATCCCAGCACTTTGGGAGGCCAAGGCGGTGGGTCACTTGAGGTCAGGAGTTTAAGACCAGCCTGGCTAACATGGTGAAACTGTCTCTACAAAAAAAAAAAAAAAAAAAAAATTAGCTGGCTGTGGTGGTGTGCCTGTAATCCCAGCTACCTGGGAGGCCAAGGCAGGAGAATTGCTTGAACCTGGGAGGTGGAGGTTGCAGTGAGCTAAGATGGCACCACTGCACGCCAGCCTGGATGATGAAGTGAGATTCTGTCTCAAAATAAATACAATAAATTAAAATAAAACAAAATTGTGGAGGCCAAGTGTAGTGGCTCACGCCTACAATTCTAGCACTCTGGGAAGCCAAGGCGGGTAGATCGCTTGAGTCCAGGAGTTCGAGACTAGCCTAGGCAGCATGGTGAAACCCCATCTCTATAAAACATACAAAAATTAGCTGATATGGTGGAGTGTGCCTGTAGTCCTAGCTCCATTGAGGGCTGAGGTGAAAGGATCGCTTGAGCCCCAGAGGTAGAGACTGCAGTGAGCTGTGATTGTGCCACTGCACTCTGGCCTGGGCCACAGAGTGAGACCCTGTCTTAAAAAAAATAAATAAAATTAGGCCGGGTTCAGTGGCTCACATCTGTAATCCTAGCACTCTGGGAGGCTGAGGCAGGTGAACTGCCTGAGCTCAGGAGTTCAAGACCAGCCTGGGCAACATGGCGAAACCCGGTCTCTACTAAAATACAAAAAATTAGCTGGGTGTGGCGGTATGTGCCTGTAGTCCCAACTACTCCGGAGGCTGAGGGAGGATAATTGGTTGAACCAGGGAGGTGGAGGTTGCAGTGAGCCGAGATTGCGCCACTGCACTCCAGCCTGGATGACAGAGCAAGACTCTGTCTCTAATAAATAAATAAATAAATAATAAAAAATAGTAACAAAATAAAATTTTGCTAGTAAGTATCCTGTAAATCTTTTATCAGATACATGGTTTGGGAATATTTTCTTTCATCTGTGAAAATATTTCACTTTCTTGATGGCATCCTATAAAATATAAAACTTTTAATTTGGTGAAATCCAGTTTATCTGAAATTGACATACTTGAAAAACATTTTTCAACAAACATTTTATATTCCTCATTAACTAAAAAAATATGTTGCAACTCCAGGAATTTCTGGCAGTATAGGCATGTTTTAAAGAGCACTGTATAGTTATTTTTGGCCTCAAGAATAGTAAATCAAAAATGCTAATAAGTATATTGACTTTTCTGATGGGTCAAAATGCAATTTTTGATCAAGTCATTGCCTAAATGAGTCTTCCTACCATTAGGCTACAACACACATGTTGAAAATACCTTTTTGACACTTTAGGCTAGATAATTTATTTATTTATTTATTTTTGAGATGGAGTCTTGCTCTGTCGCCCAGGCTGGAGTGCAGTGGCCGGATCTCAGCTCACTGCAAGCTCCGCCTACCGGGTTCACGCCATTCTCCTGCCTCAGCCTCCCGAGTAGCTGGGACTATAGGTGCCCGCCACCTCGCCCGGCTGGGTTTTTTTTGTATTTTTTAGTAGAGACAGGGTTTCACCGTGTTAGCCAGGATGGTCTCGATCTCCTGACCTTGTGATCCGCCCGTCTCGGCCTCCCAAAGTGCTGGGATTACAGGCTTGAGCCACTGCGCCCGGCCGGCTAGATGATATTTTTAAAAAGAAAATAGTTTTAAAATTAAGACAATAAAGTTAAATAAAAGAGCAAAGGACCTGAAACAATAAAACTGTACATTTGATGGCATGTAAGAGCAACAAGGACTTCGTCAATACTGGCAAGAAGCTTTATTACACATAATCTCTACAACAAAGTCTGTGAATTACTTAATTTCTATCTTCTTGTGCTCATTTCTACAATTCTGGGAGAACTAATTTTTATCCTAGATCCTCAGACAGTTGTAAAGGGGCACTGATTCTAGCATTAGGTGTGGGATGCATAATGCAATCAATAATTTTTTTTTCCAAAAAAGTTTTTCTTTCCCTTTGAATATATAAACCAGTTTTCCCTCCTCTTTTTAGCTGCTAAGTTATACAAAATAGTTTCTTGAGAGGCTGATGGTAATTGTGACACAGTCATCTAATCACTAACAGAAATCAAATGAAAGATTTTTTTTTTTTGCAAGTACATGGGCCACAAAGTAGAAGGCAATATTTGCTTATGTATTCCTACAGTATACAGACACATCATTACACATGGAAGATAACACTTTAGACAATACTTTACTACCCTACATGACATTTAATACTGAGATCATTTAACTTGTATAGCAAATAATGAAAGGTCAGAGAATTATTCTAGATGCAGTCGGTGGAACATAAGCTTAAGTGGCAGAAAATAAGAATAATTTAGCTGTTTAAAATTCCTCATCTCAAATACCATAGTAAATAAAAGATATGTTTATAATCAATAGTTAATTCAAAATCATCAGCTGAGGAAATAGATTTTTCTAATTATTGAATAAAAACAAATGGATCAAGAGTTAACACTTAAAAAGAGCTTACTGGCCAGGTGCGGTGGCTCACACCTGTAATCCCAGCACTTTGGGCGGCCAAGGCGGGCAGATCACGAGGTCAAGAGATTGAGACCATCCTGGCTAACATGGAGAAACCCAGTCTCTACTAAAAACACAAAAAATTAGTGGGGCGTGGTGGCAGATGCCTGTAGTCCCAGCTACTCGGGAGGCTGAGGCAGGAGAATGGCGTGAACCTGGGAGGCGGAGCTTGCAGTGGGCCGAGATTGCGCCACTGCACTCCAGCCTGGGCAACAGAGCAAGACTCCCTCTCAATAAATAAATAAATAAATAAATAAGAGCTTACGACATGAAAGGTATGCTCTAAGCATTCCCTGTGAGGCAAGTTGTACTAACATCCTTATCTCTGAGTTGGGAAAACTAAGACACAGATAGGTTAAGTAAATTGTGTAAGGTCACACAACTAGTGAGTGGTAGAGTCTAGTATCTGAAGTGAGCGGTCTGGCTCTATAATCCGTGTGCTTACCTACTTTGATATGCCACCTATTTCTCTGTGATTATGATTTTTTTTTTTTTTTTTGAGATGGACTCTTATTCTGTTGCCCAGGCTAGAGTGCTGTGGCACAATCTTGGCTCACTGCAACCTCTGCCTCCCAGGTTCAAGCGATTCTCCTGCCTCAGCCTCCCAAGTAGCTGGGACTACAGGCATGCGCCACCATGCCTGGTTAATTTTTGTATTTTTAGTAGAGATGGGGTTTCACTATGTTGTCCACGCTGGTCTTCAACTCCTGACCTTGTGATCCACCCGCCTCGGCCTCCCAAAGTGCTGGGATTACAGGCATAAGCTGCCGTGCCCAGCAGTAATTGTGAAATTTTTAAAAATCTTCTACATTCTTAATAGTTTTAACTGACAAACATCACCATCTACTCTGATTTATTCCTACAGAGTCAGGCAAATCTAGCCCATGTATTCCAGAATATTAAACCAGTGAAACTTAAATAGGCTACAGTAAAAACTGCAGGACTTTGTAAGTGACTGGACTGGAGGAGATAAAGGAGATATGACGCCCAAGTTTCTGGTTTGAGGGACTGGGTATACAGAGTGAGAATTAAGATCAGGATTTCCTGAGATGGGGGTGAGGGAGGAGGAAGTCTTCCCTTCACTGTCCTTTTACACATTCTTTGACTTTTAGGGAAGTGAAATCTCAAGACTGAGTGTTTGGACCTCATCCACTTGAGTCTGTTTCCCTTACCGGCCAAGTGACAACTCCTTATCCCTTTCTTCCGAGAGGTCACCAATACGCCCTATGAATAGAATTGTTTTTTAAATGCAAAACTGTTTTTTAAAAAAAGTATTGTTAAACTTGTATGAATACTGAACTCCATCTCAAAGGTTAAAAAAACTGTCACTAGACCAGGCACAGGGGCTCAAGCCTAATTCCAGCACTTTGAGAGGCCAAGGCGGGTAGATCACCTGAGGTCAGCAGTTCAAGACCAGCCTGGCCAACATGGTGAAACCCTGTCTCTACTAAAAATACAAAATATTAGCCGGGTGTAGTGACAAGACGCCTGTAATACCAGCTACTTGGGAGGCTGGCGCAGGAGAATCACTTGAACCGGGGAGGCGGAGCTTGCCGTGAGCCAAGATTGCGCCACTGAACTCCAGCCTGGGCAGCAGAGTGAGACTCCATCTCAAAAAAACAAAACAAAACAAAAGACAAGCAAATGAACAAAAAAAACCTGTGGCCAGGTGCACTGGCTCACTCCTGTAATCCCAGCACTTTGGGAGGCCAAGGTGGGCGGATCACTTAAGCCCAGGAGTTTGAGACCAGCCTGGGCAACATGGTGAAACCCCATATCTACAAAAAATTAGTGGACACGATGGCATGTGCTTATAGTCTCAGCTACCCGGGAGGCTGAGGTGGGAGAATCACCTGAGTCTGGGGAAGTTGAGGCTGCAGCGAGGCATGATTGAGCCACTGCACTTCAGCCTGGGCGACAGAGTAAGGCCCTGTCACAAACAAACAAAAACAAAAGGCCAGGCATGGTGGTTCAGGCCTGTAATCTCAGCACTCTGGGAGGCCAAGGCAGGAGGATCCCTTGAGACTAAGAGTTCAAGACCAGCCTGGTCAAAAGAGTAAGATCCTGTCTCTCCCCCACAAAAAAAAAAAAAAAAAAAAAAAGGCCAGGTGTGATACATGCCTGTAGTCCTAGTTACCTGGGAGTCTGAGGTGTGAGAATCACCTGAGCCCAGGAATTTGAGGCTGTAGTGAGCTATGAGTGTGCCTCTGCACTCCAGCCTGGGCAACAGAGTGAGACCTTGTCGCTAAAAATATGTGTATATATATATATACATATTACATATATGTACATATATACATATATATTACCTTATATATATATATATATAAAAGGTAAAAAATAGAAAAACTAGCTCCAGGAAAATCCTGAAATGAGAACAGTAGATGACTCTTGGGCATGGTTTACCCTTTCAATGAAAAAAACCTGTTAGTTTAAATATTTAATTAAAGAATTTAAAATTTTACTTTACTTTTTTAAAGGGAAGATAAGAGATGCATCTTGATATACTCTAGGATACTAAGCTCTAGAGGTGAACAGGTGAAATACTCAGATATATCATTCTCACCAGAACACTGGTCAAGCAGTAAACCCCTAGTCCCCTTCCCCACATTGGTAAAAGGTCACAGTTTTGGAGTGAAAAATAAAGTTTATAAGTGTACGTGTATGCATATACACAATGTACTCATTCATCTTTGGGAAGAATCAAGTTACTGTCTATATATATGACTCAAGAAATTAACAGCACCCAAAGTACCTGGGTGTATAATTCCAAGGAATAAGTACTAATTAATTACATTGGGCTCTAACTGGATGAAGTGTATAAAGAGAAGCAGGATTGTTAGGAGACAGCAGGGACTACCTGTCTATGGGCTGCAGATTGGTAGGATACTGCTCAGTTACTGCAAAAAATTCATACATTCATCTGTGTCCCAAGCACTATTACAGATACTTTTGAAATTAAAAAGAAATTCTTTCACACTTGAAAAAGCTGAGAACTTGACCACAAAGACAAGTAGTAGAGCCAGTAGTGCCAATACCAGCAAGGTAGAAAGCATCTTGCTGGGGTTTACATTTTTTTTTCTGAGACGGAGTCCCGCTCTGTCGCCTAGGCTGAAGTGCAATGGCACTATCTCGGCTCAGTGCAACCTCCGCCTCCCAGGTTCAAGTAATTCTTCCGCCCCAGCCTGCTGAGTAGCTGGGATTACAGGTACCCGCCATCATGTTGGGTAATCTTCCTATTTTTGTAGAGACGGGGTTTCACCAAGCTGGCCAGGCTGGTCTTGAACTCCTGAACTCAGGTGATCTGCCCGCCTCGGCCTCCCAAAGTGCTGGGATTACAGGCATAAGCCACCATGCTGGGCTTACAGTTTTGATCATTTCCTTCCCTAGGACCATCCAAACAACTAACAAACCTTAATCTGAACCTCTTGCTCACCAAACAGCCTTCTAATTAATAGTTTGGATTTCCATGCAGAATAACCTGAAGAAGAGAATATACTGGTAATGCTGACAGAAGCACTACTCAACTTTTACAGTAAATTAATAATCTGGCATTCGGATTTATTCAGTCTCTGCAAACATCGTTAGCATATATAACCTGAGCTTATTTTATGTGAATCTACAAAAACAAAATTTCTGAGTTCTCAAAGTTGAGGCCACAAGCACTGTATTTCAGTAATGTAAACGATGCCTTGTAAGATCTCTGGGCAGTACCACTCTTACCCCCTAACTTACCCCTTTCATATAAAGACTCTATGTAAGATGGTACAAAGAGTTTTACAAATATTCTAGATCAGTATTACAAAACAATTGCCAAGTTATTTTTAAAGAAAAAAATTCCCCTGCTTCCCCCCACAAAACCCCTAGCCTTCTATCTGCTTCAAATGGGTGTGTCTAGCTCAGAGAAGGTAGAAGTTGTTCAGGGTAGACAATCAGATAAAATAAGATGCAAATACAATATATAAATCATAAGTTATTTATTTTAAAAAAGGTTTTCAATTTTACTATACGTATATCTGAAGTTAACTTTCAAATATATCTGTTGGGAGAAAAGCTGAGTGTTGGGAGAGAAACTGAGGCAGGGCTTGCCTGTCGGCTAGATTTGCTGGCTCCTTGCTTCTAGCACTCCCATTGTCTCAAGTAGCCATATGTTTCCCATTCACTTGATACACCGTTTCCTTTCAACCCCCACATCCTCACCACCTGTTTCTTTCTTTGATCACCAATAAATAGCATAGGCTCCCAGAGCTCAGGGCCTTCACAGCCTCCACACTAGCCATGGCCCCCTGGTCCCACTTTCTCTCTCAAACTGTCTTTTTCTCATTCCTTTGACTCCACCAACTCATCGCCCCAAGACCTGGTGTTGGGTCTGATCACCCCAACATGTATCTTTTATTGTACAAGGCAGTGATTTAGTTTCTTATTGTTGAAATTGCAAAAAAAAAAAAAAAAAAAGAAAAGAAAGAAGAAAAAAATCAAGTCTGGCTCTGAGCAGTAATTTCTACTAATTAAAATTTAATAATTACTATTAAGTTATATTTTAATTTTGCAAGTAAAGAAGAAAAGATGAACATACCTGAGAAAACAGCCAAAGAAATGAACAGGTAGTCCAAGGCAAAGAAATGAAAGATTTTTGACTGAAGAAAAGCAATTTTTAAAAAAGCAGCATTTTTGAACTAGATGCAATGGCACGCGCCTATAGTCCCAGTTACTTAGGAGGCTAAGGCAGAAGGATTCCTTGAGCCCAGGAGTTTAAGTCCAGCCTGGGCAACATAATGAGATCTTGTGTCTTAAATAAATAAATAAATAAATAAATAAATAAATAAATAAAACATTTTTTTTCATTGGCAAGGACAGAAGATAACTTTGCCAAGTGCAAGGAGGGCTCAGCAAATGTAGACTCTCATAAACCGTTGTGAAAAATAGTCCAAACTCTTTGGAGGTCAGTTTACCAGTATGTATCAAAAGCCTTATACTGAATATATGTTTGATCCAGGAAGACCACTTAGAGAAAGTTTATCCTAAAGAAAAAACTACAACATACATCAAAGTGTTGTTTAAGAAGACTGAAAAACTGTACACAGTAGAACTGTGTGTGTTAAATGGAAATACAGTACGTTCAATAAAATCAGAAATGTCCTTACTGGCAGCAAAGAGGATAATGACATTTTAGGTGAAACAAAAAAGTAGACCATAAAATGGTATGCACAGTATGATCTGATTTTTAGTTAAAATAAGAAAAAGGAATACCTTATCCATTTTGCAGTAACTACTTGCCAGGCAATGTGGAAAACACACTTTTAAAAGTTTGCAAGGTTATACACCAAATGTTAACAGTAAATAGTAGTTTATTGTGGCTAGTTTTCATATTTTTGCTTATCTGTATTTTGTCCTCTATGAATATGTATTAATATTTATTTATAAAAATATAAACCAAATATAAACCAAATCTACGTGCTAGGACCTATACATGTGGGAAATGTGACTCTTTCAGACCAATCTTACTCTACTCTGCACTATAGAAATTTTTCTGCAACATTTAGGTTGGGCGTGGTGGCTCACACCTGTAATCTCAGCACTTTGGGAGGCAGAGGCCGGGTGGATCGCCTGAGGTCAGGAGTTCGAGACCAGCCTGGCCAAACGGTGAAACCCCATTTCCACCAAAAATACAAAAATTAGCCGGGCATGGTGGTGCACACCTATAATCCCAGATACTTGGGAGGCTGAGGCAGGAGAATTGCTTGAACCTGGGAGACAGAGGTTGCAGTGAGCCAAGATTGTGCCACTGCATTCCAGCCTGGGTGACAGAGTGAGACTCTGTCTCAAAAACAAAGCAAAACAAGTAAAGTAAATTTTTCTGCAACATTTAAATTCACCATTTGCAGAATGCACATTTCATTTATCTCTTTTCTAAGTACAATATTACACATGGTAAGAAAGCAGCTGCATATAATTTACTGCCTAGGTAGAGATACAAAATATACAGTAATATAGTTCGTTTGTTTGTCCCGTTCGAATTTCATGTTGAAATGTAATCCCCAATGTTGGAGGTGGGACCTGTTGGGAGGTGTTTGGGTCGTGGGGGCAGATTCTTCATGAATGTCTTGGTGCTGTCCTTGTGATGATGAGTGAGTTTTTGCTCTGAGATCATGGAGGATGTGATTTATGTGGCATCTCCCCACTCTCTCTTGTTTCTGCTCTCGCCTTGTGATGTGCCTGCTTTCCTATCCTCCCTATGATTGTAAGCTCCTTGAAGCCCTCACCAGGAGCAGATGCTGGCACCATGCTTCCTGTACAGCCTGCAGAACACTGAGCCTAAACAAACCACTTTTCTTTATAAATTACCCATGCTCAGGTATTCTTTAATAGGAATGCAAGAATGGACTAATACATATAGAATAATACATAAGAGCTAAACGGTAACCATAAAAAAATTAAGGCTGGTATTGTACAGCTAGCTTATTTTTAGTGGTTGGTCTTTTCCTCCCATCATAGGATTATAAAAATATTCCACTGGGCTTTGGGTACTCACCCCACCCTAGTCCTAACTTATTTAAAAAATAGTAATGGCCATTATGATGGAGTCCTAAAAAGATATTTGTTATGATTTTATACCAAATACCTTGCCAAAAATTTTAAATGGCTACTAAAGAGCCAAAAAGTATACAATCAAATCAAATAAATAAATAACCCTTAACAAAAGGAAGACATATGCTAACCAAAACCGCTGATACAGAATTGACAGATCAATCTGGGCTTAGGAGTCATGGCAGCAAGAGCAAAATGGAACAAGATATGTACACAGTTCTCATTTGCAGAAAATCAGGAAATGTATCAAAGTTTTTAGAACAAAGATTTTCCTTGCTTTAAATTAAAAGGCAATTCTTAAGTTTGCTTTGGCAGTGCATAAGCAAAAATTATATTATACGGCCCCAGCACAAGAGTGACACACATGCACACATTTATTCCTCATGCTAAGGATTTCAGAGTGCCTCAGTGTGATCTCATCGACTAATTGTTAGTTGTAAGGGGTAAATGAAAAAATTAGGTTATCAGCCAAATGAAATGAAAACACTCACTTAAGACATTTCTGCCAATCACTGCCAAAAATGGTAAACAATAGTGAGGATGACCAAATAACTTATCCAAACTGGAATAGTTTTCATAATGAAAGGGGATACTATTATTTTTGCAGGCAGCAGGTAATGTGGTCGCCCTAGTTATCAACCTGACAGCAAATGGTAAAGGCAGAAAGTAAAAGGATAAAATGGTCCATTTATTTCCATAAGAAATTAAATAAAAGGAACAGTTAACATTTACTGAGGTTGAAACAGGAAGTTTTCCTTTGGTAAAGATTAATTTATCCCAACCAGATAAGGTTAGTTGACTTAGCATAGTTGGCTTTAAAAAATACCTGATAAAGTATGGGACTAAAGTAGGAATGTAAAGGTGAGAGCACCTGGCCACTTAAAATCAGTTCAACTGTGCAGGTCTTCATAAACCTGAAGGTGTAAATAAATTTGAGATGGAAAGTGTTATACAATTAAGGAGATAAGATTTTTCAAGTCTAGATATTGGTAAGTGAGCTCCCAATTTGCAACAAATGGTGTAAGTCTAAGACTTATGGCTTAGTGTATCTGATGCCAAGTCCTACCAAAATTATAGTCTGGATTACTAGAAGAAATGCAACTAGAAAAAAATATAATAAGCGACCAAATAATTAAGAACTAGCATTGACAGAATAAATCATATCATCTAATACTCAACTTCATCTTCTTTTTTGATAGGATTAGTATGTTGTTAATATACTACAGACTATATGCTGTATGATTTCCATAAAGTTCTTGACCAAATATCCTATAGAAGCTTTGGGGATCATGGTCAAACACATAATTGAAAGATGTTGGCTAGAAAGATCAAATGTAAAGCCTGGATGCCCATCCACCTCATTTCTACAAAAAGCTATTAGTCACCTGCTGTGAAGATAGAGAAAGAAAATTAATAAAAGACAGATTTCACTGTAACTATATGAGATCATCAGATGTTGTCCAATGGGCTGTTTCTCTTTAAGTATCTCTAATTCCTTTAGCCATTCACTGTGTTTACGGTGTCTAGACTTTTGTTAAGACATTCTGGTGACCATTCCTCTAGACTAACTTTGTCAATTTTTCCTTTAAAACTTGGTTGCCTTTAATGTAATAGATGTGGCTAGACTCGTTCACAGTACAGGAGAGAAATATTTGCCATAAACAAAACGCCAAGCATATAATTCAGTTATTTTTTTAGCGGTCATTTTATTGTTTTATACTAAGTTGACAGTTGTTTTCTCAGAACTGGGTCAAATCTTCTTACCACTTGCGTAGTTGATTTTTCTAAAGTTAAATGTAGTTTATTATATTCTAGTTAATACAACTTTTATTTTAAGCTTGGTTTTTTGTTTTTGAGACAGGGCCTCGCTTTCGTCACCTAGGCTGGAGTGCAGTGGTTCTATGATGGCTCGCTACAGCCTTGACATCTTGGGCTCAGGTGATGCCCTCGGCTTCCTGAGAAGCTGGAACCACAGGCACACACCACCACAACCAGCTAATTTTTTATATTTTTAGTGGAGACGGGTTTTCGCCATGTTGCCCAGCCTGGTCGTGAACTCCTGGGCTCAAATGATCGGTCTGTCCTGGCCTACCAAAGTGCTGGGATTTCAAGTGTGAGCCACCATGTCCCGTCAAGCTTAATGTTTTTTAAAATGTCATTTGCTATTTTATTCTGTTTTCTCCCAGGTTAACAGACCAGGGAGACCTGAAAACTATCTTTGGATAATGAAAAGCTGTCACAAAATATAAAACTTATCTGGAGGCAGAACTGGAACCAACAGATAAAATGGAATCAGAACTTTGGCTCACTAAAAAGAGAAAAATTAGTTACAGATAAAGTTGTCCATCAATGGAATAGGTTATCTCACAGAATGTACAGTGCAGAGATTCCTGATATCAGAAGCATTCTTTAGAAATGTGGTGGAGTCAGACAGTTAGATGAGATCACCTGTGATCTAGTAAGTCAAGTAATGCTATGATAATGAACCCTTAAAACTTACTGGATTAACAGAAAGACTTTTGTCTTGGTTGCACCATACATTTGTTACCACTCAGGAGACAAGCACAGAAGTTAGTAAACTAGGGCCTGTGGCCTGTTTCTGTATGTCCCTTGTACTAAGAACGATTTTTATATTTATACTTATTATCTGCCTTCCATGTCATGACTCAGAGACTCAGGAAGCTTTAAGTTTGGGGTTCCTGGCTTCTTTCTGTAAGTGGCTCTGCCTTCTTAATATACAGCCTCCACAACAGTCTCTCCTCACACTCCAGAATAAGTCACCTGGTACCACCTAAGTACAATGGGACTGGGAAGTATACTGTTCCAGATGCCCAGAAAGCAGAACTGAGTACAGATAAGCACCTCAAGTCTCTACCACAACTTGTATATTTTTTATTCTTATCCAAAGATTCTACGATTCTAAATATTTCAACTCTAATTTTCATTTTTAGTGCAAATTTTAGTGAAATGGTTTAAATGAAAGATTCAGAAAGAGCCTATAATCCTAGCACTTTGGGAGGCTGAGGCGGGCTGATCACGAGGTCAGGAGATTGAGACCATCCTGGCCAACATGGTGAAACCCCGTTTCTACTAAAAATACAAAAATTAGCCAGGTGTGGTGGTGCGCGCCTATAGTCCCAGCTACCCGGGGGGTTGAGGTGGAAGAATCACTTGAATCCGAGAGGCAGAGGCTGCTGTGAGCAGCGATAGCGCCACTGCACTCCAGCCTGAAAAAAGATGCAGAAAGAAATGTGTCAAAATATCATGGATGGTGGTAAAGTAAAAACACTTTATGGTTGAGTTAGACCTGAGACAAAGGGAATCTAAGTATCACCTGCAGCATGTTTAAATTCTTTGGTTTACACAGCCTTCAATATTTAGTATGCTCACAATATTACTAATAAATCCTAAAAACTTGAAATTTTAAACATTAAGTGGTTTAGAGTGGAAAAATCAATAGGTCCTGCAGAAAAATATATACATGTGCTAACCCTGTAAACAAAGACCAAGTGATTTCCATGCCATCACCGCAGGGAAAATTTGTCATTTGGTCATTTCAAAATCTCAACCCTCTCACTGAATTGATTTACTAAGTTATGGAACAGATGCGAACTGAATTATACATAATGATAGTGAAATATTTAAAAGTTTTGTTCAACTCTTATCTACTGGGCAGAGCATAAATTAAGAGTAATTCTTTTTCCTTTATTTTAGTTAAGTGAATGTTTCATTACTTAGACGAATTTATTACTAAGAGAAAGCTATAGTCAGCTCGACATTCCAAAAACATAAAGAGCTCTGCCAGGGCATATTTCAAACATTCATGGAGACAGACAGGTCCTTCAATCAACTAGTGATAAGAGACAACCAACCACTAAACAATTGCCTAAAATACTGAATTGCAGACAGTAGTAAATAGTTGGATCCCACTGCAGGAAGGAGGGAAATGAGATGGTCCAAGGGGCTAGCACAAGTACCTCATAATTGATAATACAGAGATTAAGGCATATAAATATACTTCTAGTCAAGAGTTGGTATTTTAAAAGCAACAAAAATAATATAAATGAGAAGAAATGCAGGATGGACCTAGTGATTTTCTACCATCCCAAAATATCTCAGGGGACAAAATAACAATCTAGTAAGGAATGCAAGATGGTAATACATTTTGTAGGCCAAGCATGGTGACTCATGCCTGTAATCCCAGCACTTTGGGAAGGTGAGGTGGGAGGATTGCTTGAGCCCTGGAATTTGAAACCAGTCTGGGCAACATGGTGAGACCCTACTTCTACAAAAAAAATTTTTTTTTTTTAAATAGCTGGATGTGGTGGCATGTGCCTATAGCCCCAGCTGTGTGGGAGGCTGACATGGGAGGATCACTTGAGCCGGGGAGGTCGAGACTGCAGTGAGTCGTGATCATGCCATTGCACTCCAAGCGAGGCGCTGTCGCCAACAACAAAACCACACACACACACACACACACACACACACACACACACAGAGTTTGTGGAATCATAAATACCAGTGATAAGGTATTTTAGTTTTAAGATTTCGTAAAACAATTTTAAAGTTAAGATAGGCTAAAAAGTAGTAATCTTTTACACTTTTTAAATTACATTTTGACTTTCAGAGAAGAAAATCCTTAAGGAATCCTAAAAGGAAGTCGATTATCATTTTAAAAGTTTAAAAATACATTTAACCACCTTAGAAACAAAATATTGACCAAATCACCATGAAATATGTACAGAAACCTTCGTTTGATAAAAATTTTAAATTGCCAAGACAGTACTGAAATGTTCATCCCTAAATCTCCCCAAACTACATTTTCTGTACTCAGTCTATAATAACATACACGTTAATAAATGGCTCAACTGCCACAGCTCCAAAGATGTTCAATAAAATTTTTAACTGTTGGATTACTGGCTACTCATTTCTTTAGCTCCCATTCCAAGGTAGGGATAAAACAATGACAATAAAGACTAACACTTAAACGCCATATGCTCGGTGAATGCCAAGTACATTTACATGGATTAAGTCATGTAATCCTCAAAATAACCCACTAAGACAGATTATTTATTATAAGACATTTACTCTCATTTTACAAATGGGAAAACAACAGCAAGCAAGGTTTGTAAAACTCCCCAATAGGAGGCAGGATACTGATCAAGTTATTCCAAATTTAGATAGCTGTGCTGTCTATTAAGTTAGCTACCAGCCACATACAGCTATTTAGTATTAAATAAAATTAAAAATTCAGTTCTTTAGTTACACTAGACACATTTCAACTGCTCAGCAGGCATATATGGCTAGTGGCCACCATGTTGAGCAGTGCAGATACGAAACAATTCCATCACTATATAAATCTCTACTGGAGGGTACCAATGTGTGAAAACTGATGTTTTCATATCAGCTGCTTATGAGATGCGCTTAAAGAACTGGCATTACACTTGAACCAATTAATCTATAACTCCATATTTCTAATGTTTTATTGTTATTTTTCTCCCAACTCATTATCATTTATCATTATCCACCGTATCTCTTAAAATACGTACTTCTCTAGCACTGTGGGCTCCATGCAACTCAAAGAATTACACAGTTTTAATGTATTCTAAGATCAGATGTCATTCCTTTGTACATGGGCCCATGTTTTTTGTTCAACGTATACTAACTACACTTACTAGCCTCTATTATTTTTGTCTCTTGAATGCCTTGTTCCTCTACCTCTCCTGGTAATAATACCACTCAACGCAAGCAGCCTTGCCTGGCACTTAAGTTCCACTTCCAGCCCCAGGGGTGAGAACATGACCTAGACATGAACTATACTGCAGTCTCTGGCCACAATTTGGTATTGAACATGTGACATAAGCTGGGTCATTCAGAAAATGCCATATGATCTTCCTTGCCACTGGCTCATTACTATCGGGATCAAGAGCCATAAGGACCAAGTAAGTCAGGATTTACAGCAACCAATTTTTCCTGGCAACATGAATGAAGTTGTCTACAGAATACCTGTGGAGAAGAAATAAGACTCGGTATACCACCTGAGACCTGAACCTGGCTGCTTCTTAACTTCTGGACCTGGCATTCAGATGAGTTTAGTAAATTCCCCCACTCATTGAGTTTGTATGCTTTGGATTTGTATCACTTACAATTTAAAGTGCAGGAGCAGAATAATCAGAGATAAAGAGTTTTAAGCCCCTTGGTATAGTATGGGAAGAAAAAGATACAAAGGATATACTTATGTTAAATATGGACAGTAAAAAGAAAAAAAAAAAGTAAAATTAGTAGAGGAAAAAAACAGCAATAAACTAACAACAAAATACTTCCTTAAGGTTACTAAATTGCTAATTACCACTGTAGAATAAGTAAAACCATAAGGGCACTTGTCCTAGAATTCTACAACTGGATCTTCGTAGAGGTTTAAAAGTCACTGATTAAGAAAGAAAAAAGGCTGCAAGATCCTACGTTTCAGTCTTCATCAGAGAATCTAAGCAGAGGAATTTCAATAGGTTTTTTTCCCATATGAATTCTAGTAAGTGTTGCTTCAAAATGACAGTTTTGGGCCGGGCGCGGTGGCTCACGCCTGTAATCCCAACACTTTGGGAGGCCAAGGCGGGCAGTTCACGAGGTCAGGAGATTGAGACCATCCTGGCTAACACGGTGAAACCCCATCTCTACTAAAAATACAAAAAATTAGCCGGGCGTGGTGGCGGGCGCCTGTAGTCCCAGCTCAGGAGGCTGAGGCAGGAGAATGGCGAGAAACCGGGAGGTGGGGCTTGTAGTAAGCCGAGATTGCACCACTGCACTCCAGCCTGGGGGACAGTGAGACTCCATCTCAAAAAAAAAAAAAATAAATAAATAATAAACAAAAATAAAAAATCTGACATAGCACATGCTTAATAAATGATCAATCAATTGCTACTCTTAAACATAGATTACCAGGTCTAGTTGACTTTTCCAGTTTTTGATCATATATGTTCTAATGTTTTCAAAAAACAGCTCTGAAGAGATATTACCACCGAATGGTATAAAACCCATTAAATGGCTTCTGTATATTCAGAGTAGTGTGACCCTCACTACGATCAATTTTAGAACATTTTTATTACCACAAAAAACAACCCCACTGCTCTTAGTCATCACCCGCTAATCCCCTCCATTCTCTCAGCCCAAGGCAACCACTGATTTACTTTGTGTCTCTACAGATTTGCTTATTCTGGACATTTTGTATGCCCGGAATCATATAGTACATGGTCCTTTGTAACTGTCTTCTTTTACTTAGCATGTTTTCAAGGTTCATTCACATTGGAACATGTATCAACACTTCATTCCTTCCCTCCCCTCCACCACCACCCCCGCCGCCCCCCGCTTGGGACAGGGTCTTGTTCCGTTGCACAGGTTGGAGTACAGTGGCAAGATCATGGCTCACTACAGCCTCAACCTTCTGGGCTAACGTGATCTTCCTGCCTCAGCTTCCCATGTAGCTGGAACCACAAGTGCATGCCACCATGTCCAGCTAATTTTTTTATTTTTTTAATTTTTGTAGAAATTATGTTGTCCAGACTGGTCTCAAACTCCTGGACTCAAGCGCTCCTCCTGCCTTGGCCTCCCAAAGTGCTAGGATTATGCCTATCCTTTCACTGTTTTTTATTGTCATACAGTATTCTACTGCATGGATATACCACATTTTGCTTATCCATTCATCAGTTGACGGACATTTCGGTTGTTTCTACTTTTTCACTATGATAAATAATGCTGCTATAAATATTCGTGTACAAGTTTTGTTTGGTCATATTTTCATTTCCCTTAGTTATATACCTAGGAGTGGAATTCCTGGGTCATATGGTAACTCATGTTTACTTATTTAAGTGTTTAACAAATTGAGGAACTTCCGGACTCTCCAAAACGACCACACCCTTTCAATTCCTACTGGCAGTATATGAGGATTCCAATTTCTCTACATCCTTTTCAACTGTTGTTATTATCTGATTTTATAATTATAGACATTACAGACACAGTGGTATCTCACTATGGCTTTGATTTGTATTTCCGTCATGACAGATGATATCTATTTTACTTTTTTTGTTTTTGTTTTGTTTTATTTTTTGAGATATCTATTTTACTTGTTTTGTTTTTGTTTTTTTCGTTTTTTGTTTTTTTTTTTCTTGCTCTGTTGCCCAGGCTGGAGAGCAGTGGTGCCATCTCGGCTCACTGCAAGCTCTGCCTCCTGGGTTCACGCCATTCTCCTGCCTCAGCCTCCCGAGTAGCTGGGGCTACAGGCACCCGCCACCACGCCCAGCTAATTTTTTGTATTTTTAGTGGAGATGCGGTTTCACTGTGTTAGCCAGGATGGTCTATTTTACTTTTAAGTTTACTACTGTATGTCACAGCAGGAGTGTGTGTCATCGAAACAAAAGAAGTTTGCCTACTTGCTAGGACAGAATGGACATGGACCACTTAGCAGTAGTTTGCGAGGGTTTCTGTGACAAAGTATGACAAACTGGGTAGCTTAAACAACAAAAATTTATCTTTGCACAGTTCTGAGGGTAAAATCAAGGTGATGGCAGGGGTGGTTCCTTATGATGGTCAAGTAGGATCTGTTCCAGGCCTCTATCCTTGGCTTGTCAATGGCCATTTTCATGTTCATGTGGCATTTTTCCTGTATGAATAACTGTCCCCAAATTTCTCCTTTATATAGACACCAGTTATTAATACATTGAAACGAGGGCCCACCCCTAATCCACAGCTTGATGAGAATGCAAAACGGAATAGTTTCTCAAAAGGTTAAACACAGTTACCATATGCCCCAACAAGTCTACTCCTAGACATACAACCAAGAGATATGAAAACATACATCCACATAAAAACTTGTCCAAGAATGTTTACAGCAGTGATGCTCACAATAACCAAAAAACAGAAACAACCCAAATATCCATCAAATGAATGCATAAGTTATATATCCATTCAAACGCATATTATTCAGAAATAAAAAGGAATGAAGTACCTATTCATGCTACAACATGGATGAATCCCAAAAACATTAAGCTAAATAAAGCATCCAGTTGCAAAAGACCACATACTATATGATTACATATATATGAAATGTCCAGAATAGGCAAATCTATAGAGACAGAAAAGTATATTAGTGGTTGCCGAGGACTGGGGAAGAGGGAGAATCTGGAAGGGACTGCTAATGGGTATGGGGTTCCTTTTTGGAGAGATGAAAATGTTCCATAATTAGATTATGGTGACAGTTGCATAACTGTGAATATATAAAAACTGAATGAACTGTACACTTTAATAGGGTTAATTTTATGGTATGAGAATTATATCTCAATACAGTTGTTTAAAAAACCAGCAGAGGCTGGGCCCTGTGGCTCATGCCTGTAATCCCAGCACTTTGGGAAGCCGAGGTGGGCAGATCACCTGAGGTCAGAAGTTCGAGACCAGCCTGGCCAACATGGCGAAACCCTGTCTCTACCAAAAATACAAAAATTAGCCGGGCGTGGTGGCTCACACCTGTAATCCCAGCTACTTGGGAGGTTGAGGCAAGAGAATAGCTTGACCCGGGAGGCGGAGGTTGCAATAAGCTGAGATTGTTCCACTGCACCCCAGCCTGGGTGACAGAGCGAGACTCCGTATCAAAAACAAACAAATAAACAAACAAAAAACACATATAAAAACCCCAGCAGAACAGCAGAATATTAACATTGGCCACTTTCAGCATGATTCATATAAGTCAGGTTATATACAAACTTGTAAAAAAAAATCACATTTTGAAACCTCCTTATAGAAATTTATAACAGTGCTTGATCGAGAGCATCAGCTTGACTGACATTCAAATATTTTGATGCTCCTGAATCCCTGATTTCTGCAACTGCTACACATCTCAATTCCTGTCTACTCCTCTTTCCATGGTGATGACTTGGAAACATTATTATTGCTAATCTGGATCTGCTGAAATTTTGTACAAATCACTGCTGTTTGGCTTTTGCCAGAATGTATTTATTGTGATCCTAAAAAACATAAATGTCGCTTTATAAAAAAGGAACCGAGGGTTGTACTTCATTTGAGTATGAAATATACTGAATTTCCTCCCATTTGGCTGAACTTTAGTTCAGAAAGACTCTTTCAAATATTTAAGCAAACATAATCTAGATAACCAAGAAACCTATTCATAGAATGGATGCCAAGCAATGTTAGAGCCAGGCACGGTGCCTCATGCCTGTAATCCCAGCACTTTGGGAGGCCAAGGCAGGTAGATCAGTTGAGTTAAGGAGCTCAAGACCACTCTGGGCAACACAATGAGACCCTGTCTCTACAAAGATTAACCGGATGTGGTGGCACATGTCTGTGGTCCCAGCTATTAAGTAGGCTGAAGTAGGTGGATCTCTTGAGCCCAAGAGGGTGAGGCTGCAGTGAGCTATGATCATGCCACAGCACTCCAGCCTGCGCAACAGAGTGAGGGACTGTCTCTGAGGAAAAAGAAAAAGCAATGTTAACAACAAACTACCTATCAAACTGTTTTACTTCACAAAATTTACTTCATTTAAAAATATATCCGGGTTGCAAAATGAGTAAGAAATAACAACTTTCTAAAAACTCTACTTTTTCAAGTCATTACAGTGTAGAAAGCCAACTCAAACTGCAGTGCCAATGATGACCTGGGATTTTAAGAACCAATATCTCTATCAACTTCCTCCAAAGCCACCCTTAATTAATATACAATCTAAATAAATATAGTATTTTTGCTATCAAAAAAGTACCTAGGGTCAACTATCAGATTGTCACTCTCAAGTTACTCATTAGAAATTCTGAAGCTATGACTGGTTGACTTAGTCTATAGTGTGAAGAATTTAAATTCTGGATTAGGCCAGTGTGGTGGCTCATGCCTGTAATCTCAGCACTTTGGGGGGATGAGGCGGATGGATCACTTGAGGTCAGGAGTTCGAGACCAGCCTTTCCAACATGGCAAAACCCCGTCTCTACTAAAAAGACAAAAATGAGCCGGGTGTGGTGGTGTGTGCCTATAATTCCAGCTATTTGGGAGACTGAACGGGGAGAATTGCTTGAACCCGGGAGGCAGAGGTTGCAATGAGCCGAGATCATGCTAATGCACTCTAGTCTGGGCGAGAGAATAAGACCCTGTCCCTCCCCACTCCATCAAAAAAGAAAAAAAAAATTCTGGATTAGGTCAAGCCACAAGTTAAAAGAGATGTAGGTATGCTTTCATAATTATTATAGCATATATTTTATTAATAAATCTTACAATGCTGAAAGCAAAATCCCTTGCATAGTAGACACAAAAACTTTACTAAACAAACTGAAATTATTTTTCATTTATATGATGGACAATTTATGCTAACTTTCCAATTTTGCAATTAGACTCTAAGCAGCTCATGTTAATTTATGATATAGTCATAAATACTAGCATCAACAAACGAGCTATCATTTTCATATTAAAATAAACATTTGCCTTCAAGGTAATACTGAGTTAAACAAAATCTGAAGCTTAATGAATCAGATAATGAAAACAACTCTCAAATCAGTTTACAATAATTTTTGACATTTCACTCAAAAAATTTAGAAAGCTCTAGAACCAGAAAGAAACCAGAAAGATACACCCCCCGATCTCAAACAGCAATCACTCTAGGAATTCCATTTGAAAAGATTCTCCAAATGCCTCACAATGTAAAAGGAGGAAACTATAAATTATACACGACTTTGCTAATGTGAGTTTGAAATAACTACCAGTGCTCACATGCAATTCAACGTGATTTAACTTTTAATGCATACTCAATTATTTGGTAATATCTTAATTACTTGGCATAATCAAAGAATGAGTATATTTTCTAGATGACTCTTGCACTGTTTTTTGTTTTTTTTTCATTCTTTTAAAACAAAATACCAGAGTGCAATAGAACAACCTTGGCAGTTTTTCCTTTTAGTAGGTACAAGGACAATTTATCCTATGTTAAATGGTCCCGAATAGTTTTAAACTACTTAATACCTTTTATAGTTCTCTTTCCTTTTTTGATTTTAGTTATCAGTTTCTGCTGCTAGAGCAGCTACAGCGGGCAGCCTCTCCCACTTCTAATTTTGTTTCTAATTTTCTATGAGAAAAAACAAACCTGTCAGTCTGCCTGCATCTCCTACTAACCTACTGCCATCGCATTGGCTAGATAAAAGTGTTAATGATAGAACGGCAGGGAATCACTACTCTGTGCCTATGATCTTAAAACTATGATCAATGAGGAAATTATAGATTTCCTCAGCCACCTGTCCATAAATGAACTTACAAATTTGGATTACATGGTATAGGTCCCCTGTCCACTTGTCGATGGATTTTTTTCTTAACCTTCATGACTTCAGTAAATACGGAAGGTCTTCTAAGTACATAGTTGCTGTAAGCAACTAACAATTCTAAGAACATTACAAAGTCTGAACAAAATATGGAGTATAATTGTAGTATGCCTGACAAGCTATCCATTTTGAAAATTTCCCCAATAAACCCATTAAATGTTGGGGATAAAGGCACATTAATTGACTTGATTCCTAAAATGATTTATACTTGATACAAGCATAAAGTTGAACTTTTATATATGACATAAGATGATAAGCCCTTTCTAAAATTACAGTATAGGTGTTAATTGCTAATGAAGTGTTAATTGCTAATGAAGTACAAGTGATACAAACTTCATTTAAGTCAATTCTCTTAAACTGTCACCTATTTTACCACTGGGTTCTCCATTTCAGTAGCAAGGTAAATGCAACAAAAACATGGTAGAGCAGCTGTATGAAAGCTGCTTGCCTAAGAAAAGATATAAAGAAATTTCCATATACTACAAATAAAACTTAAATGTTAGTCTAAAAACACGCTTTATCCTTTCCTTGCTTTAATTAAGTATCAAAATCAGGATTCATTAAAAAGAAAATCAACACTCACAAAAAGCTGTGGAGTGTGTAAAAAAATATTTCACGTAACACAGAATGACAACCAAAAAATTTCATTTGTAATTTATCATATGGACTTAACAAAACTTCAGCTGGAAAAGACATTCCAGATCATGAAAACAAGATTTTAAACTTGGGTCTTATTGAACATAAACTGCCATTCTAAAAGCTATGAAAAGTAGAACTGACAATAATCTTTACCAAAAAACAAACAAAAATTTATAACTACAAAAGTTACACATCTTTGTGTCAAGGGTAATTCATATGTAATGTATTCTTATTTAAATGAGGTGAAAATCAAACATACAATTGACCATTATAAAGGTACAATATAGTAGTATTTAGTCTATTCACAATGTTTGTCTCTACCAGCTATCTAGTTTCAAAACTTTTTCATTACCCTGTAAAACACCCATTCCCATTTAAGGAATAACTATTTTTCCCTTCCCCCAACTCCTGGTAAACTCTAACCTGTTTTCTGTCTCTGGATTTGTCCATTGTAAATATATCATATAAAATGAACTATATAAGCTAGGCATCCCTTGAGCCCAGGAGTTCCAGTTCAGCCTCAGTAATAGAGCAAGATCCCATTTTTTTTTTTTTTTTTTTTTTTTTTTGAGGCGGAGTTTCGCTCTAGTCGCCCAGGCTGGAGTGCAATGGCACAATCTCAGCTCACTGCAACATCAACCTCCCGAGTTCAAGGGATTCTCCTGCCTCAGCCTCAGCCTCCCAAGTAGGTGGGATTACAGGCACCCGCCATCACATCCAGCTAATTTTTGTGTTTTTAGTAGAGACAGGGTTTTATCAGTTGACCAGGATGGTCTAGAACTCCTGACTTCAGGTGATCCACCTGCTTCAGCCTCCCAAAGTGCTGGAATTATAGGCGTGAGCCACTGTGCCTGACCAAGACCCCATTTTTTTTAAAAAAACAAACCAAACCAAAACAAAACCATACAATATGTGTTCTTTAAAATTAAATGACTTCATATGCTGCATATGCATATAAATGCATTCTAGGAAAGATACATACTTAATTACACCTAATAATATAAACACCTACTTACCTAAAGTCAATTAAGAGTTAGAAAGGTTAATTCTAGTTTCAATACAAATGTTCAAAACGTTTTTAAAAAGGAGATGACTTTAATCTTCTTCCTGCTCTTATTACAGAGAACAAGAAATCATAAAAAGTTTGACAGTATTAAATTGACTGAATTTTGTATTAACAAAATTTCAAAAACTAGGAATAAAGAAATGTAGGACTAAGAAGTAGATTATTGTGCACTGCATGTTAGCAGGTATTTCTTATTTGAAGATTTAAAACATTCTTAAATTACTAAATAGAAACAATACCGGAAGCCACAAACAGAAAGGAAAAATTAACTGTGTATTTATATAATAAAATACTATTCTGTAATAAAAAAGATACTCATATGTGCAATAAAATGGATCAATCTGAAAAACATGTTGAGTGGAAGAAGCCCTACACAGAGTATATACTGTATAATTTCATTTATGTTAAATTTGGTTGCTGCCTCTTGAGGTATGGTGCAGGGGGAGCGATGACTGGGAAAGAAAATGAGGGAACTTTCTTGGGTGACAGCAATGTTCTATATCTCGATGGATCTATGGGTTGTAGAGATGTATACAATTTGTCAAAAACTAACTGAATGACATATTTATGATTTGTGCATTTTTCTGAATGCATATGTACCTTTAAAAAGCAATCAAACATTGAAATCTAGTTAAGAATATGCGTACCCAAGTGTTTAGGGGGTGATGTATACTATTATAATACCTGCAACTTAATTTAAAATGCATAAAACATGGATTAATATGGGAGAAAGCAAAAATAACAAAAGGTTAACAACTGTAAAATTGAGTAATTTATCAAATTTTGTGTACATTTGGAAAATTTCAAAATAAAATGAAATATCAGATTGGCAACAGATCTCTCAACAGCAATCTAGATGTTAGAAGACACTAGAGATATATCTAAGTACAAAAGGAACATGATTCTGTACTTAGCATTCTATGCATCAATCAAGTCTGATGTCAGAAAAAAGACTTCAGGCCGGGGAGGTGGCTCACGCCTCTAATCCCAAAACTTTGGGAGGCCAAGGTGGGTGGATCATGAGGTCAGGATATCAAGACCACCCTGGCCAACATGGTGAAAGCCCGTCTCTACTAAAAATACAAAAATAAGCTGGGTGTGGTGGCACGCGCCTGTAGTCCCAGGTACTCAGGAGACTGAGGCAGGAGAATAGCTTGAACCCAGGAAGCAGAGATTGCAGTGAGCCGAGATCGTGCCATTGCACTCCAGCCTGGTGACAGAGTGAGACTCCGTCTCAAGAAAAAAGAAAAGAAGAGAAAAAAGACTTCACACATGTAAGTTCTCAGAAGCTTTATTTCCTAAGCAACCTTCCTCGGGAAAATATCTCAGACTATTACCTAGACAAATGAATGTAAAAAACAAGAGAAGGATCCAGAAGATCCAGCAAATAGTTGATTCAACCTAGTAGGGCAGTGAAGGAATGAGACCTGTGAGCAGGACATAAAATTCCAGGAGAAAATCTCATGGAAACACAGACTGGATAATCTTGAGGATATGCTGATGGTGCACTATTGTTTGTCAACCAGAAAAAAAAAAAAGAAAAAAAAAAGGCAATTAGAAACTCCAGGAAAAAAAAAAATCGAGGACAGTCATGCTTCTAATGTGTAACAAGTAACAATGTGACATAATTCTGATAAACTGATGGAAGCATCAAAAAAATCCATTTGATTTTTGGTGCTAGAAACATTCTCTTCAAGTAACTCATGAATCCTGATAATAAAACAGAGGATGAGAATGATAGTCAAATGCAGACCCACCATACTGATTTCTATGTGTATGTACTGTTTTGATTTTTTTAAATGCTACATAGGAAAAAGTTCTAAAAAATTAATTTTAGAAATGTAGTTCTACACAGGCTCAGTTTCTTATCCCATGCCTGCCACCAAAATGTTTATAATTTGTTAAGCATACTGAACAATATGATAGGTGTCTGAGTTAAAAGATAGAGAAGTTATCAAAATTACTTGAGATAAAACCAATCCGACCATCCTCTTTCTCAACTTATCAAAATGATCTTAAAGAAAGGTTTTTAAAATGTTCTTCAAAACATTTCTTGGCAGGGCGTGGTGGCTCATGGCTGTAATCCCAACATTTTGGGAGGCCAGGAGTTCGAGACCAGCCTAGACAACATGGCGAAACTCCATCTCTACTAAATACAAAAATTAGCCAGGCGTGGTAGCACACACCTGTAATCCTGGCTACTCAGGAGGCTGAGGCAGGAGAATGTCCTGAATCTGGGAGGTGGAGGTTGCAGTGAGCCAAGATAGTGACACTGCACTCTAGCCTAACCATTTCTTTTCTATGGTCAAACCATCCTGAGTAAGACAAAAACTAAAATCACAAAGATAACACCATGGTCTGGTTGCCTGGCTCTGTGATAACATCTCATGTGCTTTGGGTACTGAATCTAGCGTCTTAGCAACAATATGTAATACAACCTGGTAAGCCTAAGAAGGGTGCCAAACAGCCTAGGGGAATATAAAGGGGAGATAATTACTTACTGAGGACATTTATAGAATTACTCCTTCATCATTTCCCCCTTTTTAGCACAACTGAGCCAGGCAGGAGGGTCTTGAGTGCAAAGTCTCCCATCCCTATTCCCATCCCATCTATTCTATTCTCTTAAGGGTGGAGAGGGAAGGGAAGGGAAGGGAAGAGGGGACAGGTGACATTAATACTGATGCACTTTTAGGAAAACATCTCATTTGTGTCTTGGACCAGGTGGATTTCTTCTCCCCTGCCTATCCCCTTCCTCCCTATATCCAAAAAAAGAACAGAAAAGAGAACAGAACAAAAACTTATCAGGTAATCTTCAGACCCTGAAACAAAGAAATACAATGTAGAGACAAACATTCTCTTCAGGAATGCGCTCTTGTCACTAGAATAGTTCAAGCAAAGAATAAAAACATTATCTGCCTGATTTCAGATACCCACAGGCACTTGCTCAAAAGGCATAAGCTAGGCATCTCCTCTTCCCCTATTCTGATATCCCCTGGAAGAAGACAGACAAGGAAAAGCAGACAATTTTAGACAAAGCTGCCCAGGTGATTGCCCCTGGATGTGTCCCACACCACTGAGGTTGGATCGGATGACTTCTCACATTCTAATAGCTGAGATTTATCAGTCTGTCTAAATGCAGGTAATTTTGTTTAAGAAAAACTATGGCATCTTTCATTTAAACACTAAGAAGACAGGAAATCCTTGATATATGGAGATTAAAGATTGGGGTTTAGATGTCACAAGTGTACCCCCAAATCCACTACATTTAGGATGAAGAGATAACTATGGGAATGATTCACTTAACTAATGAATACACCTAGCTGACAGCCCAGAACCACAACTCCAGTATTCTTCATGTACTTGTTATTTTAATTCACAGTTGTCTACAGGAAAACACTGCTGAACTTCAGTAAACAAGTGTACTTGCAACTTCATCCAAGTGTATGCTTCTTTCATGGCCTTTGCACTTTCTGTTCCTTCCATCCAAAACATTCTTCCCTGATATATCTCACGACTTGTTCCTTCATTTCATTCAGGTGTTTACTTGAATGTCAAAAGATGTTGCTCTGACTACCCTGTGTAAAATAGGCCCTACACTCCATTTCATCATGTTCTAACCTTTCAACTTCCTTTTTTAAAATCATTGCAATAGTTTCTATCTGACACTCTATTATACATAAATATTTCATTCTTTGTCTCACTCACTAGAAAATAAGATCCATGAGGACAAGTACTCTCTGCTTTATATATGCAGTACAAGGCACATAGTAAATTATCAACAAATATTTCATGAATGAATGCTGAGTGGATCCATAATGTCCTGGGTGGGCAACAATCCTATCACTTCAGTTTTGCAGATATATTCAAAATTAAAATTACCATTGGAATAATACAGAGTTTTAACGACAGGAATTTATTTTATAGAATTTATATATGATTTGGGCCAGTATTTATGGAATCATTAAGGAGGTGGGGTTATTTACATTTTATTTGATTAACAGGGAAAGTACTTGCTAAAGCATCATGCTCTAATTTTTTTAAGACAAGAGTCTCACTCTATCACCCAGGATGGAGTGTAGTGGTGCGATCTCAGCTCACTGCAATCTCTGCCACCAGGGTTGAAGCGAATCTCACGCCTCAGCCTCCCAAGCAGCTGGGATTAACAGGAGTGCACCACCATGCCCAACTAATTTTTTTGTATTTTTAGTAGAGACAAGGGTTTTGCCAGGTTGCCCAAGCTGGTCTCGAGTTCCTGGCCTTAAGTATTCTGCCCGCCTCAGCCTCCCAAACTGCTGGGATTACAGGCGTGAGTGAGCCACCGTACCTGGCCCTGTGCTCTAATTTAATGCAGAATTTTTGCAGTTTCCTTCATTCTTCAACAGTTGATAGTGGCATTAGGGTGAGTGGCAAATGGTTTTAAAGGTGCTGCTAATTTTATTCCTCCATTTCTGGAAATTTTTACCTTTTTTTTGTTAGCCCTTCCCTTTCCTTTATTTGTTTGACATCATTTGTAGTTAAAAGGCCTGATAATAGGAAACTATATGAATACAGTCAGCTCACTGTAAATACCACTACAATAAACTAAAGTTTCATGCTGAGACTACTAAGAGTTTGTCAAGGTGTGTTTGCCCCTACTGCAGTAACTCTAATAAACACAACTTTGATCAACACATTTTTTTCTGGTGTCCTTTTTGGGGAGTCAGTTGACAGTTAAATGTCTATATGATGTGTTTTTACTATATATTTAAAATTCCAACCTCTCTCGTTTCCCAACTATTTGTACCTTTCACTGGAAAAAAATTAGCTAATCCTATAGAGAGAGGTCGACAAGTATAAATGAATGAAAACAGCATAATTTCTTTAGTGGTTTCCACACACCAAAACGTTTACAGGCATTATCTTGTTTCCTCCTTACAAAATCCCTAAAAGGAGATGTCATTATCTTCATTTTATAAACGAAGAAACAGACTGAGTGGCTAAGTAACTTAACTTGTTCAGCTGTTAAGTGGCAGAGCTGTGAATTTCAATTAGGTCTCTGAGTTTCCAAACACATACTTGTTTCCATTCAACATGTGGTTCTCAAAGTGTGGTCTAAGGACCACTGCAGGGTCACCAAGATCCTTTCAAAGGGTTCATGAGGTCCTCCCCTTTTTATCTTTGTATCTACGCTTGGCCAAAATTGTCTTCTTATATTACAATCCAAACCACGTATATCAGAATGAATGCAAAAGCAGGTATGTGAACCCAGCCATCTTCTTAAGTCAGACATTAAGGAAATTTGCAAAAATGTTAAACAATGGGATTCTTCTTTTTTAAAGTTATTTTGCATAAAATATGGTATTTATGTAAACTTGCAATAAGTGTATCATTCTTATTGATCATTAAATATTTTTAAAAATTTCTCATTTAGTATTTCTAAAATGGCAATACTATCCACATTGACTTATATATTTGACATAATCCCAATTAAAATCCAAGGTGGCTTCTTTGCAGAAATTGGCAACCTGACTCTAAACTATATAGAATAATAAATGGGATCTGGAATAGCCAAAGAAAGACAAAAAGGAAAAAAAAAACTCGAAAAAGAAGAACAGAATTGGAGCTCTCATATATCCCTATTTCAAAACTTGCTACAAAGGTACATAATCAAACGGTGTGGCACTGGAATTAAGACAGTCATAGAAATCAATGAAATAGAATTGAAAGTCCAGAAATAAAACACATTTTTTGATCAATCGATTTTCAACCACAGTGCCAAGACAATTCAATGGGGAAAGAACAATCTTTTCAACAAATGGTGCAGAAAACTAGATATTCACATATAAAAATAAATCTGAACCCCTACCTCACACCATACACAAAAATTAATCATCCATTTTACATATTACAGAGAGTGTATCCTCCCCAAGTTGGTGGTCTTTTACTGTTGATCTCCTCACATTCCATTTCCATTGCTTTAAAACATTTAGACCAGGCACAGTGGCTCACAGCTGTAATCCCAGCACTTTGGGAGGCTGAGGCAGGTGGATCACTTGAAGTCAGGAGTTTGAGACTAGTCTAGCCAACATGGTGAAATCCCATCTCTACTAAAAACATAAATATTAGCAGGGCACGATGGCACATGCTTGTAATCCCAGCTACTCAGAAGGCTGAAGCAGGAGAATTGCTTGAACCTGGGAGGTGGAGGTTGTGGTGAGCCAAGATTGCGGCAGAGTGAGACTCCGTCTCAGAAAAACAAACATTTAATACTTTTGTTCATATAGTAACCATAGTGTAACTTAAGCATTTACGTTACCCTCTTCCCTCAAATTAGTTATCTCCCAGTTTGATGCTTGTTATGTCATCATAGGGGAAGAAATCTTTTATTTCATCTTACAGATAATATGCTTACAATATAAACATCTGGTTGAATAACGCCTCTTGACAAAACCATATTACAGCAACTGGACAATGAAAAATGCAGACAACAGATTCTTTCTAGTTTAAATGATGAGGAGTTAAAAAATGAAAGAACAGCAAGACCCAACAAAAGGACAATGAGAAAAGAACTGGCATTTAGAAAAAAACAAGGCACACAAAGTGAAAACAAAAACTGTAACTTGGATTTGTTCAGTGTTAGAGATATTTCTATTGTGCTCTATACATGCGAACATGGCTTAGTAATAATAACACAATGGAACTATGTTAAATATATGAATGGTATTTTGCAGAGGATATTCGTTTTAAAACAGGTATTTTTCCCCCTTAGTACTATACAGGAACACACACAGGTTGTTCATACCTAATCTGAAAATGTGAAATCCACTATGCTCCAAAATCCAACAGTTTTGAACACTAACATGACAATACAAGTAGAAAATTCCACACCTGACCTTACATGATGAGTTGCAGTCAAAATTTTGTTTTATGCAAACAATTATTTAAAATAGTGTATAAAATTATCTTTAGGCTATGAGTGTAAGGTACATATGAAACAAATAAATTTCCTGTTTAAATTCGGGTCTCATCCCAAAGATATCTCAATATTCCAAAATCTGAAAAAATCCAATACACTTCTGGTCTCACAAATTTCAGGTAAAAAATACTCAACCTATATGCACTTCAGAAACATTGCATTTCTTTTTTTCTTTGACTATTTTTTTTAAAACAAATTGAAGGTCTGTGGCAACTCCTGAGTCGAGCATATCGATCACTACCATTTCCCCAACATGTCTCTGTGTAACAGTTTGGTAATTCTTGCAATATTTCAAACTCTTTCATTATTATGTCTGGTGATGGTGAGCTGCAATCAGTGATCTTTGACCTTACCACTGTAATTGTTTTAGGGGACCACAAACCACACCCATATAAGACAGTGAACTTAGTTGATAAATGCTGTAGGTGTTCTGATTGCGCCACCAACTGGCTGATGCCCCATCTCTTCTCCCTCTCTTTGGTCCTACCTATTCACTGAGACAAAACAATATTGAAATTAGGTCAATTGGCCAGGTGTGGTGGCTTACACCTGTAATCCCAGCACTTTGGGAGGCCAAGGCAGGCAGATCACGAGGTCAGGAGATCAAGACCATCCTGGCTAACACAGTGAAACCCCGTCTCTACTAAAAATACAAAAAATTAGCCAGGCGTGGTGGTGGGCGCCTGTAGTCCCAGCGACGTCAGAGGCGCAGGCTGAGGCAGCAGAATGGCATGAACACAGGAGGTGGAGCTTGCAGTGAGCCGAGATTGCACCGCTGCACTCCAGCCTGAGTGACAGAGCAAGACTCTGTCTCAAAAAAGAAAGAAATTAGGTCAGTTAATAACCCTACAATGGTCTCCACATGTTTAAGTGAAAGTAAGAGTCACAGATCCCTCACTTTAAATCAAAAGTTAGAAATGATTAAGCTTAGCAAGAAAGGCATGTTGAAAGGTGAGACAGGCTGAAAGCCTAGGCCTCATTGCATCAAATAGTTAGCCAAGCTGTGAATGCAAAGGAAAAGTTCTTGAAAGAAGTAAAAATTGCTACTCCAGTGAACACACAGATGGTAAGAAAGCAAAATAGCCTTATTGTTGATATGGAGGTTTCAGGGGTCCAGACAGACGATCAAACCAGCCACCATATTCCCTTAGGCAAAAGTCTAACCCAGTAGAAGGCACTCTTTTCAATTCTATGAAGGTTGAGAGAGATAAGGAAGCTGCAGAAGTTGAAAGCTAACAAAGACTGATTTATGAGGTTTAGGGAAAATGACACCATCTCCATAACGTAAACATGCAACGTGAAGCAGTAAGTGTTGAAGAAGCTACAGCAAATTACCCAGAAGATCTAAGATCATTGATGAAGGTGGTCACTAAACAACAGATTTTCAATGTAGACAAAACAGCTTTCTATTGGAAGATGCTATTCTAGGACTTTCATAGAGAGAAGTCAATGCCCTGCTTCAAAGCTTCAAAAGACAGCTTGACTCTCGTTAGAAGCTGATGGAGATGCTTAACTTTAAGTTGAAGCCAGTGCTCATTTAACATTCTGAAAATCCTAGGGCCATTAAGAACTATGCTAAAAGTACTCTGCCTGTCTACTTTTATAGAGCCTGTGCTCTATAAATGAAACAAAGCCTGGATGACAGCACATCTGTTTGCAACAGGTATGCTATATATGAATACTTAAAATCTTCTGTTGACACCTACTGCTCAGTAGACTCCTTTTAAAAGAAGACTCCTTTTAAAAGAAGACTCATTTTAAAACACTTACTGTTCATTGATAAAGTACCTTGTCATCCAAGAGCTCTGATGGAGATGTAAAAAGAAATGAATGTTCTTTTGCCTGCTAACACAACATGTATTTTTCAGCCCATGTGTCAATGATTAATTTCTATTTTTAAGTCTCATATTTATGAAATACACTATGTAAGGCTACATGGCTGCCAAAGATAGTAATTCCTCTGATGCAACTGGGTAAAGTAAGCTAAAAACCTTCTGGAAAGGATTCATCATGCTAGATACCATTAACAACATATATGGGCATGGTGGCTCATGCCTGTAATCCCAACACTGGGAGGCTGAGGCAGGATTGCTTGAGGCCAGGAGTTTGAGACCAGCCTGGGCTACAGAGCAAGACCCTGTCCCTACAAAAATAAATAAATAAATAAAAATAAAAATAGACAGATGTGGTGGCATGCACCAGCACTGAAGTGGGAGAACTGCTAGAGCCCCAAAGTTCATGGTTACAATGAGCTATGACAGCAGCACTACACTCCAACTTGGGAAACAGAGCAAGACCTCCATGTCTTAAAAGAACATTTATGGTTCATGGGAGGAGGTCAAAATATCAACGTTTAAAAATTTTTATTTTTTGACCACCTAGGCATCTGTGAAGTTACAAAATATCAACAAGAGTCTGGAGGAAATCGATTTCAACCTTCATGGATGACTTGGAGGGGTTCAAGACTACCATGGGTAAAGTAACTACAGATGTGGTAGAAATTGTAAGATAACTAGAATCAGAAGTGGGGCTTAAAGATGTGTTTGAATTGTTGCTCATGATATCATTTATTCACGATTATGGATGAGCAAAGAATGTGGTTTCCTGAGATGTACTCTACTCCTGGTTAAGTCTATTTCTGTGAGCATTGTTGAAATAGCAACAAAAGATTTAGAATATTACACAAACTTAGTTGTAAAGTAGTAGGAAAATTGGAGAGGACTGACTACAATTTTGAAAGAAGTTCTACTGGTGGGTAAAATGCTTTCCAACAGCAGCACATACTATCGAGAAATCTTTCATGAAAGGAAGTGTGCCCATCAACATGGACACTGCTGTCACTGTTGTCTTATTTTCAGATATTGCCACAGTCACTCCAACCTTCAGCAACAACCATCTTGATCGGTCAGCAGCCACCAACACTGAAGCAAGACTCTCCACCAGCAAAAAGATTACAACCTGCTGAAGGCTCAGATGATTATCAGAATTTTTTACCAATATTTAAAACTTAAGATATGTGCATTTTTTAGACACAATGCTCTTCACACTTTAAACAGACTACAGAATTATACAAAATCTTTTTTTTTTTAAAGTGATAA
>NW_016809075.1:1503581-1561748 GCF_001698545.2 Rhinopithecus bieti
GAGTAGCTGGGACTACAGGCGCCCGCCACCGCGCCCGGCTAGTTTTTTGTATTTTTAGTAGAGACGGGGTTTCACCATGTTAGCCAGGAGGGTCTCGATCTCCTGACCTCGTGATCCACCCGCCTCGGCCTCCCAAAGTGCTGGGATTACAGGCTTGAGCCACCGCGCCCGGCCAGTAAACCTAACTTTCAAATGCACTGGGATACCAAAAAATGTATATGACTCACTTTTTCATGGTTGTCTGGAACTGAACTCGCAGTATCTCCTAGGTGTGCCTGCAATTCTTTTGGGATCCATTCTAGTTGCCGTATCAATACAATCACGCACTGCATAACGACATTTCAGTCAACAATGGACTGCATAAATGACAGTGGTCCTATAAGACTATGTTGGTGAAAAATTCCTAGCACCTAAGGATTATCACAGCCTTCGTAACACATTACTCACGTTTATGGTGATGTTGGTGTAAACCTACCGCATTGCTATATGCATATGACCACATGAAAGTATAGCACATACATATGTACAGCACGTAATACTTGATAATGGTAATAAATGACTATGATACTGATTTATGCATTTACTACACTTATTATTTTAGAGTGTACTCCTATTTAAAAAATTAGATTAAAAATTATATTTAAAAAATTGTATTAAAAATTATATTAAAAAATTAGAAGTTAACTGTCAAACAGCTCAGGGAGGTCCTTCAAGAAGTATTCCAGAAAAATACATTAACATCAAGATGATAGATTCATGTGTGTAACTGTCTTTGAAGACCTTCCGGCGGGACAAGATATAAAGATGGAAGACAATGATATTGATGATCCTGACCACATGCACAGCCCTAGGCTAATGCATGTGTTTACATTTTAGTTTTTTTTTTTTTTTTTTTTTTTTGAGACGGAGTCTCACTCTGTTGCCCGGGCTGGAGTGCAGTGGCCGGATCTCAGCTCACTGCAAGCTCCGCCTCCCGGGTTTACGCCATTCTCCTGCCTCAGCCTCCCGAGTAGCTGGGACTACAGGCGCCCGCCATCTCGCCCGGCTAGTTTTTTTGTATTTTTTAGTAGAGACGGGGTTTCACCGTGTAGACCAGGATGGTCTCGATCTCCTGACCTCGTGATCCACCCGTCTCGGCCTCCCAAAGTGCTGGGATTACAGGCTTGAGCCACCGCGCCCGGCCTACATTTTAGTTTTTAACAAAAAATTTTAAAGGAAAACAACAACAACAACAAAAACTTTTAGGCCAGGTGCAGTGGCTCATGTTTGTAATCCAAGCACGTTGGGAGGCTGAGGTGAATGGATCACCTCAGGTCAGGAGTTCAAGACCAGCCTGGCCAACATGGTGAAACCCTGTCTCTACCAAAAATACAAAAATTAGCCGGGCATGGTGGTGGGCACCTGTAGTCCCAGCTACTTGGGAGGATGAGGCAGGAGAATCGCTTGAATCCAGGAGGCAGAGGTTGCACTGAGCCAAGATCGTGCCACTGCACTCCAGCCTGGGTGACGGTGATGACAGCAAAACTCCTTCACAAAAACAAACAAACAAACGAATCCCCAAAAACTGTAAAACAGAAAATGCTTATAGGGCAAGGATACAAAGAAAAAATATTTTTGTACAGTTGTACTATGTCTATTTTAAGCTAAGTGTTACTACAAAGGGGTCAAAACTTAAAATTCTAACAAATTTATAAAGTAAAAAGTTACAGCAAACTTAATTTTTTAGATAGAAAAATATTTTATAAATTTAGTGGAACCCAAGTATACAGCATTTATAAAGTCTACAATGGTGTACTGTACGATCATGTCAGAGGCCTCTGCATTCACTCACTGGCTCACCTAAAATAATTTCCAGTGCTGCAAGCCACATTCATTGTAAGTGCCTTAGGTATACTATTTAAAAATATTTTATACCTTATTTTTACTGTACCTTGTCTTTATTTAGATATACAGATACTTAACCATGGTGTTAGAATTGCCTACAGTATTTAGTATAGTAGCATATTGTATAGGTTTGTAGCCCAGGAGCAACAGGCCATACATACCATATAATTTAGGTATCTCTAAGGCTATATATCATGTAGGTTTGTGTAAGCACACTCCATGATGTTGGCACAACGAAACTGTCTAATGACACATTTCTCAGAACTATCCCTAATGTTAAACAACGTTTGACTGCAGTTTGTTCCTTTTTTATGGCAGCGTAGTATTCCATTATGGATGTATCACAGTTCAATAATTCATGCAGCAAAGGACATTTGGGTTGTTCCCAGTAAAAAACAAATAGATACGCAGTAATTCTGTATGAAGGAAGCTTCTTTCCCAAGAGCATTTTTAAAATGAGAGCCCACCGGGCACAGTGGCTCATGCCTATAATCCCAGCTACTAGGGAGACTAAGGCAGGAGAATCGCTTGAGCCCAGGAGAAGGAGGTTGCAGTGAGCCGAGACCACACCACTGCACTCCAGCCTGGGCAACAAAGCAAGACCCTGTCTCAAAAAAATAAAATAATAACATAAAATAAAATAAAATATTAAATAAAATAGGGGCTTACTAAAATGAAGGCCTAGGCTGTAGGCATGGTGGCTCATGCCTGTAATCCCAGCACTTTGGGAGGCCAAGGTGGGCAGATCACTTGAGGTCAGGAGTTCGAGACCACCCTAGCCAATATGGCGAAACCCCGTCTCTACTAAAAATACAAAAAATAGCCAGCATGGTGGCTTGTGAATGTAGTCCCAGCTACTTGGGGGACTGAGGAAGGAGAATTGCTTGAACCTGGGAGGCAGAGGTTGCCTCCCAAGGCCAAGATTGTGCCAGCCTGGGGGACAGAGTGAGACTTCGTCTCAAAAATAAATAAATAAATAAATAAATAAATAAATAAATAAATAGAAAGACTAACGCTCACTTTAGCTATTGTTTTGTACACATGTTGTATACATGTACAAAGAAGTTTGATTTCACAACAGTAAGACTTTTTTTTTTTAATTCCAGAGCTTCTCTCCCCACTGAGGGGCAAGGTAACAAAGTAAATCCACAGTTAAGCTACCTCAGACTGTAAGGTGGTAGTTTACTCTAGTTATGGAACTTGTTTCTGTCCTAAGAGCACCAGGGACCTGTTTTGTGGAAAATAATTTTTCCCCAGATGGTGCAGGGGGTGAGGAGGATGGTTATGGGATGAAACTGTTCTATCTCTGATCATCAGGCATTAGATTCTCATAAGAAGCACGCCACCTAGATCCCTTGCATGTGCAGTTCACAATAGGGTTTGCAATCATATAAGAATCTAATGCCACCGCTGATCTGACGGGAGGCAGAGCTCAGGTGGTGATGTTCACAGTCCACTCACACACCTCCTGCTGTGTGGTCCAGCTCCTAAGGGCTGGGGACCCCTGCCTTAAAGGACAGGTTAGCGAAGTTAATTGTACAACTAACCCACAAAAGTAATTTATATTTGTCATTCATGAAACTAATGTTGTAAGAAGTCAAATTCACTATTTTAAATCCTTAGATCAGACAGTATCAAGTTATTCCCTCTTGAGAATGGTCAAGAATAAAAACAAAGGTAGTTTATTTTCTCTACTTAATTTCTTTGTCAGACGAAGTCATTATAGGGAGTTGTAGATAAAAACTTTAGTAAAGCAAACATCATTTAAACATGCTGTGCAATCTACTATTCATGAAACAGGCTGGGTGCAGTGGCTTATGCCTGTAATTCCAGCACTTTGGCAGGCCAAGGCAGGAGCATCGTTTGAGCCCAGGAGGTGGGAGACCAGCCTGGGTAACACAGTAAGAACCTGTCTCTACTAAATTAAAAAATTAGCCATGTGCCTGTAGTCCTAGTGACAAGCTTGTAGTCCTAGTTACTTGGGAGCATAAGATGGGAGGCTCACTTGAGCCTCAGAGTTCAAGGCTGTGGTAAGCTATGATCCCGTCGCTGCACTCCAGTCTGGGTGACAGGGTGAAACCTGTCTCTTAAAAAAATAAAAAATGAAATAAGGTGGCTCAAAAACCTTACAACTTTCCTAAAGAAGTGAGCTGACAGGTAGAAATTTGGAAAAAACTCACAAATATAAAATTCACAAGGCAAAGAGGGAACAAAGATCATAAACTATAGGCTTTCAAAATTCTCAGAAAAAGAAATGTAAGTTAATATGTGTGTATGGAGACTAAGAATGGGTAAGATGAGGCAAAATATTAAAGATAAAACCTAGATATAAAAAAAAAATTGCTGGAAAATAAGGTACAAAACTAGCTTTGGGCCAGGATTTACTTTCATCTCTATTTCAACCCTCAGCCAATAACTAATTGAATTAAATTCTGGAAATGACATACATTCATGAGACGCTAATGTCTTATTAGGTACAAGCAAATGTGTTTAATTATATAACTTCCTTATTTGAGAAGCAAAGTTAACTTGACAAAATTTTGTTTAATTATATGATTTAATTCTTTGCACATGTCCATATTATTAAACATTACAGGAAGTCTTAAGGATTAAGTCTTAAGATGATTTTTTTTTAAAGTTTACAATTATACAGAGAAAAAACTGACTTCCTTCTCTTCACAATAGCCATCTCATTCCATTTTATGTATTTATTTATTTATTTATTTTTGAGACAAAGTCTTGCTCTGTCGCCAGGCTGGAGTGCAGTGGTGCGATCTTGGCTCACCGCAACCTCCGCCTCCCAGGTTCAAGCGATTCTCCTGACTCAGCCTCCCAAGTAGCTGGGACTACAGGCGCCCACCAACACGCCCTACTAATTTTTGTAATTTTAGTAGAGATGGGGTTTCACCATACTGGCCAGGCTGGTCTCGAACTGCTGACCTTGTGATCTGCCTGTCTCAGCCTCCCAAAGTGCTGGGATTACAGGCGTGAGCCACCCCACCTGGCCCTTCATTTTAGTTATCTTAAGTTATAAGAAATAAATTATCCCGATAGGCAAATGTGGTTATAAAGACAGAGTATTGATTCTGCGGTTTAGTGCTGCAATAGCTATTTGAAAATTACATTACCATTTGTTACTACGCCTCCTTGACACACTAATTCCTCAACTTATTTACAACAGAATATGGAAAGTCAATAGTGAAATTTTCTAATTCAAATAGCAATAGTATTTCACAAACCTATCAAGCCTTGTTCATCACTGTAACATTTTCGAAGAATGGGAAAAACAAAACTGCTACCAATTTTCACTACTTTATTGCTGAGAAATTAATACTAACTCAAATGGATGTAATTAGGTATACTAAAGTACCAGTTCAAAAAAAAAAAGAAAAAAAAACCTATTACTTGCAATGCATGGCAATGCACATCTTCTGAATAATATTTGACAAAGCTCATTTCAAGTTTATATTATTTTCTATTGCTACTATCATGTAACACCTCCTTGGAGGAGCACCCATTTGTACGAGGTCCAGTGACTTGGGAGGCCCACCATATATACCTCAGCTCATTATTTTGCTTAAGGTGCAGCTTGTTTTGAACTCTGTGCATTCCTGTCAGAAAAGACTTCGTAATATAATCATCTTCATGCTAACCTTAAATTTGTTTAACTATAGAAATTCTAAGAACACTACTATGTGTGAAGACTCAGTAAATTTTCAGAAATGCCTAGGAAGAGAAAGGAATAGCATCTCTCACGAGTTGTTTCACAGAAAAGGAACACTCAAGTGTTGATAAATAAGGAGAATTAAAAAACAGCAACAAAACTGTAGTCACATATGGTCATAACAATTTCAAATGATTTGCTTAATCTTAACTCTGTATTAAATAGTTCAAATGTCGCCTGGTAGCACAATGAATATGGATAGCATGTATATAAACTAGAGCTTGAAACATGTATCAGCTAAATAAAATTTAAAAGATATTACAATAGTTAACTACTACATGGAGTACACTAATTATTATTCCCAATAATCCATTTGAAACATACTCCACAGACACTTGCATTTTAATTCAAAGTCAAAAAAACTTCCATAAGGTAATCAAAAATAGCCGCAAACTGTGCTTAAGTCACTATATAAATTAATATGCCTGTGGTACTCTTCAGTAACAGAATGTGTTCGAAGGCTGCAACAACACCCTCAGCATATGAACAACAAACCCATTCTCTAAATATGCATGAAAATAATAAATTTAATATTTAATTGCACAAACTGTGTCAGGCTCAATGCTAGGAGATTTACATACTTTATCTCTAATTTTCTGTTTTCTTTGTTTTTTTTTTTATTTTATTTTATTGAGACGGAGTCTCGCTCTGTCACCCAGGCTGAAGTGCAGTGGCCGGATCTCAGCTCACTGCAAGCTCCGCCTCCCGGGTTTACGCCATTCTCCTGCCTCAGCCTCCCGAGTAGCTGGGACTACAGGCGCCCGCCACCTCGCCCGGCTAGTTTTTTGTATTCTTTGTTTTTAAGATGGAGTTTCATTCTTGTTGCCCAGGCTGGAGTTCAATGGCCTGATCTCCACTCACCACTGCCTCCCTCGTTAAGCGATTCTCCTGCCTCAGCCTCCCGAGTAGCTGAGATTACAGGTGCCCACCACCACACGCAAGTAATTTTTTGTATTTTTAGTAGAGACGGGGTTTCTCCATGTTGGTCAGGCTGGTCTCCAACTCCCGACCTCAGGTGATCCGCCTTCCTCAGTCTCCCAAAGTGCTAGGATTACAGGTGTGAGCCACTGCGCCTGGCCGTTATTATATATTTATCTCTAATTTTCATAACTTCCTAAGTTAAGCATTATCATCCTCATTTTACAGATGAGGAAACCGAACTGAGGTTCATGGAGGGATCCAACAGCCAGGAAGAAAATGTAGACGACTACTAAATTTTCAACAGCTTTTCTCTATATAAATCACTCAAGATCTGAAAGTATCAATTTTATAATTTATCAATTAACTCTTAAGTTTTGGAAAATACTATGCTGGCAGCTGGCAATATACGTTACAGGAACTTTGTGGGGATCTCATGGGACTTACCTTCTAAGGCTATATATTTATTTATTTTTTTGAGACGATGTTCTGCTATACTGCCTAGACTGGCCTTGAACTCCTGGGCTCAAGTGATCCTCTCACCTCATACTCCTGAGTAGCAGGGACTACAGGTGACTACTATATGGCTGGTAATTTTCATTTCTTAATAGATACCCAAATTTCCTCCAGGACCCGAACGTATCTATGTCAATCCTGTATCCAGGTGTACTAGCTATGGAATATAGAAGACCATTAAGCCACCATAGTCTTCTCAGACCCTGAAGAAATGATCAAAACTCAGATATTTCTTCAGAACCCAGGTTTATTCTGCCAACAAGTAAACTTCAGAAATGAGCCTAGAATTTTAACTCTGATCACAGGTATGTCTACTACATACTACAGAATCCATGATTTAAAGACATATTCTTCCAGGCATAAAAACAGAGTGGTATTTGAAAAGACAAGCACTCGATCAAAAGGTGATGAAGAAATCATAACAGAATGCCCTAAAAATAGCCAAATATGCCAAATTTTTAGAAATTGAGAGGTGTCCAATTATTCCTGTCAGACTGGTATCCTACTAAATACTTAGAAGATCTTGTTTCAAATATTATAAACGGGTAGACTTCCAGTTTGACTTTAACCATCTTTTCATTTAAAAGTTTTTGTCATCAGTGACATTTAAGCTAAAAAGGGTTTCTTAAAGTTACAATTAGGTAAACCATAATCATGAAGATACATATATTTAGAAAATTTTATTAGAAAAACCATTTACTGTCCACTAATCCTAATTTGGAAAGCACCTCTTCACCTTTTACTTAGTCAACTTACTATCCCAGGACAATTACACACGGAGCATGATAGTCCCAATAATTTAAGTTTCTTTATAAAAACAAGCTTAACAGAGGCACTCTTTGGACCTAGTCACAACAACAAAACAAAACAAAACACGAAAAAACTTCAAAATACACAAAGATTTGTTGGCAGCCTAAGGCTCAGTCATCAAAACGTGTGTAAATGTGATCCCGGGGGACCGTGACACTGACAATCATTCAACTTTCTTTTTAATATTCCCATTGTGCTTTTGCTGGTACCACAGGGAAAATGTACCTACATTTCACCAACCGGTCGAGGCTGAAAATTCTCTTGGTGCAAGGCCAGGGGATGCGGCCGTGGGAGCCCGGGGCACCGGCGCCAGCCACCCGAGAGAGCAGCACCACGCTCCTGGAAGGCCTGCTGTGGCTGGCTCCCGAGTCCATGGGGCTGCAAGAGCAGCCGCGGAGGCAGCAGCAGCAGCCATGGCAGAGACTCGGGAATCTTTCCCCTGCCTCCTCCGCTAGGCCTCCAGGGGTTTGCTTTTCACATGGCCCCCGAGTGGGGGCGGTGGGCACAAGGTAGTGGCTGCAGCTGCAGCCGCAACCGCGGACCAGGCGAGACTGGTTCACTCGGAACCCAACCTAGCGGCGGGCTGGCAGCAGCGGGACGTCGGAAGGCCCTGGCTGGAGCGCCGACGACGCGGCGGGGAAGGCCACCTTCTCACACACCGCATCTCTCCCCTGCCTGCCTCCTTCTCCGTTAGCGCTACCGGTTGGCGGGCGGGGGAGGGGAGCGAGGCGCGTTATTCCCGGGGAGCTGGACGGGGGAGGGGAGGGCATCTCTTACCCGGGTTACTGAGGAGGAGGAGGCGGTGGTTGGAGCGCGGCGCGGCGGGGCGACGGCGGGGCTGGGTGGGTGCAAGTAAGAGTCTTACGAAAGGGAATTAACCCCATCACCAGCCCGGACACCGGCTCCAGCGGCAGCCGCGGCTGGCAGAATCCCGCCCCTTCCCACCACGCACTAGCCCCGCCTCTTCGTTCTCTTTGAGCGGCAGCCGACTACTCATAGGTTGTACGCCCCCGGAGTGACATGAGTGTTGCCCAATCACGCTTGAAAAAACTGCCTTCTCTCCACCCCTTTACCTCCTCCCAGGCCTCGGAGAGCCGTGCCAAATCTTCCTCCAACCTCAAGAGAAAAAGAACCAATCCGTGATAAGTAACCGCCCTTGAAGGGCGCAAAAGCCAACCAATGGTAAAACTAGGAGGACAGCCATTTTGCCCACTTGTAAAAGAGCTACCTTTTCCCACGAGTTGGATCCTGAGGTGAGGGAGTTTCCTGAGTTTTTACTGACTCGAGGTATTTAAAAGACAACCATATTTCCTCAGGGGGTATTCATAGTGCTTTTAGGGGTAAAGAAAATTATCCTCCATGTGGGGCGAAGTAAGGCATGCTGCTTAAGGGCTTGGCTCCTCCCCTTGCGCTAACGGGTTCTGAAACGAACACCTGGTTTCTCCAGCGTCAGTGGCGGAGGGCGGGGTGATTGCTCTTTTCGACCTGGAGTGGACTACAATTCCCAATACGCTTTTCCCTGCTCATAACCTCTCCTCCGTTCACTTGTCGCGGTGCTTGGCTGGAATTGTAGTTCCTGAGAGGTACCCATGCCGCCGCCTCAGCCAATGAAAAGGGACAGAGTTTTGAATGACTTGGAATTAAGGAGGAGAACGAGTTGTCGCGAGGCTGTACTGAGCCCTTTTCGCAACCCTAGCAGGAGAGAAATGATGATAGAAGGGTAGGCAGAAGAGTTTCCTCAAAACACCATACGGGTTTTAAATTATTAGTACGTATTTAAACTCGTCTACTTTCACGTAGTCCCGTTGAACGTCACTTCCGCTTAGGGGCGCACACGTCCCAAACCTGTGGCGGGAGTTGGAGATGCTGCGGCGAATACGCCAGGTGTGACTGTCTGGAAGTGGCGTGGCGGGCAAGTCGCTAGTTTCTTGCATGGGAGATAAAAAGTTGAACGGAATTTAATGGCATTTTAAGAAAGAGTGGGTGACATGGGATGGGGGTAATTCCCAGGGCCCTCATACTGTCTCCACCCGGGCCTTCAATCGCGGGCGTCTAGGCCTGCTGCCTCTTAGATTGCACAGCTAAATATGTAGAAAGTACCTCTAATGCCTTTAGTCTTCGTGTGGTCAGTTCGAACTGTAAAGACAGGGCTCCGAAGTTCTGAACTAACTCCTCCCACATTTACAGACACACTTTTTTTTTTTTTTTTTGAAACGGAGTCTTGCTCTGTCGCCAGGATGGAATGCAGTGGTGGGATCTCGGCTCACTGCAACCCTCGCCTCCCGGGTTCACGCCATTCTCCTGTCTCAGCCTCCCGAGTACTGGGATTACAGGCGTGCACCACCACGCCTGGCTAATTTTTTTGTATTTTAGTAGAGACGGGGTTTCACCACGTTAGCCAGGATGGTCTCGATCTCCTGACCTCGTGATCTGCCCACCTTGGCCTCCCAAAGTGCTGGGGTTATAGGCGTGAGCCACCGCGCCCGGCCGCAAACACACGTCTAAAGTCAGCTTTGAAGGAAAAAAGTCACATAAAAGGGCTTTTCTGTTTGAAGGATTGATAATCAAGAGTGGCCCCATCACCATTCTTTGAGTAACGACCATTTATTAAACGAGTGGCGGACAGGCGCGGTGGCTCAGGCCTGTAATCCTAGTACTTTGGGAGGCCGAGGCGGGCGGATTACTTGAGGTCAGGAATTCGAGATCAGCCTGGCCAACATGGTGAAACCCTGTGTCTACTAAAAAAACACCCACACACATTAGCGGACGTGGTGGCAGGGATCTGTAGTCCCAGCTACACGGGAGGCTGAGGCAGGAGAATCGCTTGAACTTGAGAAGTGGTTACAGTGACCCAAGATCGCGCCACTGCACTCCAGCCTGGGTGACAGAGCGAGACTCCATCTCAAAATCAAAACAAAAAACGTGACTACAGGGTGCCAACTATAATACACCAATGAATAAAGGCATCACTAAAAGGGTTAAGGAACTCACAGCCTAATAATCTTAGCACGGTCAGGCCCTGGTTTATGCCTCCTTCAGAGTTCAAGGGTGACTGTATAAGGTCCCCAGGAAAACTTATTGAATAAAGGAGATACAAGTTACAGAAAAGGCTTTTCCCTCCCTATGCGTGTGCCCTTTATTCTTAAACTCTTTCCTTTATTATTTTGACTGAGACTTTCTCAGATAAATTCTAATTCAGTTTACTCCATGATTTTACTGAGATTTTCTCTTATAAATCCTCTTGTATTTATGGTATGAGCGCTTACACTGTATTGGGTACTATACCAGACTTTGTAGACAGGCTCCTTGTCCAAAAGTGGTGAGGAAGAGAGAGGCTAAACAAAATTGTAATGTCACTTACTCTTTTATCTCTCTCTAAGTCAAGTCTTTAGTCACATTTTGTATGTTAATTTGGTCTCTTTGCATTCTATCTTTGGATTAAAACAAGCACGTTTTCCTCTTTGCCTTATTTTACTAAAGCACTAATAAATCTGTGTCCAATACTCATGAGTGATGTTTATATACAAAGTAGATGGTAAATTTTATAGTGTAATCCTGCTAGATATAGCAATGTAACCATACCTTGCAGCAAGACATTTTGTAGATCTACCAGGCAAAGTGTTGTTTCTTGCTTTTAATGCAATTAGGATATTCAGTGATAATTTAGCAATGCAGTCTTTTGTAGATGCTTAGTTTTTTTTTATTTGTTTGTGTCTGGAGTTCTTCCAGTGTAAATCGAGTCACTAAACAGTAATGATGGCCATCATTTTACTGAGTTTCATTTGAGCCAGAAATGATGTTTTGTGTGATAAGTACATTTTCCTTGCAACAATCTGTTAAGTCTTCTTGACATTTTATAGTTGAAGAAAGTGAGGCTCAATGAAGTTAAATAAGAATTGTAGATGTCTGACCTGGTGGCTCACACCTGTAATCCCAGCACTTTGAGATGTCAAGGCAAGAGAATCACTTGAGTCTAGCAGTTCTATACCAGCCTGGGCAACATAGGAAATCTCGGTCTCTACAAAAAATAAAATTAGCTGGGCTTGGTGGTGCACAGCTGTGATCCAGCTACACAGGAGGCTCAGGTGAGGGAATTGCTGGGACCTAGGAGCTCAAAGCTGCAATGAGCTGTGATTGAGCCACTGCACTCCAGCCTGGGGCAACACAGGAGACTCTATCTCAAACAAACAAACAAACAAACCAAAAAAAAGAGCTTTAAAGTCTGAGGCCCCTATTCAATAAATTTGAGTTGAGATTCATATCCAGGCCTGTCTGATTCCTGAACTCTTAACCACTGTTCATTTTGCCTCTCAAATTTTATTAATCCTTCAACACTATGTGTCTTAGTGATGAGGGAAACAAAATTTCATCCCAGGATTCTGGAGCCAGTGGTGGCAGTCACTTCCTCTTTTAAGCCATCTTTTGCCATGTACTTAATACTTAGTCCACACAGGAAAATATAAAAAAGAAAGTAAAGGTCATCTGCAATCCTATTACCTAGAGATGCCACTGTTTACACATACCTCTGTCTTTAGTTACAGATATGGACACATGTTTTATGATATAATGCTTTGCTTTTTTTATATTGAAAAAACTTGCAAGAATGGGCTATGAGTATAACTGAATAGGTATCAGTATTATCATTTTGATGGCTACTTTATTGTATAGCTGTAGCATGACCAATTCCCTGCTGATGGGTATTTACATGGTTTTCAATTAATAATTTATTTTTTATTGTGTTAAAACGCATAACACAATTTATCTACTTATTTTTTTTCTTTTTTTATTTTGAGACAGAGTCTTGCTCTGTCTCCCAGACTGGAGTACAGTGGCTCACTGCAACCTCTGCCTCCTGGGTTCAAGCGATTCTCATGTGTCAGCCTCCTGAGTAGCTGGGATTATAGGTCTGCACCACCATGCCTGGCTATTGTATTTTTAGTAGAGAGGGGGTTTCACCGTGTTAGCCCACACTGGTCTCGAACTCCTGACCTCAAGTGCTCCACCCACCTCAGCCTCCCAAAGTGCTGGGATTACAGGTGTGAGCCACCGTGCCTGGCCATCTTAACCATTTTTAAGTATATAGTATGACCCTGAGTCTTCTCTGAGGCCCCACGAATAGGTGCCAGATGATTGTTGACAAAAAGAGTCTAACTCTGTAAAATATGAGGCAATTTATACTGACCCAAATATGAGTGACAATGGCCCCATGACACAGCCCTCGGGAGGTCCTGAGAACATGTGCCCAAGGTGGTTGGGGTACAGCTTGGTTTTGTATTTTAGGAAGGCATGAGACATCAATCAAATACATTTAAGAAATGCATTTGTTTGGTTTAGAAAAGCAGGACAACTCAAAGTGGGGACTTCCAGGCTATAGGTAAATTTAAACATTTTCTGGTTGACAATTGGTTGAGGTTGTCTGAAGACCTGGGATTGACAGAAAGGAATGCTCAGGTTAAAGGTAAAAGATTGTGGAGACCAAATTTTACTGTGCAGAGGGAGCTCTTAGATAGCAGACTGCAGAGAGAGCAGGTTGTAAATTGTGTTTTATTGGACTTAAAAGGGTGTCTGGCTCTTAGTTGATTATCTCCTGGATTTGGGAAGGAAGGAAAACAAAGTGGGAAGGGGATTCGCTATAGAATATGGATTTTTCCTACAACAGGCTTTGCAGGACAATTTTAAGGTATGGCAAGGAAATATATTTTGGTGTTAAACATTTCTTCCTTGTCTCATAATGTTAGGCCAGAGTCAGATTGAAAAGTAAATCACAATATATAGGGTCAAATAAAACCCACCTAATGAGAATTTATGGTTTGTAGGGCATGACTCCCTAGACCCCTTAGGTAGGAATTTGGTTAAGATAAAAAAAATCAGGTTGGGTGTGTTGGCTCACACCTGTAATCCCAGCACTTTGGGAGGCCGAGGCAGGCGGATTACTTGAGGTCAGGAGTTCAAGACCAGCCTGGCCAACATGGTGAAACCCCGTCCCTACTAAACATACAAAAATTAGCCTAGTGTGGTGGTGTGCGCCTGTAATCCCAGCTACTCAGGAGGCTGAGGCAGGAGAATGGCTTGACAGAGGCGGAGGTTGCAATGAGCCGAGTGCCACTGTACTCCAGCCTGGGCGACACAGTGAGACTCCATCTCAAAAAAAAATAATCAGAGCTTAGTCCACAAGTACAATTAAATGTACCTTGTGCAATAGATCTCTAGAACTTTTTCATCTTGCAGATGTGAAATTCTATACTTACCAAACAACAACTGCATCTCCCCTGTATCCTTTGCCCCACAGCCACCATTCTATTTTTGTTTCTGAATTTGACTACGTACTTTAGATACCTCATGTAAAAGTGGAATCATGTAGTACACTGTTTGACTTTTTGTGGCTAATTTATTTCAGTTTCCATAATGTCTTCAAGGTTCATCGGTGCAGAGCATGATAGGATTTCCTTTTTTTTTTTGATACAGAGTTTTGCTCTTGTTGCCCAGGCTGGAGTGCAGTGGTGTGATCCTGGCCCACTGCAACCTCCTCTTCCTGGGTTCAAGTGATTCTCCTGTCTCACCATCTTGAGTAGCTGGGATTACAGGCACGCACCACCATGACCGGCTAGTTTTTAAATTTTTGGTGGAGACGGGGTTTCGCTATTTTGGCCAGGCAGGTCTCCAACTCCTGACCTCAGGTGATCTGCCTGCCTCGGCCTCCCAAAGTGCTGGGATTACAGGCATTAGTCATTGTGCCCAGCCCAATCCTGTTTTCAGTTCTTTCGGATATATACCCAGAAGTGCGATTGCTGAACAGACTAGGTTTTATAGGTAACGCTGTCATGTGCGCTCTCTTGTATGTTTCCTTGATTATCCTTGAATCTAACCTTTTAGAAGTAGGTTTATTTAGCCACAGATACTCTGTGATTTCTAAGTTGCTCTTCAGAAAGGATGTTCCCATTTTCTTTCCTACTAATGGTGTTTGAGAGCACCCATTCCCCGTGTTTTACTCTTCAATCTGATCGTAAACAGCAATGGCTCATTATATTTTATTTGTATCTAGTTGAATTCTATTGATGTGGAGCATCTTTCTTATGTTTATTATCCTTTGGTGTTGTCTTTTTTGAGTAGCCTTTTGCTGTCATTGTCTCTTAATTTTTTTTTTTGTTTTGAGACGGAGTCTCGCTCTGTCGCCCAGGCTGGAGTGCAGTGGCTGGATCTCGTCTCACTGCAAGCTCCGCCTCCCGAGTTCACGCCATTCTCCTGCCTCAGCCTCTCGAGTAGCTGGGACTACAGGCACCCGTCACCTCGCCCGGCTAGTTTTTTGTATTTTTTAGTAGAGACGGGGTTTCACCGTGTTAGCCAGGATGGTCTCGATCTCCTGACCTTGTGATCCGCCCGTCTCGGCCTCCCAAAGTGCTGGGATTACAGGCTTGAGCCACCGCGCCCGGCCGTCTCTTAATATTTTTTAAAAATTACTGCATAGACTGTTAATTCTTTGTCACATATTTCTCACGTCTTTACTCCCATTTTGAAATATCTTTTAATTTTTTTCTTAGAAGTTTAAATTATTTTAGTGTCCAAATCTATCTTTTTTTTCTAGCTTCTAATTTATTTGTGATGCTTAGAAATGGTTGCCCCACCCCAGATTAGTAAAAAATATTATGTATCTGATTAAAACTTTTTTTGTATTTTATAATTTAGCTGTAATTTTTTTGGTATAAGGAACAAAATAAAAATCTTTTTTAGGCTAAACCCAATACCATTTAGTAAATCATCTCTCCACACCCATTAATTTAAAATATCATTTTATAATATTCACAATTCTCATTTATACGTGGTTCTTTTGGACACTGTTCTTTTCATTGTTCTCTCTTTTCTTTGGCTTGTACCATACCCATTATCGTAATTTCTGTAACTTTGTAATAATATGTTCAGGTGTCTAGAGGTAAGTTGTGCTCCCGCTCTTCTTTTTCTGTCATTTTCTTGTTATTTTCAGGTCTTCTTGTAATCTATTAGATTTTTGTCAAGTTAAAATCTCTGCACTTTTATATTTTAACAAAATGCAAGTTTGACATTTATATAGATACCAAATGTGACTTCTTAAAGAAAGCCAAATATTTCATTTCATAGTAACAATATAGAATTTTTCATGGGTGTCATCGAGGCTCAATGGGTCATTCTATCTTTGTTAAAACATATTTCTATTATAGAATTCTACAGGCCAGTCACGGTGGCTCACTCCTGTAATCCTAGCACTTTGAGAGGCCGAGGCGGGTGGATCACCAGAGGTCAGGAGTTCGAGACCAGCCTGACCAACATGGTGAAACCACATCTCTACTAAAATACATAAAATTAGCCAGCCGTGGTGGTGCATGCCTGTAGTTCCAGCTACTCAGGAGGCTGAGGCAGGAGCTAGAACCGGGAGGCCCAGGTTGCAGTGACGTGAGATTGTGCCATTGCACTCCAGCCTGGGCAACAAGATCGAAACTCTTTGTCAAAACAAAAGAAAGAATTCGACCAAAATGGTTGCAGTTTAAAAGCCCATCTTATTTTTTAAATTGTATAATCACTTTTTAAATACAGACAATTGTATTTTGTAGCTGGCTTCCAGGAGAACCTGATAACTTCTAAATGCTTATCTCTAACTTACAACTATCCCACTGTACTTCACAACCTTCTCCAAGTACTTCAAATTCAGCATGTTCCAAATCATAGCCCATCATCTTTACCACTAAATCTGTTCCTTCTCTCTGTATTCTCTCATTTGTTTATTTGTTCAAGGAATATTTATTGAGCAGCTACTAAAAGAGGTACTGAATAATCATGACTATAGGCTGGAGTCTGCCTAGGCTTGATTCTTTGTTGTGTCATTTATTTGTGTTACCTTGGGCAGATTAATTGACCATCTGTGTCTCAGTTTCCTTATCTGTAAAACTGGGATAATAAGAATACCTACCTTAGAGGCTCTTGTGAGGATCAAATGATTTAATATATGTAAAACCCTTAAAATAGTACCTGACACATAATAAGTGTCTGTTGCTTTTTTATTAATATTGTTTCTGTTAATCAGGCTGATGCTAGGTGCTAGAGCCCTGAAATAAGACCATAAGGAAGTCTATGGTCCCTGATTTATGAAGGCATTCTAACAGAAGTGAGAGACAAAATTGCCAATTACAATAAGTATTTTAAGGAAACCAAGTGGTATTAAGGGAAATTTAGAGGAGTCCAGTTGGGAGCTATTGTGCTAATCCTGTTGAGTGGTGATGATGGCTTGGGTTTGGTGATAGCAGTGGAACTGGGGGAAAAAAAAGGATGGACTTGAGATACATTAATATTTTGGGAATAATGAATAATAAGTGGATTCAACTTGGTGGTTTGGGGAAAGGGAGAAATCAGGAATGAAACCCGGTTTGAGTAACTTGCATGGTTGTACTATTTACTGAGACTACAGGGGCACACAGATTTGGTGAGAAATCAAGACTGGTTTTGGACATTTAAGCTAAAAATGTCTGTGAGATATCCAAAGTGTCAGGTAGGTAATTAGATATAGGAGTCTAAAGCCAAGAGATTATGAATTGTATTACCTGGACTATTTGTGGTAGCCTTTTAAAAAGTTATCCCTGCCCCACATTCATTTTCTAAACTTGACAAAGTAATCTTTGTAAAATAGCAACCTGATTACACTTTAAAAATTGCTTCCAATTCCTTACAGAGAAAAGTCCAAACTCTTAGCATGGCACCTCCTTGACTTGGCCTTTACTGCATGTCACGAGGATCTTATTCTTTAGCTATACTAAACTGCTTAGGATTTTCTAAAACTTCTTTTTTCTTTTTCTTTTGAGATGGAATCTCACTCTGTCGCCCAGGCTGGAGTGCAGTGGCGTGATCTCAGCTTGGCTAATTTCCAGGCTGGTCTTGAACTCCTGACCTCAGGTGATCTGCCTGCCTCGGCCTCCCAAAGTGCTGGGATTACCTGCGTGAGCCACTGTGCCTTGCCAGATTTTCAACAACTTTATGCCTTTGCAACTGTGGCTTCTTTCTCCCTGATGGGGAAACCAGCCCCACACCACCCAGCAGGTACTCCAAGTCCAGCAGAGACAAAGGAATTAAAAAGAGAATAAGAGTTTAAAAGGCAGGTCCAGGGGACTGCAGCGTAGGAGGCTTGCTCAAGGCCCCAAGCTCTCGGCCTCCACCCAATTTATTGGTTTACAAACTCTTTGTTCTTAGGGCAAATGGGAGGGGTAGGAAGGGAAGAGGAAAAGGATTAATTGTTCAATAAGATGTATAGCAGTGGCGGTTTCTGTGAATTTCCTCGAGCCAAGGCGTGTGTCTAAATTACTTAAGATCCTTAACTTATCGGGACTGAAATGGGTGGGAGTGGGTTTCAGGAGAAGCCAAGATGTTTGATTATACTCCACTCCTTCAAGGGAGTGTTATTTCCCCAGCAACCGGTGGCATGCCGCTGAGCTGTTATGCTCTAGGGGCATAAAAACATGAAGGCAATAAGCAGACTTCTCTACTCAGAGGCCGCCCATGGCTCCCCATGGGTGTCTCACGCAGGGGAGAAAAATTCATCTGGCACCCCAGAAACTGTCTTTCCACACTCCCTAGAATATCCTTATTGTGATTCTCTGTCTGCAGACTCCACTCTTCAAGTTTTAGCGTGAGTGGCAGTATTTAAGTAAGGTGTACCATACCAAGCATTTTTTCTCACAAGTAAAGGCTTTTTTGATTACTTGCTACCGTATAAAGTCAGCGTTTCCTCTTACGTGTAGTGCCTTATATATATTCTACTTTCATAGCACTTATTGCATTGTGTTGTGTTATTTACAGCTGTCATTTCCCCTGGGCTTGGATGTGAAGCCATAATGGCACAAATTCATCTTTGTTTACCCAATACCTTCCGTAGTGTCCGGCACATAGGAGGTATTTGGTTTTTTTTTTTTTTTTTTTTTTTTTTTTTTTTTGGGGAGGGTTTGCTCTTTGTTGCCTAGGCTGTAGTGCAGTGGCATAATCTTGGCTCATTGCAATCTCTGCCTCCTGGGTTCAAGCGATTCTCCTGTCTCAGCCTCCCAAGTAGCTGGCATTAGAGGCGCCCACCACCTTGCCTGGCTAATTTTATACTTTTAGTAGAGATGAGGGTTCACCATGTTGGCGAGGCTGGTCTCGAACTCCTGACCTCCGGTGATCTGCCTGTCTCGGCCTCCCAAAGTGCTGGGATTACAGGCGTGAGCCATCATGCCTGGCCATAANTTTTGAGATGAGGTTTGCTCTTTGTTGCCTAGGCTGTAGTGCAGTGGCATAATCTTGGCTCATTGCAATCTCTGCCTCCTGGGTTCAAGCGATTCTCCTGTCTCAGCCTCCCAAGTAGCTGGCATTAGAGGCGCCCACCACCTTGCCTGGCTAATTTTATACTTTTAGTAGAGATGAGGGTTCACCATGTTGGCGAGGCTGGTCTCGAACTCCTGACCTCCGGTGATCTGCCTGTCTCGGCCTCCCAAAGTGCTGGGATTACAGGCGTGAGCCATCATGCCTGGCCATAATAGGTACTTCTTGAGTATTTCTTGAGTCAGTGATTTGGAGAGGCAATTGTTGCATAATGGCAAAAATTCAGCCTTTTAAGTTAGACCAACCTGAGTTCTAGGCCTAATATCACCAGTTGCTAACTTTTAAACCTTGTATAAGTTATATAACATTTCTGAATTTTTCAATTTTCTTGTCCTTAATGTGAGGATAATTACATTTATCTTTGTGAGTTGTTTTGAGAATTGCGAGAGATCTTCTAAAATTTCCTAGCGTAGTGGTTTACAGAAAGAGGTCACTCAATAAGTGGGAATTATTTTATCGTTAGTCTGAAAACAGTTGCCTGTAGAAAGAAAGTTTGCAATATTCTTCCTTTTAAAGTAATTGGAGGCTGAGGTGAAAGGATTGTTTAAGGCCAGGAGTTCCAGACCAGCCTTTGCAATGTAATGAGACCCTAGTGCAACAAAAATAAAAAAAAAAACATCCTGGCCAAGATGGTGTAACCCTGTCTCTACTAAAAATACAAAAATTAGCCGGGCACAGTGGCAGGCACCTGTAAGCCCAGCTCCTTGGGAGGCTGAGACAGGAGAATTGCTTGAACCCAGGAGCTGGAGGTTGCAGTGAGACCAGATTGCACCACTGCACTCTAGCCTGGGTGACAGAGCGAGACTCCATCTCAAAAAAGAAAAACAAAAACAAAAAAACAATTAGCCGGGTGTGGTGGCAGATGCCTGTAGTCCAAGCTGCTTGAGGGGCTGAGGCAGGAGGTTGTGTGAGCCCAGGAGTTTGAGGTTACAGAGAGCTAATATTGCACCCCTGTACTCCAGGCAGAGTGACAGAGCAAGACTTTGTCTCAAAAAAAAAAAATTTTTCATTTTTTCTCTTTGAGGTGGAGTCTTCGTCTGTCGCCCAGGCTGGAGTACAATGGCATGAACTTGGCTCACTGCAACCCCCGTCTCCTGGGTTCAACCGATCTCCTGCCTCAGCCTCCCCAGTAGCTGTGATTACAGGCAAAGACCTGCCACCAAGCCTGGCTAATTTTTTTATTTTTTATTTTTAGTAGAGAGGGGGTTCGCCATGTTGGCCAGGCTGGTCTTGAACTCCTTACCTCAAATGATCCACCCTCCTCGGCCTCGCAAAGTGCTGGCATTACAGGCGTGAGCCACTGTGCCCGACCAAAAAAGAAAAAAGAATTTAAGTGGGAAAAAAAAGATTTAATGAAGAGGGAGTGATTACTGATAGGTCCAGTAAGATGAAGACTGAGAATTCCTTACTGCTTGCTTCCTTCCTTTTACCTCCAATTCTCAGCCTTTATACATACCATATACTCTTTCAAAAACACTCTTTGATCCCTTCCTCTCTGGTTAATGTTGTTCAAGTATCAACTTTGATGTATGTATATTTAGAAGACTTCCAAACACTCTAATATGAAAAATTAGTCCTGTTTGTATGCTCCCTTAACGCCCAGTACTTCCCCTATAGTCTTTCTTCAGAACTGCATGTAATAATATATTAACTGTTATATATCTGGAGCCTAGTGCAATGTCTGCTACATGTGAACAACCGAATACTTATTTGTTGAATGCATGAAAAAATGAAATTCAGGGAGTTGGGATGATTACTTTTTATAGGATATAACTGTTTATAGGACCAGTATATTAATATTTAAAATAGATATTTTCAGTGGGCTTTAGCCCTGAAGTAGAGATGGAGCATTCATGTGATAAAAAGGGATGAAAGAGCCAAATATAGGTTTTACCTCTGCTGTTAGCTACATGATCTTGGAGTTTTATCTTTCTGGGTCTTGCTCTGTTTAGCTCACTGCAGCCGGGACCTCCCTGGCTCAAGTGATCTTTCTGCTGCTGCCTCCCAAAGTTCTAGGAGTACGAGGGTAATCATCATGCCCAAGCCAGGGTGTTTTATTTTTTTTTGATCTAAAAAAGATCATACTGTTTGAGTTCATTGTAAATTCACAGGAAGTTGTAAGAAATAATGCAGAGAGATACTGTGGACCTTTCCCTAGTTTCCTCCAGTGGTAACATCTTAGAAAACTACAGTACAACCAAGATATTGACACAGTCAAAATAGGGAACATTTCCATCCCAGGAGGATCCCTCATCTTGCCTTTCTTTTTTTTTTTTTTTTTTTTTGAGACGGAGTCTCACTCTGTCGTCCAGGCTGGAGAGCAGTCGCCGGATCTCAGCTCACTGCAAGCTCTGCCTCCCGGGTTCACGCCATTCTCCTGCCTCAGCTTCCCGAGTAGCTGGGACTACAGGCGCCTGCCACCTTGCCCGGCTAGTTTTTTGTATTTTAGTAGAGACGGGGTTTCACCGTGTTCGCCAGGATGGTCTCGATATCCTGACCTCGTGATCTACCCGTCTCGGCCTCCCAAAGTGCTGGGATTACAGGCTTGAGCCACCGCGCCCGGCTCATCTTGCCTTCTTATAGCCACAATCACTTCTATCTCACCCCAACCTAACCACTAAGATATTATACATTTCTAAAATTTTGTCCTTTCAAGTAGGTTGTATAAAATGGAATAAAATAATAAATGGAATTAAAAATAATAAATGGACTCTCCCTGATGAACCACCTAATCCGAGGGACAGAAACAGTTTTCCCTGTCCAACAGTCAGCTCCAAATTCTCCCTCCTGAACCCTGTTATTTTGGAATTTTTGATAGCAACAAACAGAAGTAGAAAGCAAGATTAAGCAAACAAGGAGATAACATGCTGCAGTGCCTCCCAGCAGATAGATCTTCTCAGTAGGGGAAGCATCTAGAATAGCAGCTAAAAGTGTGGCATCTGACATCTATAGCCACGTGACCTGAGTTTGTGACCCAGCTCCATAACTACAAGTTACAGGACTACGGTGGCTGGCAAGATGGCTGAATAGGAACACCTCCAGTCTGCAGCTCCCAGCAAGATAACTCAGAAGGCCGGTGATTTCTGCATTTCCAACTGAGGTACTCAGTTCATCTCATTGGGACTGGTTAGATAGTGGGTGCAGCCCATGGAGGGCAAGCCAAAGCAGGGTGGGGCGTTTCCTCACCCAGGAAGTGCAAGGGGCCAGGGAACTCCCTCCCTTTTAGCCAAGGGACTGTGCCATGAGGAACGGTGCATTCCAGCCCAGATACTACGCTTTTCCCGTGGTCTTTGTATCCCGCAGACTAGGAGATTCCCTAGGGTACGTAAACCACCAGGGCCCTGGGTTTCAAGCACAAAACCAGGCGGCCCTCTGGGCAGACACCAGCTAGCTGCAGGAGTTTTTTCATACCGCAGTGGCTCCTGGAACACCAGTGAGACAGAACCATTCACTACCCTGCAAAGGGGGCTGAAACTAGGGAGCCAAGTGGTCTACCTCAGCAGATCCCACCCCCAGGAGGCCAGCAAGCTAAGATCCACTGGCTTGAAATTCTCACTGCCAGCACATAGTCTGAAGTCTATCTGGGATGGTCGAGCTTGGTGGGGGAGGGGCATTTGCCATTACTGAGGCTTGAGTAGGTGGTTTTCCCCTCACAGTGTAAACAAAGCTACTGGGAAGTTTGAACTGGGTGCAGAACCCATCGCAGCACACAAAGCCACTATAGCCAGACTGCCTCTCTAGATTCCTCCTTTTTGGGCAGGGCATCTCTGAAAGAAAGGCAGCAGCCCCAGTCAGGGGCTTATAGATAAAATTCCCATCTTCCTGGGACAGAGCACCTCAGGGAACGGCTGGCTGTGGTCACAGCTTTAGCAGACTTAAACCTTCCTGCCTGTCGGCTCCGAAGACAGCTGCATGTCTCCCAGCACAGTGCTCAAGCTCTGCTAAAGGGTGGACTGTCTCCTCAAGTGAGTCCCTGACCCCTATGCCTCCTGACTGGGAGACACCTCATACGAGAGAGCTCTGGCTGGCATCTGGCAATGCCCCTCTGGGATGAAGCTTCCAGAGGAAGGAACGGGCAGCAACCTTTGCTGTTCTGCAGCTTCTGCTGGTGATACCCAGGCAAACAGAGTCTTGAATGGACCTCTAGCAAACTCCAACAGACCTGCAGCAGAGGGGCTTGACTATTAGAAGGAAAACTAACATACAGAAAGGAGTAGCATCAATATCAACAAAAAGGACGCCCATACAAAAACCCATCTGAAAGTCACCAACATCAAAGACCAAAGGTAGATAAATCCACGAAGATGAGGAAAAGCACAAAAGGCTGAAAATTCCCCAAACCAGAATGCCTCTTCTCCAAAGGATCACCACTCCTCGCCGGCAAGGGAACAAAACTGGACGGAGAATGAGTTTGATGAATTGACAGAAGTAGGCTTCAGAAGGTCCTCCGAGCTTAAAGAGCATGTTCTAACCCATGTAGGGAAGCTAAGAACTTCAAAAAAAGGTTAGAGGAAAGAGAAAAAAGAATGAAAAGAACGAACAAAGCCTCCAAGAAATATGGGACTACGTGAAAAGACCAAACCTATTTTTGATTGGTGTACCTGAAAGTGACAGGGAGAATGGAACCAAGTTGGAAAACACACTTAAGGATGTTATCCAGGAAAACTTCCCCAACCCAGCATGACAGGCCAACATTCAAATTCAGGAAATACAGAGAACACCACAGAGATGCTTCTTGAGAAGAGCAACCACAAGACACATAATTGTCGGATTCACCAAGGTTGAAATGAAAAAATGTTAAGGGCAGCCAGAAAGAAAGGTTGGGTTACCCGGGTAACAAAGGGAAGTTCATCAGACTAACAGCGGATCTCTCAGAAACCCTGCAAGCCAGAAGAGAGCGGGGTCCAATATTCAACATTCTTAAGGAAAAAAAATTTCAACCCAGAATTTCATATCCAGCCAAACTAAGCTTCATAAGCAAAGGTGAAATAAAATCCTTTGCAGACAAGCAAATGCTGAGAGATTTTGTCACCACCAGGCCTGCCTTACAAGAGCTCCTGAGGGAAGCACTAAACATGGAAAGGAACAACTGGTACCAGCCACTGCAAAAACATACCAAATTGTAAAGACCATCAACACTATGAAGAAATTGCATCAACTAATGGGCAAAATAACCAGCTAGCATCATAACGACAGGATCAGATTCACCTATAACAATATTAACCTTAAATGTAAAAGGGCTAAATGACCCAATTGAAAGACACAGACTGGCAAACTGGATAGAGTCAAGACCCGTCAGTGTGCTGTATTCGGAAGACCCATCTCACGTACAAAGACACACATAGGCTCAAATAAAGGGATGGAAGAATATTTACCAAGCAAATGGAAAGCAAAAGAAAGAAGAAAAAAAATAAAAACAGGAGTTGCAATCCTAGTCTCTGGTAAAACAGACTTTAAACCAACAAAGATCAAAAGAGATAAGGGCATTATATAATGGTAAAGGGATCAATGCAACAAGAAGAGATAACTATCCTAAATATATATGCACCCAATACAGGAGCACCTAGATTCATAAAGCAAGTTCTTAGAGACCTACAAAGAGACTTAGACTTCCATACAATAATAGTAGGAGATTTGGAGATTTTAACATTTCACTGTCAATATTAGACCGATTAATGAGACAGAAAATTAACAAGGATATTCAGGACTTGAACTCGGCTCAGGGCCAAGCAGACCTAATAGATGTTTATAGAATTCTACACCCCAAATAAACAGAATATACATTCTTCTCAGCATCACATCACACTTATGCTAAAATTGACCACATAATTGGAAGTAATGCACTCCTCAGCAAATGCAAAAGAACAGAAATCATAACAAACAGTCTCTCAGACCACAGTGCAATCAAAGTAGAACTCAGGGTTAAGAAACTCACTCAAAACCGCACAACTACATGGAAACTGAACAACCTGCTCCTGAATGACTGCTGGGTAAATCACGAAATGAAGGCAGAAATAAGTTCTTTGAAACCAATGGGAACAAAGACACAATGTGCCAGAATCTCTGGGACATAGCTAAAGCAGTGTTTAAAGGGAAATTTATAACACTAAATGCCCACAGCAGAAAGCGAGAAAGATCTAAAATCGACACCCTGACATCACAAACAAATTCAAAAGCTAAGATAAGAAATAACTAAGATCAGAGCAGAATTGAAGGAAATAGAGAACTATTAGTAGCCTACCAACCAAACAGCCCAGGACTAGACAGATTCACAGCTGAATTTGTACCAGAGGTACTAAGAGGAGCTGGTACCATTCCTTCTGAAATTATTACAAATAGTAGAAGAAGAGGGACTCCTCCCTAACTCATTTTATGAGGCCAGCATCATCCTGATACCAAAACCTGGCAGAGACACAACAAAACAAGATGATTTCTGGCCAGTATCCCTGATGAACATAGATGCGAAAATATTCAATAAAATACTGGCAAACCAAATCCAGCAGCGCATCACAAAGCTTATCCACCAAGATCAAGTTGGCTTCATCCCTGGGATTCAAGGCTGGTTCAACATACGCAAATCAATAAATGTAATCCATCACATAAACATAACCAATGACAACACATGATTATCTCAATAGATGCAGAAAGGGCCTTCCATAAAATTCAACACTCCTTCATGCTAAAAAAAAACTCTCAATAAGCTAGGTGTTAATGGAATGTATCTCAAAATAGTAAGAACTATTTATGACAAACCCACGGCCAATATCATACTGAATGGGTGAAAGCTGAAAACATTCTCTTTGAAAACCGGCACAAAGAATGCCTTCTTTCACCACTCCTATTCAACACAGTGTGGTAGTTCTGGCCAGGGCAATCAGGCAAGAGAAAGAAATAAAAGGTATTCAGATAGGAAGAGAGGAAGTCAAATTGTCTCTGTTTGCAGATGACATGATTGTATATTTAGAAAACCCCATCATCTCAGCCCCAAATCTTCCTAAACTGATAAGCAACTTCAGCAGAGTCTCAGGATACAAAATCAGTATGCAAAAATCACAAGCATTTTTATACACTAGTAATAGAGAGCCAAAACGTGTGAACTTTCATTCACAATGGCTACAAAGAGAGTCAAATACCTAGGAATACAACTTACAATGGAGGTGAAGGATCTCTTCAAGGAGAACTACAAACCACTGCTCAAGGAAATAAGAGAGGGCACAAAAAATGGAAAAACATTCCATGCTCATGATAGGAAAGAAATCAATATCGTTAAGTGGCCATACTGCCCAAATAACCTTACAAATTCAATGCTATCCTCCATCAGCTACGCTTTGACGTTCTTGCACAGACTAGAAAAAACTACTTGTAAATTTTCATATGAAACCAAAAAAGAGTCCACATAGCCAAGACAATCCCTAGGCAAAAAGAACAAAGCTGGAGCATCGTACTACCTGACTTCAAACATCTACAAGGCTAGCAATAACCAAACAGCATGGTACTGGTACAAAACAGATATTAGATCGAACACGAGGCCTCAGAAATAATACTACACATCTACCAACCATCTGATCTTTGACAAACCTGACCAAAACAAGAAATGGGGAAAGGATTCCCTATATTCCGTGTTTAATAAATGGTGTTGGAAACTGGCTAGCAAGAAAACTGAAACAGGACCCCTTCCTTAACACCTCATCCAAAAATTGAACGTCAAGATGGATTAAAGACTTAACATAAGACCTAAACCATAAAAACCTTAGAGATACCTAGGCAATTACCATCCAGGACATAGGCAATGTGCAAAGACTTCATGTTTTTGCTTTAGTGTTATCTGAAACCATACCATGATATTCTTCAAAATTACAAAGATTTTCCTCTTGTGGTTTTCCCTTGAAGGTTTTATAGTTTTAGCTGTTATGTTTTAATCTTTGTTCCATTTCAAGTTAATTTTCATGCAGCTGAGGTGGGGTTTAATTTCATTCTTTTATATGAGACATCTATTGTCTCAGCACTATTGTTGAAAAAGTTACTCTTTTCCTATTGAATCCCTAAGCACCCTTGTCAAAACTTCAATTGACTGTAAATGTAAGGGCTTGTTTCCTTGGACTTCAGTTCTTGTTTCCATTGACCTAGCGGTTGTCATTATGCTAGTATGCTACACTGTCTTGATTATAATCAACTTTGTAGTAAATTTTACAACCAGGAAGTAAAGTCCTCTAGCCTTTCGGTCATTTTCAAGATGTTTTGGACTATTTGGGTTCCTTGCATTGTCATATGAATTTTAGGATCAGCCTGTCAGTGATTGAAATTTGAAAGTGTAATTCAGCATGTGCAATTCCTAGAAATAAGCCCACTTTTAGTCTTGGGTCTTAGTTTTTAGTTACTGCTATATTCGTTTTCCTAAATTTTGTTTACCGTATGAATATGAGAGTATTGTAACTACGTATGTTTTTTCTTGTAATATGCTGTGAGATTGTTTAGATGCTTCCAACACAATGAGCTTGAAAATAATACATCCTGTCTTTGCACCAAAATGGGTCAGATTGTTTATTGTGTTCTTGAAATCATCCTTTACCTGTTAACAATTTTAATCACTTGCATAATCAATTACCGACAAGACCCATGTGTCTACACTTTCCACTGTGGGTAGTAGAAGATATTGTTGTGTCCAAATTTTCCTTTTATTTTTACAGTTTTTTCTTGTATATTTATTAAGAATTAATTTCAAGGCTAAATTTCTAGATTAAAATTTAACATTATAAAATGCCTGTTTATTTTAATAAGTTTTTTTGCCTGAAACCTATGTTATAATGTAAAGCAATACCAGCTATACTTTGCATGTATTCTTTTTTGTTCTTTTACTTTCCCAATGTTTAATGAATCCTTCTATTTAAGGATATGTCTTTTAAGAAGGCAGCAATGTAAATTTATATATATTTTAATTTAATAATAGGAATCTTCATTTGTTTTTAGTCCATTTACATTTAATATCTTTTCTAATTTACTAATTTTTTATCTATTCTGCAGTAAATTTCATCCAATACATTCTTAATTAAAAAAAAAAAAATTATCTCCCCAAAGTGTATATAGTTGTCTTCACCAGCCATTTACTTGTTATTTCCAAACTAAGTCTCTAGGTAGTGTATTTTAACAATATCTGATTCTCCTCAATACAATTCTACTATTTACTTAAATGAGTCAGTGAATTCCAGTTGAATTTGCCTTGTTCTCAATTGAGTACAAAAACACTCTTGACCTAAAAGATAGAAAATAAATATTTCCTTCATTCTTTTTTTCAAGTGTTGCTTACCAAGCGAATTGCTTAGAAAATAAGTTCTACTAGATTTTGCTTTCACTAAATTTCCCTAGCCAATATTGTCATTTTGATTTTAATAACATGGTATTAAAAATTATGTATTGCTGGTGCAGACACAGTTGCATGAGGGGTTTCTGCCATCATCAGTGCTGTGTAGCAGAGCTAGTTCCTCTCCTGCTCAGCGGCGCAGGTTTGGACATATTTGACTTTTCCCCCCAGGTTAAATTGACCAAATCAATGGTGATGGAGAAGCCTACTCCCCTTCTGGTTGGGTGGAAATTTGTGAGACAGCATTACACACTGGTGAACCAGGCCCCAGACATGCTGCATAGATTTTATGGAAAGAACTCTTCTCATGTCCATGGGGGATTGGATTCAAATGGAAAGCCAGCAGATGCAGTCTACAGACAGAAAGAAATCCACAGGAAAGTGACATCACAAAACTTCACCAACTGCCACACCAAGATTCTCCATGTTGATGCTTATGCTATGCTAAATGATGGTGTGGTAGTCCAGGTGCTTCTCTCTAACAACAACCAAGCTTTGAGGAGATTCATGCACATGTTTGTACTTGCTCCTGAGGGGTCTATTGCAAATCAGTTCTATGTTCATAATGATATCTTCAGATACCAAGATGGATTTGTTACTGAGCCTCAGGAGGAGTCTGAAGAAGAAGTAGAGGAACCTGAAGAAAGACAGCAAACACCTCTGATTCTGGAACTTTCTATGATCAGGCAGTTGTCAGTAATGACATGGAAGAACATTTAGAGGAGCCAGTTGCTGAACTGGAGCCTGATCCTGAACCAGAACCAGAACAAGAACATGTATCTGAAATCCAAGAGGAAAAGTTTGAGCTTGTATTAGAAGAGACTGCTCCTGAGGATGCTCAGAAGAGTTCTCCAGCACCTGCAGACATATCTCAGACAGTATAGGAAGACTTGAGGACATTTTCTTGGGCATCTGTGACCAGTAACAACCTTCCACCCAGTGGAGCTGTTCCAGTTACTGGGATACCTCCTCATGTTTGTAAAGTACTAGCTTCACAGCCCTGTACAGAGTCTAAGCCTGAATCTCAGGTTCCACCACAGAGACCTCAAAGGGATCAAAGAATGCGAGAACAACGAATAAATATTCCTCCCCAAAAGGGACCCAGACCAATCTGTGAGGCTGGTGAGCAAGGTGACATTGAACCCCGAAGAATGGTGAGACACCCTGACAGTCACCAACTCTTCATTGGCAACCTGCCTCATAAAGTAGACAAATCAGAGCTTAAATATTTCTTTCAAAATTATGGAAACATGGTGGAGTTGCACATTAACAGTGGTGAGAAATTACCCAATTTTGATTTTGTTGTGTTTGATGATTCTGAGCCTGTTCAGAAGGTCCTTAGCAACAGGTCCATCATGTTCAGAGGTGAGGTCCGTCTAAATGTGGAAGAGAAGAAGACTCGAGCTGCCAGGGAAGGGGACCCACAAGATGATCGCCTTTGTGGACCTGGAGGCCCTTTAGGTGGGCTGGGTGGTGGAACGAGAGGCCCTCCCTGTGGAGGCATGGTACAGAAAGCAGGATTTGGAGTGGGAAGGTGGCTTGCTCCACGGCAGTGAATCTTCATGGATCTCCAGGCGGCCATACGAATCCTAGTTCCTACAGAATGGTGAATTTCTTTGACCAGCCTTTGGTATCTTGGAGTATGACCCAGTTTGTTATAAACTGCTTTAGTTAGTATAATTTTACTTATTTTGTGTGTTAATGGTGTGTGCTCCTTCTCCCTCTTCCCTTTCCTGGCCTTTAGTCTTTCACTTCCAATTTTGTGGAATGATATTTTAGGAGTAATGGATTTTTAAAGAAGAAGAAAAGGAAGAAGAAAAAAAGACCAAATTTCCTTGCTTATTTTGCATGTACAGACTGGATTTTTTTTCTAACGGCCATTTCCCCAAAGGAATGTGTCTTGCGTTTTTGCTGACATTTGGTACATTTCATTCATTGGAGTATTTCTTACTTTCTGTATTTTCAAAAGCCTGTGAGAAATACAGGATTTGATAACATTTTGAAGGCAGGAAAACCCCAAACTGTTTCTTCTTTGAGAGTCATGACCACTTTCTGGTGTGGAGAAATTGCCATTGGAGAATTTGACAATTTTGATTCTCACTGGTAATGTTTAAAAACTGAATAAAAGGAATATAATTTTTATTTTGATATAGGATCATGAAACACTTCTAAAACCTGTTTTTACAGTGGGTTTGGAAAATTTGACAATTTTGATTCTGACTGGTATGTTTAAAATTTGGAAAATTTGACAATTTTGATTCTCGCTGGTATGTTTAAAAACTGGATAAAAGGAATAGAATTTTTCTTCTGATGTAGGATCACAAAACAGTTCTAAAACCTACTCTTTTTACCATTGAAATTTAAACTGTGATATAGGTTTTAAATGTCTAGAATGCAACTGGATAGACTTTTCTTGAACTGTTAGTTTTTTTGAAGTAGAGTTTTTTGATGTTTAATTTGTATTTGTAAAAAAACAAAAGACAAAATATTCCCAAAACCCAGATAACAACCTTAACAAAACTGTTGTGCCTTCTGTTTATCTTTGATTTTAGACTTGGCAATTGTTTAAAGAAAAATAATTTTTTAATATCTAGATTTGTTGTATTATGTTCAGACTGTGGGGAATTGTAGAAACCCTCTTTTATTGGCCGGGCGCGGTGACTCAAGCCTGTAATCCCAGCACTTTGGGAGGCCGAGATGGGCGGATCACGAGGTCAGGAGATCGAGACCATCCTGGCTAACACGATGAAACCCTGTCTCTACTAAAAAATACAAAAAACTAGCCGGGCGAGGTGGCGGGCGCCTGTAGTCCCAGCTGCTCCGGAGGCTGAGGCAGGAGAATGGCGTAAACCCGGGAGGCGGAGCTTGCAGTGAGCCGAGATCCAGCCACTGCACTCCAGCCGGGGCTAGAGTGAGACTCCATCTCAAAAATAATAAAAAAATAAAATAAAATCTAGTGTAGGGATACAAAAATCCGGGGACACGCAGTTTCCGATTGGAAACACGAGGGAGCAGGAATGGAAAGGGGTCGCCTGAACCGTTTCTGTTGGCAGCAGATGTCTGCATAAGCACTCAGTTCTTTGGCAACTGATTTGTTGGGGGCAAAAAGCTGGAGGGTGCTCTTGGTGGTGGAGGATTTCACTTGGGCTGTTAAAGGCAGTTGAGTCAGGAACCAAACCCGGGAAACAAAACTTGGGCACATTTCAGTACACCCTCCCCGGGTCCCCCTGCGGAGACACTTGGGCATTGTGCAGAGATATCTGCTGGTCCTTGCTCAGAGGACCCAGCAGGCAGCCTGGTCCCACATGGAGGCAGGGCTGGGGAAGAAACCAGCAGTCCTGCCTACTGGGCACCAGGTCTCAGATCTCCCTGAACCTGATTCCTGGGGGTGGAGGATCTTCACGTTCTGCCACATGAAAGAGAACACAGCCATCCCTGTGCTCCTGGGGCCCTCCAAAGGCCAAAGTGTTTCATTGGAATATGAGGATAAATTATACCTATTGTGTAGGTGCACCATCTGCCTGCTCTGATAACAAGACCTTTGAACTTCAAAGTCACCTCCAAACAATTACCTTTTATCTTGCACAGTACTTTCTCTTCTCGGTTAGGACTTAACAATGGGGGCCATTGATGAGTTCAGTCTATTGTATTGCTTTGAGGCACTTGGAGACTGATTTATTCTGTAGCCCTGAGTGGTAGCCACATTGTCACTGGAGAGGAGGCAGGGAGAGGTTTTGGGATTTGGAAAACTTTATAAGGTGTGGTTCTACAGCTTCCAGTTAATGCCTTCATCATGACAGTTCAGCCTAGTAGTGAGAACAAGTGACGGTGGAGTTGGTCTGGATTTGATCCTTGTATTAACACCTTGACTTCATTCAGTTATTCATGCAACAAACATTTGAATGGCTACTGTGTACCCGGCCCCAGTTTAGACAACTGGAAGATACAAAGATGAAACCTTATGCTCTAGGCATCAAAGTGTTTATAAGCAAATGTGGAGGAGAGAAGCACAGACAAACTAGCCATTATGCACAATTGCTGCAACGATGGCCTGTAAAACCTATGGTGAGCACATCCAGGAGAAGGAGCCACCAGGGCTGCAGGTTAGAGAAAGGGGATTAGGGCTGTCACCTGATCAGAGTTTGTAGGATGACTTGGAGGTTGCCAGGTGTACAGCAGGGGAAGGCCTTCCTGAAGAGAAAACAGCCCATTTCTAAAGGGTTTGAAAAGTGTTCTGGGGCCTGAGGGGTGGTGAGTCTGCAAAGGGACAGGGAAGGGAAGTGAGAGGTGGGAATGGAGGGGAAACCAAGGACAGAGCAGGAAGGACCTTGGTGAGATGGAGATCTGTTCTCCTGTACGTTGTCAAAATGTCATAATCCCCAAAACTCATTGGGAAAGTCAGGCTGGCATGAGGCAGTACGCAAAGAACATAATCGAGGTATAGACTAGACCAGTGGCAGGGGAGAGGGGTAAATGCCAAAGGGGCTTGGTCTCTCCAGATTCCAGGAGGCGATGTATCTANAAAAAAAAAAAAAGAAACCCTCTTTTATCATCTTGTATGTCTTCTGTTAACATGTCTGTTATACCGTATTCTAAAATTGAGCCTCAAACTAGAATCCCTTTGAAGACAGATGCTTCTCTAGAGGTTCTTTGACCTAAATGGTTTAGCATTTGTAGTAAGTTTTATTCTGGTGTCTAATCAGACTTCTATTCATAGCCCGTAAGAAGGAATGTGACTTTAAATGGACTTTGCTGATGTGCTCCTGTCCACATTATTTTTTCTTTAAGTCATAGCCATATGGTAAATTTTCTGTTTTGTTATGGTTCTCTTTAATTGATGGGCATGCAGTGGGTGTTTCTTGGAAATGGTCAATGATTATTAAAATATTTCTGGAAGAAAAATTTTTTTTAAAGTATGTATTGCTGGTTTCATTTTGGTAGGCTCCCCCCACCTTACTGCAAGTAAATTAGTACACATATATTGAATAAAACCTTTTAAGCTAAACCTCTGAACTAAATACAGTATTCATGATTAAAGAGGTATGCACATTATTATAACTATAAATTCTAGATTTCTTGGTAATCTAGAATGAAGATAAAATCTGCATCTTCTTTTATTAATGTAATGTTGGTTACAACTGACTTTTTGTAGCAATTAAATCTATGTGGCCTAACCTACATGAGATATTCGTTATTATACCTTTTTTACTTTAGATCCTATAAATAGAAAATAATATTTTAAAATTATTTTAGGATTAACAAAACATTCATGTTCTGTTCATTAGATTGTACCACTACGTATTTTTAAGTTCTTTATGTATCCAAATACCTGCTTAAATCATCAATGAGCCACACTATAAAGTTCAACTGAAATTTTTTTCTGTACATTTTCATAATGTTTTAGATTTCTTTAATCCTCACATTTAAATAACTTTTTTCTCTTATTTGTGACTATTAAAACAAATTTTTGATTAATATAACTTTAGTTTCATTGTTTATTTTACAAATATTGTGCCTGAGTCAGTCCTCATAAAATAAATCATGTAAGCGGCAGAGTGATCCCAATTTACCAGATATTTTTGGAGTGTCTATTAAAATTTTTAGTAAAATTGTAAAGTGCAAAGGAGTAGTTTTGCTTTGTTTTGTTATTCTCCCTCCCTCTCTCTTCTTTTCTTTTCCTTTCCTTTCCGTTCCTTTTCCTTTTCCTTTCCTTTCCTTTCCTTGACAAGATCATAGTTCAAATTCCTGGGCTTAAGCAGTCCTCTCAAGCCTCCCAAGTAGTTGGGACTACAGGCATGCACCCCCACAACAGGCTAATTTTATGATCTTTTGTAAGCAACAAGATCTCGCTATTTGCCCTGGCTGATCTTCAGCTCCTGTCCTCAAACTATTTATTCTCCTGTCTCAACCTCCCAAAGTGTTGGGATTACAGTGATGAGCCACTGCATCCAGCAAAGAAAAAAAAAGGAGTCTTAAATAAAGTTGGTAAACAACAAAATTATTTTGTTTTAAGTTTTACTTCTTGCCAGTGTTCCACCCTGAAACATTGCATCCTTCATCCCATTGACCCTAAAAAGTGCTTCTGAAACTCCTGTTACTTCTGGAAAGTGGACATGGTTTTCTGCTGCTGTTAGCCTTGCCAGAATGAATTTTACTTAATCTCTGCTCCTTTGAGTTTTGACTTTCTAAAGTACACAATAGGTATATCTGATTAGTAGCTCCAAGGCAGGCTGGGAAAGTGATATTTCTCGTGTGTATCCAGCCTCTATCTCTCCCTATAGGAACTTAGGCTCATATATTTTCAAACATACCTGACATTTCCACTTCGTATCTTACAGCCATCTCAAAGGATATCTATTGATTATTTTTCTCCCCTATTTATTTATTCTGTAGTCCTCACTATCCCAGCCAATTGCATCACTAACTCCATCACTCTAGGTCCACATTTTGATTCTCCATTTCTCTTATTCTTTACATGTACTGCATCAGCAGGTGCTGTTTGCTTTACCTCTGATACACTTCCTGAATCTTTTCACTTTCACTGTTAAAGGTTTTTTGCCTTGTCTGTTGCAGCCTGAAAACAGTTTTCCTGCTTTCATGCTTTCCCTTTTTGCTCCATTCTCTATTCCTTGCTAAGTTTTGTTACAGGGGTGGTGGTGTTGAGAGGGTCCTATGGAGGCCCACTCAGAAGTGTTTATGAGGACCTTATTCAGACAGAACTGACTCAAATCATTTCTAAATTCGGTTGCTTACTAAAGCAGTGGAGGCTTTGTTGACTGGCCAAATCCTGTAAGAACATTTATCTCCTGGCTCTTTATTAATATCTTTATCTCCTTCAGGTGTTTTCTGAAATGTAAGTCAGATTGTGTCATTCCCCTGTTTAAACCTTCCATGGAGTACTGTCCAATAGAACTTTTAGTGAAGAGAGAAATATTCTGTATCTTTACTATTAAATATCATAGCTTGGACCAGACATATGTTACTATTGAGCCCTTGAAACATGGCTGGTGAAACTAGAGAACTGAATTTTCAAATTTAAATAGTCCCATTTGGTTAATGGTGTATAGGACAGCAAACTCCATTTGCATTCCTTCCTTCTTAAAAAGGAATCCAAAGTTATTATCAAGGCTGTATATGATTTGGCTCTTTATCTCGGTAGCTTCATCTTATACCATTCCCTCCTTTGGGTCATCAGCCACATTGGCTTTTTTTTTTTCTTTTTTTTTTTTTTGAGATGGAGTCTTGCTCTGTTGCCCAAGCTGGAGTGCAGTGGTGTGATCTCAGCTCACTGCAACTTCCTCCTCCTGAGTTCAAGTGATTGTCATGCCAGGATTACAGGCATGCGCCACCACACCCAGCTAATTTTTGTATTTTTAGTAGAGACAATGTTTCGCCACATTGACCAGGCTGGTCTCGAACTCCTGACCTCAGGTGATCCGCCCACCTCGGCTTCCCAAAATGCTGAGATTATAGGCATGAGCCGCCGTGCCTGGTCCATGTTAGCCTTCTTTTTGTTTTCTGAAAACACCAAGCCCTTTCTCAATTTGGGCCCTTTGCACTGATGCTCTCTACTTGGTCTGCTCTTCTCTTAATTTTGATCCTGGGTGGCTTTTTACATCTTTCAGACCATAAGCCAAATAGCACTTCTAAGACAGGCCACTGTTGGTCAGCCTACCTAAAGTGACCCGTAGTCTCTTAAATTCCTTACACTATTTGTGCTGTATTATAATCAATCATCCTTCCCATTCGATCAGGTGCAGCTGAAAACAAAAAAGAAAAACCATCATATTTATTTATTTGCCAATTTTTAGTCTTCCCCGAATAATATAAGCCTTATGAGTGTGTGGGTCTTGCTTCTGTAGGTTGTGGCATGTAGTACCTATTTGTTATGAATAAATAAACGCTTGCTTTATTCTCGACCTTAGTAGACACAGAAGTTGGTTACTTTTTTGGATGGAAGATAGTTATAGTTACATAAGTCTGCATGTAATTGAGGCAAAAAGCAAATTTTTTTTTTTTTTTTTGAGATGGCACTCTGTCGCCCAGGCTGGAGTGTGGTGGTATGATCTCGGCTCACTGCAACCTCCGCCTACTGGGTTCAAGCGATTCTGCTGCCTCAGCCTCCTAAATAGCTGGGACTACAGGTGAGTGCCACCACGCCCAGCTAATTTTGTATTTTAATAGAGACGGGGTTTCAACATACTGGCCAGGCTGGTCTTGAACTCCTGACCTCGTGATCCACCCACCTCGGCCTCCCAGACTGCTGGGATTACACGCGTGAGCCACTGCGCCTGGCCTGCAAACTGTTTTAAAAGATGAAATGAGATAATATATAAACAGAAGGCAAGGTACCATCTAAATACAAAATATTATTATTTGATAGGCATTGTAGTGTAGTGGTGTAATAGGACATTTTCTTCCAGTGAGAATATTTAATTTATAAGAATTTACAGATATATGAAATTTTATGTCATAGAAAATTAAAATAACATCTGTGGAAAACCAGGGGTGAGGAAGGTGTTAATAAGGCAGAGTTATACTGTGGATTCAGCTCATTAAAAAAATTAATTTTAATATTTAAACAATTTAATAATCATTAATTTAATTACGATAAATTTTATTTTGGACTTAATGTCTTTGTATTTTATAATTTTCAAAATGCAGCTTTACCTCACTCTTAGAAAATCTGGTGTGATATGAAAATGTGGATCCATAAAAGGATAAATTATTAAAGGACTCATCTTTCTCTAGCAGATTCATCCTTATTTTAAAATTATCCAATTTGTGGAAAATGTAGTTTATTTGTAATTTTTTAGTAATACATTTGTGGTGTTAAGCTGGTGTGTGGTATTAGGGCTTGAAATAGTGCATGCTGAGTTCCTAGAGAGTGCCTTAAGTGATTGCTTTCAAACTCTGCTGTGAATTTTCTTCGTAGCTTACTGTGAGAATAGGATTTAGTTTATATAAATGGTATGTCAAAGCTATTAATATGTACTTTAATATTATTTACATGTGATTCTGTAACATGCTTAGTAATATCTATTTCTTATACCCCTCCCTTTTTTGTTGTGTCTTTGTTTTTTAGGATCATCATGCATAGGGTTCATAACATAAAGAAGTCTCTTACACCTCAGATTTCTTGTGTGACAAGTGAATCTGATAAACTGCTGGACTTTTGCCTGACAGACTAAGAGCAAAGCTGCTTCCATTCCAGAAAGATGGCATCATTTTGCCCTCAAAAGAAATGGCAGGTAAAATTCTTCTTTTAAGACATGCTAAAATGTTAAAATTCCTGGCAAGTATATTAAAACAAAGTTCTGTTCAAACTATTCTTTTCAAACAATCTTTTTTTAGTAGAATTGATTGTGACTAAGTTAGCTTTATCCATTTACTATGGCTGACTTATACTTCATGTTGAAATATGTTGAACCCAATTGTGATTTCTTAAGAGAAAGTATGTTCAGTTATCTTAATTATTTCAGTTATCAGATATTCTCAGCAACTCATATATTGACAGTTTTCTAGAATGTATTGCTTTCACATGAAACTAATTCAACTTATTTCCATCGTTTTTTGCTTTTTTTGTCTCTTACCAGAAGGATTTTTTTTTTTAACAGAGTCTGCCCTTTCACCCAGGCTGGAGTGTAGTGGCATGATCTTGGCTCACTGCAACCTCTGTGTCTTGGGTTTAAGTGATTCTGCCACATCAGCCTCCTGAATAGCTTTAACTATGGGGTGCACACCACCACACCCGGGTAATTTTGCTTTTGTTTTGTTTTTTTTAGGGATGGGTTTTCACCATGTTGCCCAGGCTGGTCAAACTCCTGGGCTCAAGTGATCCTTCTGCCTTGCCTCCCAAAGTGCTGAGATGACAGGCATAAGCCACTGCACCCATCCATTGTATTTTATTCATTTTATTTTCACCTTAGATTTAGCAACTTCTGGGTGTGTCTTATGAGTACCTTATAGTACTGTCTGTATTTCTTTACTTCTTTCAAACTTCGTGATAGTTATATGATCTCTTCCATCAAATTGGGCCATTATATGGTTTTCTATATTTTAAGGATAGCATTGTCTTAGTTCCACAGTCACATATATGATATACTTTCTCTTCAACATTTTATTATGAACAATTTAAAAAACATACAACGAAATTGAAAGAATGTTAGAGTAAATGCTTGGTAGAGGCAACACACGCAGTTTATTATTAACATTTTGCCATGCTTGGTCTATCACGTATTTATCTATTAATCCATCCCTCTATCCTTCTACCCCATCAGTCCATTTTATTATTTTCATTTATTTCAAAGTAAATTGCAGCATTATTATACTTTCTCATATATACTTAAGTATATGTATGATTAACTAGAATGCATATTTGTTTATAGATTTTTTTCTGTTGTGATTTAATTAATGAAATGTACAAACCTTGACAAATGCATATACTTTTATAACCCAAACCCATCATCCTAGAAAGTTACTTCATTCCCTTTCTCAGTCAGTCCCCACTCTCACATTGATCTGATGTTTTTTATTTTGCCTGTTTTAGTGGTTTATATAAATGGAATCCAGTTGTATGTGCTGTTTATGAAAACTTTTAAAATTGTTGTAGTCTTATTGAGATTCATGTGTTAGTAGTTTGTTTATATTGTACACATTTGTATTTATAACTGTTAGTTGACACTTAAGGTTATATACCAGGTGTTTTCACCTTACACCTGCATCTTCTCAAGTTTCTCCACCCTAGACATCACTTCTGTAGATTTCCATTGCTTTTATGGAGTTAAAGTTGTACTCTTCCATATTCACATTGTTAACCGTCCTCAAATTCCTGAAGATTCAGTCACAAATGACATTTTAAACTGCCATTTGACAGCCTTTAGCTCCTTTAGGTACTTCATATTTTGTGTGGTTGGGCTTCTCACTATGGCAGAGTAGAAAGAACATATGCTGTAGGTTTAGACTTGGTTGAAATCTGAGCCACTTACTATCTCAGTGATGCTGTGCATGCTTCTTTAACAATTCATACTTAAGATTCATTAACTATAAAATGGATTTTATAATCCTAATTACTGTGGTTACAAAAGAAGACCGAGTTCTTCATAATGGTGAAATAAAATGCCTTTTCCCTTTTCGTAGTTAGACTTAGTAATTTCCAAACACTTGTCTCTGGACTGTTAACCAGTCCTAACAAAATATGGATACATGTAACAAAATGAGAAAATAAAACTGTGCTGTTCATAAAGCAAAATTCATTCATTTTAGAGAACCTTCATTTATTTTGAGCTTAAGTCTTCTTTTTTGGAGGCTTAGAATTGTCCTTTCTTTTCTGAAAACATGATGTTAGTTGCGGAAATTTTTTATTATATTATTTGGCAAAATGAAAACTTGGAAATGTTTCCCATCAAGTTTTTTGTTTACTTGACCATGAAATAATTTCAGGATTTAAAAATAATTTCAGGATATATTTTATCTTGAGTTCATTCTTCAGTAATATTTTCATTGGCATTATAGGTCTGCTTTAATAGTTATTTTTTTCTTAGCACTTAGAAGGTTGTATCCTCCTGTCTTCTGTCTTCCATAATTGTCATTGATAATATACCCTTGAGTCTTAATATACCCTTGAGTCTCTTTTTTTTTTTTTTTAGACGGAGTCTCGCTCTGTCACCCAAATTGGAGTGCAGTGGCCGCATCACAGCTCACTGCAAGCTCTGCCTTTCGGGTTCACGCCATTCTCCTGCCTCAGCCTCCCGCGTAGCTGGGACTATAGGCGCCCGCCACCTCGCCCGGCTAGTTTTTTGTATTTTTTTTTTTAGTAGAGACAGGGTTTCACCATGTTTGCCAGGATGGTCTCGATCTCCTGACCTTGTGATCCGCCTGTCTCGGCCTCCCAAAGTGCTGGGATTACAGGCTTGAGCCACCGCGCCTGGCCCTTGAGTCTCAAAATAGCACCTTACAGATGACTTATTTATTACAAAGGGAAAAATTACAAAATGGCCAAGCTTGGTATTGCTAATAGTGGGATAGCCACATGCTTAATGTGGTGCACAGAAGAGACATAACATTACCTTATGTGGTGTTCTTACTGGAAACATTTGATCTGGGAATCATGGTGAAACTGTCCAACTAATCCAGAATGTAGAACATTTTTTCATGCCAACTGACCTGGACTCTTCAAAGGATTCAGTGTCATCAAAAATCAAAGGAAGTAGTGCATCAAGGAAAGTCTCTAAATTGAGAGAGACCTAATAACTATACCATCTAAAAGTAATGCACAAGCCTTGGTTAGATCCTGGATCAGGAAAAAGAAAAACTTTAGGGAACGCTTTTAAGATCACTGGGAAAATTTCATCTGGACTCTATTTAGATGATGTTATTGGATTAATGTTGATTATCTTAGATGAGGTAATGGTGTTGTCGTTGAATAGAAGAATGTTCTTGTTTCTAATAAATGCATGATAAAGAATTTTCAGACGAAGAATAGTGCTATTGTTAGTGCTATACTTTCTACATTTTCCCAAAAGGGAAGGACTTATGTTCAGAAACATCTTGAGTGGATGAGCCAAAATGTTAACAGTGTGAATTTAGTGAGTAGTATATTCTGGTGGGTGTCTTCATTGGTGAGTGGTATCATCTGCGGGGTATGCTCATTGAATTATTCTCTTTTGCTTTTCTGTGAGTTTGAAATTTTTTAAAATAAAAAAATCCGTCCAATTTTTGTTCCTTTGTGCATCATCTGACTTGAAGATTTTCTCGTCTTTGGAGTTCTGCAGTTTCACTATACTTTATTCAGTATGGTTTTCTTTTTATTTATCTTGTTTAGGATTATTGTGCCTTTTAAATCTGGGATTTGTGTCTGTTGATTCTAGGAGATTCTCAACTATTCCCTCTTCAAATATTGCTTCTCCCCCATTTGTTTTGTCTGCTGCAATTCCAGTTAGATTTATACTTGACCTTTTTCCTTCATCCTATGCCTCTATTAATGTCTCTTATATATTCTCTGTTTATTACATTATGACTGTTTTCAAGTTCTCTTATACAATTCATAACCAGCTGGTCTAATCTGCTATTTAACCAACCTATTCAGTTTTTTTAAGTACTTTTTTTTTAACTGATATGTAATTTACATGGACAAAGGTATACAGATTGTGAATGTATAGCTTGAGGAATTTTCACCATGTAGCATCACCAAGATCAAGAAATAGAACATTGCCAGCATCACAGAAACCTCCCTCTTATCCCTTCCAATCATTACTACTTCCTTTCTCTTGAAAAGTAACCACTATTCTGACTTCTAACATTATTGATTGCTTTGCCTGTTCAACTATATTATTATAATTGTATGTTCTTTTGTATCTTGTTTTTCTCAACATTATTGTGAGATCAATCTATGTTTTTGTATGTGGTTGTAGTTCGTTCATACTCATTGCCATGTAAAATTCCATCTTGTGATTATACCATAATTTATTCATACCACTGTGGAGCATTTGGGGTATTTCTAGTTTGGGGCTCATAAAATAGTAATGATATGAATGTTCTTATACAAATCTTTTGGTGAACATATATACACACTTTGATGTGTATCTACCAAGAAGAATTGTTGGGTCATAGGGTGTGCATGTATTCCATTTTAGTAGATAATGCCTATATTAGTTTGCTAGGACTATCATAAAAGCATACTGCCACTGGGTGGCTTAAACAACAGAAATTTATTTTCCCACAGTTTTGGAGGCTAGTAGTCCAAAATTAAGGTGTTGGCAGGGTTGGTTCCTCTTGAGAGCTGTGAAGAAATTGTCTTTTCCAGGGCTCTCTTCTTGACTTGTAGGCTACTGTTTTCTTCTTATTTCTATTCAAATTATCTTCCCTCTGTTTATGTCTCTAGGTCCAAATTTGCCTTTTTTATATGGACACTAGTCATATTCATTACATTGGTGATACCCTAATGACTTTATCTTAAGTAATTATGTCTGCAGTGACCATATTTCCAAATAAGGTCACATTTTGAGGTACTGGGGGTTTGAACTTCAGCATATGAATTCTGGCGATATATAATTCAACCCATACCACTGCTAAACATTTTCCAATGTCATTTCACCAATTTTTTCTTGTATCAACAGTGTTTAAGTGTTCCATTTATATCTCATCCTCACCAATACTTCATTTTGCCTCTCTTTATTTTCATTTTAGATATTCTGGTAGGTATATAGTGATATATAATTGAGGTTTTTATTTACATTTCTCTGATGATAAGTAAAATGTAATACCTTATCATATGCTTATTAGTAATTTGGACATCTTTTGTTAAGTGCCTGTTCATGTCTAATCTGTTTTTCTTCTGGATTGTCTATTTGCCTTTTTCTTATTGTTTTGTAGGAGTCCTTTTGTCAGATTTATATTCTGGATATGAGTCTTTTATCAGGTATATTTATTGCAAGTAAATTTTCTCAGGTTGTGTTTTGCCTTTTCCTTGTCTTAATGATGTCTTCTGATAAGCAGAGATTCTCAATTTTAATGTCATCTTACATAATCTTTATCCGTATTCATTCTATGCCTGGCACTTCTTTTTTTTTTTTTTTCTTTTTTGAGACAGAGTCTTGCTCTGTCTCCCAGGCTGGAGTGCAGTGGCCCTATCTCTGCTCACTGCAGCCTCCACACTCATGGGTTTAAGCAATTCTCCTGCCTCAGCCTCCCGAGTAGCTGGGACTACAGACGTCTGCCACCACACCTGGCTAAGTTTTGTATTTTTAGTGGAGACGGGATTTCACCATATTGGCCAGGCTGCTCTCGAACTCCTGACCTTGTGATCCGCCCGCCTCTGCCTTCCAAAGTTTTGGGATTACAAGCGTGAGCCACCATGCCCGGTCTGGCTGTCACTTCTTTGATCAAATTTTAAAAATCTTTGTCTACTACAAAGTCATGAAGAGATTTCCTGTGTTTTCTTCTAAAAGCTTTATTGTTTTAATTTTTACTTTAATTTGATTTACAATCTACTTTGAATTGTTTTGTGTTTATGGTATGAAGTAGACATCAGGATTGATTACTTATTTATTTATTAATTTTTTGGGACAGAGTCTCGCTATCTCCCAGGCTGGAGTACAGTGGCGCGATCTCGGCTCACTGCAACCTCTGCCTCCCGGGTTCAGGCAATTCTCCTGCATCGGTCTCCCGAATAGCTGGGACTACAGGTGCACACCACCATGCCCAGCTAATTTTTGTATTTTTATTAAAGACAAAGTTTTACCATGTTGGCCTGGCTGGTCCCGAGCTCCTGACCTCCACTGATCTGCCCGCCTTGGCCTCCCAAAGTACTGGGATTACAAGTGTGAGCCACTGTGCTCGGCCTCATGTACTTATTTTTAAGTTTATTTTTACATATGAATGTCTACTTGATCTAGCACAATTTATTGAAAAGACTTTTTCCTACTGCATTGTAATGTTACTTTTGTCATAAATCAAGTAATTTTATGTGTATACCTTTCTAGGTAAGTGCTGTCTAATGGAACTTTCCACTGTGATGGAAATACTCTTTATGTATACTGTTCAACTCAGTAGCTATTCACTGCAGATGGCTATTGAGTACTTGAAGTGTGACTAGTGCAACTAATGATTGCATTTTTAATTTTACTAATTTTAATTAATTCAAATTTAAATAGTCACATGTTTAGTACCTACCGTATGGAATAGTGCAGTTGTAGATTCTTTGTTTTGGTTTCTCTGTTTGCAATCTTGTGTCAGTACCATACTTCTTCATACTTCTTACCGTAGCTTTATAATAAATATTCTGGTATCAGATAGTATAAATCTTTCAGCCTTACTCTTTCAAAATTGTCTCAGCTATTATTGACTCTGAATTACATGTAAATTGTAGAAGTCATTTATCAATTTTCACAAAAAAATTTGCTAGGATTGTGAATGGAGTTTTATTGCATCTATAGATCAGTTTGGGGATAATCGATATATTTATAATACGGAATATTTCATTCCATGAACATGAATTATTTTTACATTTACTTAATTGCTTTTTTGGTGTCCTGTATACCTCTTATCTTTTTTGTGTGTGCTGCAGTTTTGATATTTTGCATTTAGCCATATTCAAGCTTACTGATGTTATCTTTTGCTGTTAATTAATTTATTGAATTCTCTTAAGGATGAGACCATCACTCAATATATTTGAAATCAGAAACCACTCAATTTCTTTCTTGATAAACAAGGGAGAACTGTGCTTCTTAGCCATGACTTTCTAAACAAAGCAAAGAGTTGGTATTGCACTGGGCTTTGGAAGCCTGGAGACTTTCAAAAACAGCAGTGTTTAACGACTGTATGAAATTTCTGTGTATACTTTAGGAATTAGCTGAGTAGGGACTACCAGAGAACAGTTAGTCCTTTCCTTTCTTGAAATTGGAGAATAGGGACTTTTAACTTTCTGTTCTTAATTTCAGAAAGTGTATTTTTAAGTCCAATTCAGCTCTGCCTGCTTATGTTGGTAGTGTCTTTTTTTGCAATGTTTTGATTCTGTCTTATTTCTGTAAATATTTAGAACATACTTATTTATGTAAGTCATACTTATATACATTCTTGGAAGTCCTTTAGAGGTTAATTTTGCCTTTTATTGTTGTATGTGATGGTTTATTTCCCAGTGTATTTGCAGATGTCTTAAATTTTGTTTTAATAAATAATCTTAATCTGTGTTTTTTTTTTCTTTTTTCTTTTTTTCTAAGACAGAGTTTTGCTCTTGTTGCCCAGGCTGAAGTGCAATGGCACCATCTTGGCTCACTGCAACCTCTGCCTCCTATGTTCAAGCGATTCTCCTGCCTCAGCCTTCCGAGTAGCTGGGATTACAATCGCATGCCACCATGCCTGGCTAATTTTTTTTGTATTTTTAGTAGAGATGGGGTTTCGTCATGTTGGCTAGGCTGGTCTTGAACTCCTGATCTCAGGTGATCCACCCGCTTCAGCCTCCCAAAGTGTTGAGATTACAGGCGTGAGCCACCACGCCTGGCCAGTCTGTGGAAATTTTGAGAGATGTAAATGAGTAAGTTCTTCAGTGGAGGATTTGCAAAATTAGATTCTTGGCTTGCAGTTTCCCAGGTCACACAGGTAATATAAATTCAAACCTCAAGTTCATTTTTAGGTAGGCTTACTATTATGAATTTCGATCATTAATTTTCATCTCCTGCCAAGCTTTAGGTTTCCTTATTAGCTTAAAAAATTAAGTATCATTTAATTTAGTAAAATATATGGATTTTAGGTGCACAGTTTTGTAGATTCTGATACACTGAATACCCCTGTGTTTTCAAAAACCTCCGTCAAGATATAAAACATTACCATCATCCAGAGTAGGCCTCTTTCTAAACAATCCCATCCTCCTACGTTAAAATCACTGATCTGACTTCTGTCACTAAAGTATATTTTTTATAGTTACTTGGTGCTCTGTTTTTTCAACTTTTTGAAGTAATTTCAAATGTACAGAAAAGCCACAAAAATATAGAATAACTTTTATGTATGTTTTACTTAGAGTCACAAATTTTTAACATTTTGCCACATTTGCTTTATTATTCTCTCAGTCTACACACACACACATACATGTATGTACACCTATGCTTGCATTCATCATGCTCCTTTAATTTGCAATACTGGCTGCTCTGCCTGTGGAGTAGCCATTCTTTTATTCCTTTACTTTCCTAATAAACTTGCTTTAAAAATAATAATAATATGCTATAGTATAGTATGTATTTTTTTTAAATAAAGACATTCTCTTACATAGACACAGCACAGTTACCACATTTAAGAATTTAACTTTTTATTTATTTTTTATTCTTAGTTTTGTTTTTTTAGAAACACAATCTTACTCTGTCACGTAGGCTGGAGTGCAATGGCACAATCATTGCCCACTGTAACCTTGTATTCCTGGACCCAAGTGATCCTCTCACCTCAGCCTCCCAAACTACTAGTATTACAGGTGCACACCACTGTGCACAATGTCTTTTTTTGTAGACAGAGTTCTGCTATGTTGCGCAGGCTGATATTGAACTCCTGGCCCCATGTGATCTTCCTGCTTTGGCCTCCCAGAGTGCTAGAATTACAGGCATGAGCCATTGCACGTGGCTGGAATTTAACTATTATACAATACTTTAATATACTTATATTTTGTCAGTTGTCCCTATACTATCCTTTATAGCATGTTTTTTGTTCAGTGTGAAGATCTAATCCAGGATCACTTATTGTATTTAATGATATATTTTTGTTTCCTTTAACGTGGGACAGTTCCTTACCCTTTCATGACACTGGCCTCAACTTATTTTTATGTTTCATCACAATGAGATTTAGATTATGCAATCTTTCCTGCATCAGTACATAGTGAGATTGAGGTCATATGCTTCTCAGGGTATTATTTTGAGTCCCTTAGCCCCAAGGCCAAGTTCCTGGCCAAAGTTTGGTCCGGTTTCACTGTATAGTTAACTGTTTTTTCTTCTCACCGTTGTTTAGTATGTAACAATTAACATGAGATATTGTGACCATGCAAATATGCTGCTCCTTCTCTGATTTTCCCTCTCTCGGATTTAGCATACATAGGTGGTTCCTGTTCAAATCAAATTTTGTCATGATGGCTGTAAAATGACTTATTAATTGGCATTTTATTATAAAGAAGAGCCCCCCATCTGCCCCTCTCCTCTCTCCTTTCCTTCCTTTCTTTCCTTTATTTTCCTTTCTTTCTTCCTTCCTTTTTTTTTTCTTTTTTTTTGCGATGGAGTCTTGCTCTGTCACCCAGGCTGGAGTGCAGTGGCATGATCTCGGCAAGCTCCGCCTCCCGGGTTCATGCCATTCTCCACATTACAGGCGTGAGCCACCGCGCCAGGCCCTCCTTCTCTCCCTCCAACTGTCCCTCCCTCCCTCTGTCCCTCCCTCCCTCCCTCCTTCCTTCATTCCTTCCCTCCTTCCTATTTCTGTCCATCCATTCATCAGAGATCCAGTGGCAAAAGAAAACAAACAGTAACTAGATTTAGATGGACTCATGAATTTCTTACTGTATCATATCTTAGTTTTCTCTGTTTTGGAACATGCTACAAACAGAATCATGCAGTTTATGTGGATCTTCTCTCACTCAACATAATGTTTTAGCGATTTCATCTATGTTGTTTTACCTCTGAATATGTCACAATTATTTTGTTCATTTACTTGGTGATGGACATTTGGGTTGGCTCTGGTGTAGGGCTCTTACGAATAATGATGGTCTTAACATTCTTAGAGTCCATCTGTGGACATGTTTTCAATGCTTTTGCTAGAGGAGTCTGCTTTAACTTTATTTAAAACTGCCCAACTTTTCCCATGAATCAACAATATATGAGAGTTCTAGATGATCCACATCTCTGTCAACATTTGATATTGTTAGCCTTTTTTATTTTAGGCATTCAAAATGAATGGCTATTCGAGAGGTAGCTTATTATGTTTCACTTTGTACTTTTTTTTGAGGCGGAGTCTCGCTCTGTCCCCCGGACTGGAGTGCAGTGGCCGGATCTCAGCTCACTGCAAGCTCCGCCTCCCGGGTTTAGGCCATTCTCCTGCCTCAGCCTCCCGAATAGCTGGGTCTACAGGCACCCGCCACCTCGCCTGGCTAGTTTTGTATTTTAGTAGAGACGGGGTTTCACCATGTTAGCCAGGATGGTCTTGATCTCCTGACCTCGTGATCCGCCTGTCTCGACCTCCCAAAGTGCTGGGATTACAGGCTTGAGCCACCGCGCCCGGCCTACTTTGTACTTTCTTAATGATGTTGAACATGTTTCCCTGTACTTACCAGATATATTGTAAAGTGTTGTAATGTTTTGCCCTTGTTTTAATAGGGTTGCATTTTTATTATTTATTGGAAGTTCTTTTCATATTCGAGATATAAGACTTTTGCCAGATATATATCTTGTGAATATTTTCCCTAGTCTGTAGCCTCCTTTTGATTTTCCTTCTCGTATGGTAGTCTAATGAACAGAAAATTTTAACTTAAAAAAATTAACTTCATCAACTTTTCCTTTTATAGTTAGTGCTTTCTATATTCAAACAAGCCATTTCATACCTCAGGATTACAAAATCATCTTGTGTTTTCTTCGGGAAGCTTTATAGTTTTACTTTTTCTTTTTCTTTTTCTTTTTTTTTTTTTTTTGAGACGGAGTCTCGCTCTGTCGCCCAGGTTTTTAGAATATCTAAACCACCATAGTACTGGGAACAGAAACCTTACAGTTAAATCTTCATTCATTCTGGATTACACTCTTTATCATAATAAAATATCCTTATATTAAAAATCACTTAATTCTTTCCTTTCGTCCTCTGAATGTGATCTCTAATTAGTAAACCAACAACTGTTTCATTCTGTCCATGCTTTCCTAGCATGCCTTTAACCATCTTCTTATTTTCAACATTTTTGAAACCTTTAGATGAATTTTTATGTTACAAGGTTAGGTTTCACTTTGTTACTCAGTTTGTCTTTGCTCTTAAGTAACAGTGTTAAACTCACTTTCATTCATGGATATTAGAGTTATATGTAGTCTTTATGCAATTATCATAGTATTTGCTATGGTTTCTGTTGCCTAAAAATATGTTTTTATATGATCACTCTATGATCCATTAAATATGTCATTATATAATCCATGTTTTCCTGTTTTCGTTTAGTATACACCATTAGTAATTTAAAGGTTTGGTTTGGAATCCATTGGTTATCTTTATAACTAATGTTTTGTGTGATATACTTGGTTCTCTATTTTATTGCTTATTGTTTTCTTATTCCCAGTTATATGCAATGACATTGGTATATTGCCTTTTTCTCCTTCTCTGTCCTTTCTGAGCACATGATATCGATTGGTTAAATTATTTTTTTGATGTTCACCTTTATATCTTTAATAATACTTGCACTTTTCATTTATAAAATTACTTACATGGCTGGGCGTTGGTGGCTCATGCCTGTAATCCTAGCACTTTGGGAGGCCGAGGTGGGCGGATCACGAGGTCAGGAGATCGAGACCATCCTGGCTAACACAGTGAAACCCCATCTCTAAAATACAAAAAAAAATTAGCCGGGCCTGGTGGCCTGCACCTGTAATCCCAGCTACTCGGGCTGCTGAGGCAGGGGAATTGCTTGAACCAGGGAGGTGGAGGTTGCAGTGAGCGGAGATTGCGCCACTGCATTCCAACCTGGGCGACAGAGCAAGACTATGTCTCAAAAAAAAAAAAAAAAAAAAAAAAGTTAGCGCGGGGGGGGGNCTTTTCATTTATAAAATTACTTACATGGCTGGGCGTTGGTGGCTCATGCCTGTAATCCTAGCACTTTGGGAGGCCGAGGTGGGCGGATCACGAGGTCAGGAGATCGAGACCATCCTGGCTAACACAGTGAAACCCCATCTCTAAAAATACAAAAAAAAATTAGCCGGGCCTGGTGGCCTGCACCTGTAATCCCAGCTACTCGGGCTGCTGAGGCAGGGGAATTGCTTGAACCAGGGAGGTGGAGGTTGCAGTGAGCGGAGATTGCGCCACTGCATTCCAACCTGGGCGACAGAGCAAGACTATGTCTCAAAAAAAAAAAAAAAAAAAAAAAAAAAAGTTAGCCGGGCGTGGTGGCACGTTACTGTAATCCCAGCTACTCGGGAGGCTGAGGCAGGAGAATCGCATGAACCTAGGAGGTGGAATTTGCAGTGAGCCAAGATCGTGCCACTGCGTTCCAGCCTGGGTGATAGAGCAAGACTCTGTCTCAAAAAAAATAAATTAAGTAAAAAAAAAGTACGCTTTCCTTTCGCTGCTGCGGCCGCAGCCATGAGTATGTTCAGGCTTCTGAAGAGGCTTGCCTCTAGTGTCCTCCGCTGTGGCAAGAAGAAGGTCTGGTTAGACCCTAATGAGACCAATAAAACCGCCAGTGCCAACTCCCGTCAGCAGATCCGAAAGCTGATCAAAGATGGTCTGTGACTGTCCATTCCCCAATGCGATGCGCGAAAAATACCTTGGCCCGCCGGAAGGGCAGGCACATGGGCATAGGTAAGCGGAAGGGTACAGCCAATGCCGGAATGCCAGAGAAGGTCACGTGGATGAGGAAAATGAGGATTCTGTGAAGATACCTGAAGATACCGTGAGTCTGAGAAGATTGATCGCCCCATGTATCACAGCCTGTACCTGAAGGTGAAGGGGAATGTGTTCAAAAACAAGCGTATGCTCATGGAACACATCCACAAGCTAAAGGCAGACAAGGCCGGCAAGAAGCTCCTGGCTGACCAGGCTGAGGCCCGCAGGTCTAAGACCAAGGAAGCACACAAGCGCCTGAAGACCGCCTCCAGGCCAAGAAGGAAGAGATCATCAAGACTTTGTCCAAGGAGGAAGAGACCAAGAAATAAAAGCTCCCCCTTTGTCTGTACATACTGGCCTCCGTGATTACATAGATCAGCCATTAAAATAAAACAAGCCTTTTTCTGCAAAAGAAAAAAAAAAGAAATACCTAATTTTCTTTACCAACTTTAAACTTTGCCTTTGTTTCCTCTTTACCTTCAATTTCTGTGTTGTGATTATTTATAACTTACATTGTCATCTGTAAACCAGATTATTTAAATAGTTAAGTATTTTCATTGCTTCCCTCGGTCCCTTCTGTTTCTGCACAGTGTCCTTTGGTTGAAGTTATCAAAGTTTTTTAAAAAGACCTGGGTCTGTTAACAGTGACTCATGCCTATAATTCCATCATTTTGGGAGGCTGAGGCGGGAGAGTCACTTGAGCCCAGGAATTCAAGACTTGCCTGGGCAACATAAGGAGACCCTGTCTTGAATGAATGAATGAATGAATAAATACCTAAATAAGTAAATAAGAAGTAATGTGAGGCCAGGTGTGGTGGCCAACTCCTGTAATCCCAGTACTTTGGGAGGCCAAGGCAGGTGGATCACCTGAGATCAGGAGTTCAAGACCAGCCTGGCTAACATGGTAAGACCCCGTCTCTACTAAACATACAAAAAATTGGTCAGCGTGGTGGTGTGTGCCTGTAGTCCCAGCTACTCAAGAGGCTGAGGCAGGAGAGAATTGCTTGAACCTGGGAGGCAGAGGTTGCAGTGAGCCGAGATCGCACCACTGTACTCCAGCCTGGGCAACAGAGTGAGATTCTATCTCAAACAAAAGAAGTAATGTGAAGTCTATTCCCTAATTTCTTGTACTTTATTTATATATTTTCTTTTTGTTTCCTTCTTTTTTGATAACGTAAGAGATTTATATATTTTTGGAATACATGTGATAATTTGATAGATTCATATAATGTGGAAAGTTCAAATTGGGGTAATTGGGATATCCATCACCTTAAATATTTATTTTTTCTTTATGTTAGGAACATTCAAATTTTTCTCTTCTAGCTATTTTGAAATGTACAATAGATTAATACTAACTATAGTCACCCTACTGATCTACCAAACGTTAGGTCTTATTTCTTCTATCTAACTGTATATTTGTACCCATTAATCAATCTCTTCATCCTCCCCTCCCCACTACCCTTCCCAACCACTAGTAGCCACTAAGGTACTCTGTACCTTTGTGAGATTCGGTTTTTGAGCTCCCACATATGAGTACGAACATGTGATATTTGTCTTTCTGTGCTTGGCTTATTTCACTTAGCATCATGACCTCCAGTTCCATCCATGTTGCTGCAGATGAGAGGATTTTATTCTTGTTTGTGGCTGAATAATATACATTGTGTGTGTGTATATATATATATCACATTTTCTTTTTCCATTTATCTACTCATGGGCATTTAAGTTGATTACACATTTTGGCTATTGAGAACATTGCTACAGTAAGCATAAGAGTGCAGATACCTCTTGATTTCTTTTCTTTTGGATATATACCCAGTAGTGGAGTTGCTGGATCAGTGGTATTTCTATTTTTAGTTTCTTGAGGAACCTCCATATTGGTTTCCATAGCAGCTGTACTGATTTATATTCCTACCAACAGAGTGCAAGGATTCCCCTTTCTGTACATTTTTACCAACATCCCTTATTCTCAATTTTTTTGATAAAAGCAATTTTAACTGCGGTGAGATGATATCTCACTGTGGTTTTAATTTGCTTTTCTCTGATGATTAGTGATGTGTAACATTTTTATATACCTGTTGGCAGTTTATATATCTTCCTTGAGAATTGTCTGTTTAGATCTTTTGTCCATTTTTTCATTGGAATATTTTTTTTTTTTTGCTATAAGTTTCTTAGATATTCTGCCTACTAATTTCTCATCAGATAGACATTTTGCAAATATTTTCTCTCTTATATTCTAAAAATATCCTTTCACTCACTTTATAATTACACATCTGTTAGGTAAGAAATTCCTCAGACCCACTTTATTTCCTTTTGTAGGCAGTGCTCACTGTTTGCTATAGACTAGTCTGAGGGCTCGCTGAATTTTTTTCTACTTGGAAGTGATGAGTTTTTTACCTCACTACCCATTTTTTGCAGTCCAGTACTAGAATATGTCTTGGGATTGACCTTTATGTTTCTCTTTTTCTTGGATGTGCCATATTATTTTATTTTCTAGTTTACATTTTTCTTCTATTTCTGGAAACTATTACATTGAGAACAGTTGTTTACTTTTTTCATTTTGGCTTGCTTCTTTGAAGACTTCAAATATGCTTGTATTTGTTAATTTGTCTTGGCCTATTTATATCACTGGTTTTTTTCTCATTTCCATTCTTAATTTTTTTTTCTCCATAACCCCCCCTTTTTTTTGTTTAAATTCTTTTTGAAAATTTCCTTTTCAATCCTATTCTGTGTGTACTTTCCTATTTTAGTAGCACCTGTTCTGTCTTCTGCTTCCATTTGACCTTCATTTCAGTTTTGTTTGTTTATTTATGTATTTTATTATTTCTCTGACCTGTAAATTCACATCTTATTTCTTCATGTTTTTGACTATAGCGCCCCTGAGCTCCTGCATCTCCTCTTTATGTTTTCTGTGTTATAGAGGTGATTGCTTCTTTAAGTTTATATTTGTGGCAATATATTTGACTATAATTTTCATCTGCTTCATAACTTTTTCTTGTGTGTTTCCATTTGATTTTTCTTTTTCTTTCCTTCATTTTATTTGTAGAATTCCTTTTTTAAGAATGACTGCTCACCATACAATGAGGAATATTTTTTCCTGCACATACTGTTTGCAAAAGTCATCTTGGAGGGCTAGAGCAATGTTATAGACTAACACCTGTTCTCCTTATGACACTGTTTTTGTATGTAATTGATTTCTTTTGCTATGACACTATTTTTGTATGTAATTGATTTCTTTTGATTATATAGCATACTTTGTTTTATTATGCTATATAGGATAATCAAATATATATGCTATATAGTATAATCAAATATAATATGCTGTATTTGATTATATAGCGTACTTTGTTTTATTATGATTTGCTTTATTGTGCTTTGTATATATTGTGTTTTTTACAAATTGTGCTTTGCATATATTGTGGTTTTTACAAATTGTGCTATATAGTGTAATCAAATATAGTATACTATATAGTATAATCAAATATATATGCTATACAGTATATACAGTATACTGTATATACAGCATACTATATTTGATTATATAGCATACTTTGTTTCATTATGATTTGCTTTATTGTGCTTTGCATATATTGTGATTTTTACAAGTTGAAGGTTTGTGGTATTCCTGCATTGAGCACATCTTTTGGAACCATTTTCCCAACAGCATGTGTTAGGTTTGTGTCTGTGTGTTGCATTTTGGTAATTCTCAAAATTTCAAAACATTTCATTATCTGTTATGGTGATCAGTAATTAGTGATCTTTGAGTTTACTATTATAATTGTTTTGGGGTACCATGAATGATACCAATTCATATAAGATGGTGAACCTAATGGATAAATATTGTGTGTGTTCTAACTGCTCCACTGACTTGCTCTTCCTCTGTCTTTTCCTCTCCATAGGCCTCTATATTCCCTAAGACAAAACAATATTGAAATTAGCTCAGTTAATAACCCTACAGTGGGCTGTAAGTGTTCAAGTAGAAGGAAGGATCATACATCTCTCACTTTAAATCAAAAGCTAGAAATGATCATGCTTATTGAGGAAGGCAGGTCGAAGTGGATATAGGCTAAAAGCTAGGCCTCCTGTGCCAGTTAGCCCAAGTTGTGGATTGCAAAGGAAAAGTTCTTGAGGGAAATGAAATGTGCTCCTCCAATAAATAAATGAGAGATAAGAAAGCGAAACAGCTTTATTGCAGATGTGGAAAAGTTTCAGTGGTGTGTATAGAATATCAAACCAGTCACAACATTGCCTTATACCAAAGCCTAATCCAGAGCAAGGCCCTAACTCTTTTCAGTTTTATGAAGGCTGAGAGGTGAGAAACCTGCAGAAGAAAAATTTGAAGCTAAAGAGGTTGGTTCATGAAGATTAAGGAAAAATGCCATCTTCATAACATAAATGTGCAAGGTGAAGCAGCAGGTGCTGATGTAGAAGCTGCAGCAGGTTACTCAGATATAGCTAAGATCATTGATGAAAGTGACTACACTAAATAACAGATTTTGAATGTAGATGAAACAGACTTCTATAGGATGAAGATCTAAAACTTTCCTAGTTAGAGAGAAGTCAATGCCTGGCTTAAAAGCTTTAAAAGATAGGTTTTCTTGTTAGGGACTAATGCAGCTGGTGACATTAAGGTGAAGCCAGTGTTCATTGACCAGCTGAATATCCTAGGGCACTTCAGATTTATCCTAAATCTACTCTGCCTGTATTCTATAAATAGAACAACAAAGCCTAGATGACAGTACATCTCTTTGTAGCGTGGTTTACTGAATATTTTAAGCCTACCATTGAGACCTACTACTCAGAAAAAATATTTCTTTCAAAATATTATAACTCATTGACAATGGACCTGGTCACCCAAGAGCCCTATTGCAGACGTACAAGATGAATGTTGTTTTCGTGCCTGGTAACACAGCATCCATTCTATAGCCCATGTATCAGGGAGTAATTTTGACTTTTAGGTCTTAATATTTAAGAAATACATTTTGTAAGACTGTAGTTGCCAAAGATAATTATTCCTCTGATGGAACTGGACAGAGTAAATTGAAAACCTTCCGGAAAGGATTATTCCAGATGCCATTAAGGACATTCATGATTCATAGGAGGAGATTAAAATGTCAAATCAATAGGAATTTGCAAGAAGTTGATTCCAATCCTCATGGATTACTTGGAGGGGTTCAAGACTTCAGTAGAGGGGGCTGGGTGCAGTGGTTTGCCTATAATCCCAGTACTTTGGGAGGCCAAGCGGGTGGATCACCTGAGGTCAGGAGTTTTGAGACCAGTCTGGTCAACATGGCAAAACCCCATCTCTACTAAAAATACAAAAATTAGCCAGGCATAATGGCAACCACCTGTAATCCCAACTACTCAGAAGGCTGAGGCAGGAGAATAGCTTGAACCCGGGAGGCAGAGGTTACATTGAACTGAGATCACACCACTGCACTCTAACCTGCTCAACAGAGCAAGATTCCTCTTATATTGGGAAAAAAAAAAAAGACTTCAGTGGAGAAAGTAACTGCAGATGTGGAAATAGCAAGAGAATTAGAATTAGAAGTGGAGCCTGAAGATGTAATGTGAATTGTTGCAATTTCACATTAAAACTTGAATGGATGAGGAGTTGCTTCTTATGGATGAGCAAAGAAAGTGGTTTCTTGAGATGGAATCTACTCCTGGTGAAGATGCTGTGAGCATTGTTGAAATGACAACAAAAGATGTAGAATAAAACGTATACCGAGTTGATAAAACATCAGCAGGTGGGAGAGTATTGATTTCAATTTTGAAAGAACTTCTACTGTTACTAGAATGCTTTCAAACAGCAATGCATGCTTTGAGAAATCTTTCATGAAAGAAAGAGTCAATTGATGTGGCATAAGTCATTGTTGCCTTATTTTCAAGCAATTGCCACAGCTGTCACACCCTTCAGCAACCACCACCTCGATTAGTCAGCAGCCATCAACAAACATTGAGGTAAAACCCTTCACTCTCCATATTTATCACTGGATATGTGTATTTGTGAATATACATGGTTAATAATTGATAAATATATTAATACATGAAATTTTTAGTATACAGTTGAATAAGAATGTTTCTTATTTGTCATTTATTTATTCACGTCTGAGGAGATGTAAGAAGGAAATGTAATCCAAAAAGATTACAACTCTCTAAACAATCACATGTTCATTGCCATTTTTTAGCAATGTTTTAAAACTAAGGTATGTACATTGTTTTAGACATGCTATTGCATACTTAATAGGCTACATTATGGTGTAAACAGAGCTTTAATATACACTGGGAAACAAGTCTGTGTGACTCACCTTTTTATGACATTAGCTTTATTGAGGTGATCTGGAATGAAACCCGCAATATCTCCAAGGTATGCCTGTATCAGTCTGACAGTATTGTGACCAGCTATAAAGATTAAATGCCATGTTTATGACAGCACCCTGCACAGTGCTTCTAGGGGAGCAGACACTGTAAATAGTGACTGCTATAATAATTATTGTAATAATCTATCTCATTTTGAGCTGAACTCACAATATCTTGGAGGTATGCCTGTATTTTCTGAATCAAAAGAAAGATGGCTAGCAGGGCAAAGTCTCTCATACATTCCCCTGCCTTAATGTGACTACTTCCTACATTCAGCATTTGTTGTTGAGCCTTGCCTGCTTCTCTTCTCCTCCACCCAGACTGGCCCCAGCAATAGACAGTGGACATATCATCCTGCGTTGCTGCAAATAAGGGATTCTTGACTTTGCAACACAGCTATTCCTCCTACTTTGAAACTCTGTTTGGCTGTTATGTTATGTTATGTTATGTTATGTCATGTTATGTTTGTTTGGTTTTGTTTCTCTGAGATGTATAGCCTGAAGTGTTCTTTCTAGGTATAATCCTTCAGTTATTGGGGTTTTAAAGTATATTAATTTTTAATTTATTTTTATTTTTTTGAGACAGTCTCACTCTGTTGTCCAGGCTGGAGTGCGGTGGCGCCGTCTTTGCTCACTGCAACCTCTGCCTCCCAGGTTCAAGTGATCCTCCCACCTCTCCCTCGTGAGTAGCTGGGATTTACAGGTGCCCACCACCTCGCCTGGCTAATTTTTATATATATATATAAATTTTTTTATTATTATACTTCAAGTTATAGGGTACATGTGCATAACGTGCAGATTTGTTACGTATGTATACATGTGCCATGTTGGTGGGCTGCACCCATTAACTCGTCATTTACATTAGATATATCTCCTAATGCTATCCCTCTCCACTCCCTCCTCCCCATAATAGGCTCCGGTGTGTGATGTTCCTCTTCCTGTGTCCAACTGATCTAATTGTTGAATTCCCACCTATGAGGGAGAACATGCGGTGTTTGGTTTTCTGTTCTTGTGATAGTTTGCTGAGAATGATGGTTTCCAGCTTCATCTATGTCCCTACAAAGGACACGAACTCATCCTTTTTTATGGCTGCATAGTATTCCATGGTGTATATGTGCCACATTTTCTTAATCCAGTCTGTCACTGATGGACATTTGGGTTGATTCCAAGTCTTTGCTATTGTGAATAGTGCCACA
>NW_016809075.1:1561967-1587414 GCF_001698545.2 Rhinopithecus bieti
AAACTATCTTTTTGTTTTACCATTTGAGATTTTTAGGTTTCTCTCAGTTTTTTCATAGATATGAAATAACCGTGCATTAAGTCTTTGAATCTCTGCTCCATCAAGCTTAGTGTTAGATACATTACCTAATTTTTTATTAATGAGTGTGTATGTGATATATTTATTTCTCAATATGTATATTTGTGAATATAAATGGTTAAAAATAATTGACAAATGTATTAATGAAATTTTTAGTATACAGTTGAACAAGAACATTTGCTACTTGGCATGTACTTATTCATTCAGGAGATGTAAGAAGCCTGTGATTGAATGAAATTATTTGGCTTAGCATTGTACATTTTCTTTTTTTGCCTTTCTCATTAGTTCATACTCTTTGTATGGATATTGTTCTGAAATAAAGTGAATTTTATTTTTTCTGAAAATCTGGGCAGAGCAATTTGTTTTAATTGTCTATCTGTGCCAGAAAAGACTTTGTGGTATTTAAGGCATTTGCAAAAATGATAAGAGAAGATTTCATAGTAATTTTTATTCTTTAAAAGTATCACTTGATGACAGCCTAATTTCTTTCATTGTTTTCTTTTCCCTCCTAAAATTGAAAAGTTTTCTGTTACATTACCCATTTAGGTGTGCTGTTTTTGTTGTCTTATAATCCTTAATTATTTGGCTGACTGTAGATTGAATTTTGCATCAGTGAACAAAATTTTGAAATACCTGGTGGTCTTCCTATAAGGAGATTCTTTGTTAAATTATTTTAAGGGCATAAATTTCCTTGTGTATCATCTCAACCTAACAAGGTAAGGGTAATTAAGTGAAAGTATGAGTGGATCCTAAGTATAAGAAAATAAAAAAGCCAAAAGAGGTAAGTCACAAAAATTTACGAGTTAATTGCATACTGCCTGATTTATCTAATTTATGAGAAACCATATCGTGGCATTCTGTATTAATTTGATTTGTAGATTAATATTATTGTTTTATGCTCTCTTCAAGCAGGGTGGTCCTGTAAGAGTGTCTGTAGAGACTTGGCTATCCATGTCTGAAAGTGTTATGCATTCATGTATCAATAGGTGCCCTTTTTTTTTTTCCTTTTTTTGGAGACAGATTCTCGCTCTGTCGCCCAGGCTGGAGTGCAATGGCGCAACCTCGGCTCACTGCAACCTCCGCCTCCTGGATTCAAGCGATTCTCCCTCCTCAGCCTTCTGAGTAGATGGAGTTACAGGCACCCACCATCATGTCCAGCTAATTTTTGTATTTTTGTAGAGATGGGTTTTCACCATGTTGGCCAGGCTGGTCTTGAACTCTGGACATCAGGTAATCTGCCTGCCTCAGCCTCCCAAAGTGCTGGGATTACAGGCATGGGCCACCGCGCCCGGCCAATAGGTGTACTTTTTAAACAGATGAACTTAACTGCTGTTTTCATTGTAGATAAACCTTCCACTTTATCAGACTCTTGATCTGAAAGTACCCTTCTACAATTCTCTAGCCAGTGAATTTCAGAATAATGTTAAGTTGCATTGGTGAACATATGTAAATTTCTGTTGGAGATACGCATATATAAGAACAAAACTGGAATGCCACTACATACATACCCACCAGAATGACTGCATTAAAAAAAAAAAAGACAATACCAGCAAGGATATGAAACAATGTTAACTGTCTTATACTGTTGTTAGAAGGGTAAATTGGCACAACTACTTTGGAAAACTGTTTGGCAGTGTCTACTGTAGATGAACATACGTGTTTTCTGAGAGCTAGTAATCCTTGCTGTAGATATGTAAGTATATATAACATATAAGTATATTTACACATATATGTTTACATATATACATACGTAACATAAAATATACATATACACATGTAACCTGTATACATAAACATGTATTAAGTACATACAAACATATATAACACATATATGTTTATATAATAAGGTAATAGCAGCCCTATTCATAATAGTTAAAAATAGCAGCCCTATTCATAATAGTTAACTTCAGCTGTCTATCCACCCTATAATGGGAGATAATCATGGTATATTCACATAATGGAAAACTTAAAACAATGAGAATGAACAAATTTATAGCTACCATTAACAACTGGATGAATTTTTCAAACATAGTGTTGAGTGAAAGAAACCAGCCATGAAAGACATATTAATTGTACATACATACATGAAGTGTATTTGTCCATTTACATAAGAGTTATATAAGATACTAATTTATGCATAACCACTTATGTGAAATATAAATAACATATTAATCTATGGTGTTCAGTGTCAGTCAGTGGCCAGCATTCAGTGGAGGTGTGGGTGTCGTGAAAGGATAGGCCACAAGAGAGGCTTTGGGGGGTGTTCATAATATTCTGTTTCTTTAACTTTGTGCTATTTACGTGGGTATGTTCTCTTAATGAAAAATTCTGAATTTTCTTAAGCCATATACTTGAGATTTGCATAATTTCTGTGTTTTAATACTTCAGTAACATTTACTAAAATATTAAATGTGCTTTGCTTTTCATTATATTTACATACAATGTATGTATGTATATTTATATGTGTGTGTGTATATATGTATATTTTTAAGCATAGACACTATCCTAATAGTTCTATTTTAGGTAATTTATCAAAAGAAAACAAATTCTAATAAGCAATAAATAAATGTGTGTGTTTGTTTTATGTGTGTATATGTATGTGTGTGTTTCCAGACTGAACTGTTAACACTCCTTTTTCTTTTTTTGTTTTTTGAGACAGGGTCTCATTTGTCACTCAGGTTGGAGTGTGGTGGCATGGTCATGGCTCAATGCAACCTTGACTTTGAGAGCTCAAACAGTCCTCCTCCCACATCAGCCTCCTGAGTTGTAACCACAGGCACATACCATCATACTTGGCTAATAATTTTTTGGAGGCATGGAGTCTCACTGGTGTTGCCCAGGCTGGTCTCCAACTCCTGGACTTAAGCAGTCCTCCAGCTTTGGCCTCCCAAAGGGCTGAAATTACAGACCTGAGCCATCACACCTGGGCTACTCTGTTTTCTTATACTACTTTGTTAGTCAATTTTAGCAGGAAATAGAAATTTACTCAGATGATTCAACTTAAAAGATTTTAGTGGGAAACTGTTTCAGAAGTGTAAGGTTAAGAGAGCCAACACTTAGTTTTACTTACTAAGAAACTGGCAATAGATAGCAACCAGTCCTGACCATTCCTAGGCCTGAGAGAACAAGTATAGCCCAGTGGGCCTTGGCGCTAAGGAAGAGGGGCCGCAGGCAGGATCCAGCTACTACCAGACCTTCCTCTACCATTCCTTTTTCCTGTTGTATAATCTCTAGCTGGTACCTCCATTGATCAAACTCCATTTGAAGCTAGTTGGTAAGGGAAAATTCTGTAGGAGAGAGCAAACTGAGAATAATCGGCATAGCTACTTAGACTTTGAAAAACTCCAGAGAATTAGTATAGACTATGACTTTGTTTTCCCCCCAATCACCTTTTGCCTCCGTATTTCCATTTTGGGTAATTTTCTTGTTACATATACATATCCATCCATCTTTCTCCTCTCTGGTTATGTATATGTATATTTACACATAACAGAGAAGAAGACATACTATACTTCACAGCAAGTAAAATGAAAAACACTAAATTTAAAATCACTAATTAAAAAGTGATGATGCATAAGCAAATATGATAAGAGTTTAAAATAGTAAAATATGTTATTAGAAATATAGCGAAGGTAGACATGGTGGCTTATGTCTATAATCCCAGCACTTTGGGATGCCAAGGTAGGAGGATAGCTTGAGCCCAGGAATTTGAGACCAGTTTGGGCAACATAGTGAGGCTCTGCGTCTATAAAAAATTTCTTTAAACATTAGCCAGGCATGATGGCACATGCCTATAATACCAAGCTACTTGAGAGGCTGATGCTGAAGGATCTCTTGAGCCTGGGAGGTCAAGGCTGTAGTGAGCCATGATCACACCACTGCACTCTAGCCTGGGAGACAGAGTGAGACCCAGTCTCAAAAAAAAACAAAGAAAAGAAAAGAAATATGGAGAGGTAAGTATTTGTTGGATTTTCTAGTTTTCTCCCAACTGAGGTTTGTAACATAATTACCCCATGTTTAGTACCATTAAGAAAATGTACAAAGTACAGTACTGCCTTTTGTTTTATCTAAATATTTTTGTTATAGGAACTTTCAAGTGTATGTAGAAGTACAGAGAGGAGTATAAGAACCCCTTATATGGTTATTACACAACTTTAATAATTGTGAACATTTTGCTAGTTATTGATTGTTGTTTCCTGTCCCTTATCTACAGACATACTTTTCTTTCCCTGGAATGTTTAAAAGTAAATTTAAGAAATATTTTACCCATAAATACTTATGTTATTTTAATCTCTAACAAATAAGAAACTTTTCTCATACATACAATGTTATTTATGACAGCTATCAAAATTTAATTGCTCAATATATCTAATACTTGGTCCATATTAAAATGTCCCCACTTATTTCAAAAGTGTTTTCATGCTCTTGGTTTATTCATATTATCCATACAAGCTCCACACATTGAGTTTAGTTGTCTCTTTAACTTTTATTAGATCAGCAAACTCATTAAACATTTTAATTTTTTTTCTTTTTTTTCTTTTGAGATGTAGTCTCGCTCTGTTGTCCAGGCTGGAGTACAGTGGTGCGATCTTGGCTCACTGCAACCTCCACCTCCTGGGTTCAAGCGATTCTCCTGCCTTAGCCTCCTGAGTAGCTAGGATTACAGGCACCTGTCACCATGTCCGGCTAATTTTGGTGTTTTTAGTAGAGACTGGGTTTTACTATGTTGGCCAGGATGGTCTTGATCTCGTGAACTCAGGTGGTCCTTCCACCTCAGCCTCCCAGAGTGCTGGGATTACAGGTGTGAGCCACTGCACCTAGCCAAAATTTTAGTATTTTTATTTTCCTTATTAGCCACTTTAATTTTTTCTTTGGTTAATTTGAATATCCATTAGCACTTTGTATGTTTTTGTGAATCCCTAAAATAACCTAATGAAATAACTTTAAAACTTGGCCTTTCTGGAAAGTATCTGTGTAGTGCTTAGCATTGCTTTAACTACTTAATAACACTGGGATAGCATAAAAGAAGCATGAGCTTTGGCCAAAGCTGGCTTTAGGTTCTGTTCATTCTATCCATGTCAAGAGTATGCCCATGCCACCATTATGATCACGGATATACTCTTAAAACTCTATGAAATTGAGCATGACAACATGATGCCCAGTTCAAAAGATATAGTCAAGAAGTGTTAGATTTAATTATTGTGAGTTAGTTATTTACATATTTATGAATAGATGAATCGTCTCTGCAAACTGAGGCTTTCAAAATGACTGCAGACAGAGAAGTGGATGGAGGGCAGGAAGAGGATCCTATCTAGCAGTGAAGATGTAAATGAGACCCCAATGTTAAGTGAATGCTTCATGTGTAAGTATAGACTGTAAGAAAGGGTTCTTTTTTCCCATTCAGAAACTAGAAATTGGGGAATAGTTACAAAATGCAGAAGAATGTGTTCATTTCTAACAACTAAAACTGGCTACTAGGTAAGTGAATGGTTGATTCTGTTTTTAGGCATCAACAAATGAGGAAACCAACAAATGAAGTGCAAGGTAGAACAGCCCTTTTGTCTGCAGAACAAACATGCTATGGTTCTTACTAGTTCATGAAGGCAGAGGCAGATGGCAAGTATCATCCTGAAAGTCAGTGTGTGATGGGAGTGCAGAGGTGGTGTGTTTTTGGATTAAGGTAATGCCCTTTTGAGTTGCATCTCAATTCTCGGTTTATAAAACCTTTCTTTCCCCTACCTTAGAAGAAATAACTTTGAACACCTAGATACTGAACTCGCAGCTTATCATAGTAACTGTACTATATTTGAACCAAACTACGGGTATTCTCAAAAATATTTCAGTATCTGTCCTTGTATTAGTCCTTTTAGTACTGCTATAAAGGAATATCTGATGCTGGGTAATTTATAAAGAAAATAAGTTTATTTGACTCATGGTTCTGCAGGCCGTACTAGCATAATACCAGCATCTACTTGGCAACTGGTGAGACCTCAGGAAGCTTTTACTTATAGTGGAAGGTTAGGAGCAGGCATGTCATATGGTGAGAGAGGGAGCAAGAGAGAGAGGAGGTGCCAGCTTCTTTTGAATGATCAGATTTCATGGTAACTAAACGTGTGAGAATTCACTTCTAATCGTGGGGAGGGTACCACGCCCCCATGAGCCAGATTCCTCCCACAAGACCCTACATTCACCTTTGGGGATCACATTTTAGTAAGAGATTTGGAGGGGACAAACATCTAAATTATATCAATCCCTTAAAGAGGAAATTTAAGGCTAGAGTCGGGTTGAGTCAAACATGGCAGAATCCAATGAATTTATGTTATTTACTAAAACTGAACTGAAACTAATGGTTGGTTTTAGCATTCTAGATTAGTTTTTTGGTTTTTTGTTTGTTTGTTCATTTTTGAAATGGGGTCTTGCTGTGTCTCCCAGGCTGGAGTGCAGGGGCGCTATCATGGTTCGCTGCAATCTCTGCTTTCCAGGCTTATGTGATCCTCCTGCCTCAGCCTCCCAAGTAGCTGAGACTACAGACACACGCCACCACGCCCTGCTATTTTTTGTATTTTTGTTTTTGGTAGAGACAGGGGTTTGCTATGTTGCACAGTCTAGTCTCAGACTCCTGAGATCAATCGATCTGCCTGTCTCAGCCTCCCAAAGTGCAGGAATTAGAATTAGAAGCATGAGTCTCTGCATGTGACCAGATTAGTTTTTATAAGTGTGTCTATCAGACAAGGTAAGTTTCTTCTATAAAAGGAATATTTTATATTGGGTAGGATGGGAGCTTTGCAGCTGAGAAAGTGACTTCTGCCCTGGGCCACACTGCCACCTGGGGGTCTAAAAGAAAGATGGCCATTGTGTCATAGCCAGAAATATTTGACAATGACTTTGGTTCTATTTAAGGCAAATACCAAGACACCATTATCTATTCATAGGCACCAGAATAAATTCTGTGGGTTTACCTAATGATGTGGATACACTATTATGAAAATACACTTTAAAATTGAATGTGTACTTCCATATTCTTTTCCTTTCCATCTTTTTAAAAAAATCTTATTACCAAGTATCTTGAGACAAAGACAGTGTGCATTACCTGAGTCCTTTCATATGTATACTGCTACTTAGTACTTATAAAGAGCATTATGTGGGCAATGGTAGTAGTTTTCCAGTTATGCCATAAAATTGATTAGTAAATCAAAGTCCTTTTCCCAGCTCAAATTCTTTGATCATAAAATAGATTTTGTGGTGTTGGTATGTATGCATATGTTTATTTTAGGTCTTTTTGGTAGATGAGTTGCTGTTACTAAATATGCCATTGGATTATTTGATCCTTTATATATAACTAAAGGACAAATATTTTATGATTTCACTTACATGAGGTACCTAGAATATTCAAATTCATAGAAACAGAAAATAGAAGGTGGCTACCAGAGTTTATGGAGATGGGACATCATGAGAATTATCATTTAATGGGTAGAGTTTTAGTTTGAGATGATAAAGTTCAGGAGATGGATAGTTATGATGGTTGCACAACAAAGTGAATGTACTTAATGCCATTCGACTGTATATTTAAAATGCTTAAAATAGTAAATTTTATGTTATCTATTTTACCATAATAAAAATAGTACAGCTGTACTAGTAATATTAAATGGTCCACTTTCTTAGGGTATAGGAATGAATAAAGTGAATTTGATTTTCAAAAGCACATATTATATGCTAAAAGTGTTACATATATAAGACTACAACCCTATGACGTATATACTTATTACTAGCTCTCCTTTACCTGTAAATGAACCACGTTGAGCTTAAAGTGGTTCATTTATACAAATTTATTAACAGCCTCCTGTTTGTTCAACTCTCAGTATAATTTGTCTGAGGTATAAATAAGACTTATAAGCCAGTAACAGAGGGGCTGATATTTCAACCTATTTCTGCTTGACTCTCTGTTCCACCACTCTGCCTTCCGTGAGAATATTGCAGATTCTTGTTATGATGAAATACAGACATGGCATTCTGTTATACCATCGATTCTGACATGTCATAATGCAAGACTAGGGGAAAAAAGTCATATAGTGGCAATACAAGCATGCTGAGATAATCCCAACCTTGTGAACATCTGTGAGTTTTAAACAGGTCATATCTAATTTGAATACACTATGAGATGGAAATGATTCATATACTATGTAGTTATCTATGACAATATGTTTTGTTTTAAATTAGTTTCCCATCAGATATAAAGTTGTTGCTTTTCTTTATAATGCCACAAGTCTCTGGAGTCTCTCAGGGAAGAATTTTATTCTTGTATTTATTTGCTGTTTCACTTTACATTCCTTCATTTCTGTTTTTTCTTTCTTCCTTTGGGAGCCTTCATCCTTCCAGTGACAGAAGACTGAAGTTGTCTCTTCATGATAAATAATTCAATGAAAATGTCAAAATATAATAATTTCCAAAGTCTAGTCATGGAATGACTGATTTTTGGTAATGCTAAAGGCAAAATAACTTTAGCCTATACCATAAAAAAGATCTGGATATTCCCTTTGTATTTTCAGTAACTTGATTTCACATATCCCCTTTCCATTACCCTTCAGAAATGGAATGTTTGATGTACTGTGGAGAAAACCAAATCAGTTCTACATTTCGTGAACCCTATTACTTAACTATCTTTAGTAGCTGTGGAAATAATTCCCCAGTAAATATATGGTTGCTAAATCACTGCCTAATTACCTTTCTTTACATTCAAAAATAACTCTTTGATAAAATACGAAGTTTTAAAAGTTATGATATTTTGTTACAGTGAGGCAATTTATATGTTTTCTTAACATCTCCCCAAAAGTCTGAAACACACTGAATGCTTCTTTGGAAGCCAAGGAGCTTGTTGCTGACATAGTAATAATTTGGTTGTTTGCACATTTTATAAAATACTAAAATGTTCCAAGTTACCATATTCCTTAAATAACTCATGGTAAGATGTTATCACTGAAGTGTTGGCTTGTGTGTAGGAGGGAAATTATATGTTATAGTGTTATATAAAACTGACTCATATGAGTAGGTGAAAGATCCCAAGAATACCAGGACACCCACACTAGAAAAAGCCAATATGTATGCTTTCTCTTTACACTATGTTCTAGCAGGCTGCTTAATGGAACTGTATATTCATTAAAGAAATTTATGTAATTTATTTCATTGCCTTGGTGGATATCTTTCTGGTTAAAAAAAAAAAGTGAAATTTTGTGATCATTAAAAAAATTATTTTCTGTAGGATAAAAAAGCTTGACTCAGTATTTGAAGTAATTAACTTCTCTATGCTTCAGTTTTTGTTTTGTTTTGTTTTGAGATGGAGTCTCACTCTGTCATCCAGACTGGAATGCAGTGGCGTGATCTTGGATCACTGCAACCTCCACCTCCTGAGTTCAAGCAATCCTCCTGCCTCAGCCTCCCGAGTAGCTGGGATTACAGGCACCCACCATCACTCCCAGCTAATTTTTGTATTTTTTAGTAGAGATGGGGTTTCACCATATTGGTCAGGCTAGTCTCAAGCTCCTGACTTCAGGTGATCCACCCACCTCGGCCTCCCAAAGTGCTGGGATTACAGGCATGAGCCACTGCTTCCAGCCTGCTTCAGTTTTTTAATTAGTTAAAATCAAAAGAATAAAACATACCTACTTTTAGAGTATTTTAGAAGTCTTTTTCTTTCTTTTCTTTTCTTTTTTTTTTTTTGAGACAGTCCAGGTTGGAGTGCAGTGGCACCATCTTGGCTCACCTCAACTTCCGTCTCCCAGGTTCAACCGATTCTCCTGCCTCAGCCTCCCGAGTAGTTGGATTACAGGTGCCCACCATCATGCCTGGCTAAGTTTTGTATTTTTAGTAGAGATGGGGTTTTGCCATGTTTGTGAGGCTGGTCTCAAACTGCTGACCTCAGGTGATCTGCCTGCCTCAGTCTCCCAAAGTGCTGGGATTACAGGCATGAAGCACCATGCCCAACCTATAATATTTCTTTTCTTTTTTTCTTTTCTTTTTTTTTTTTTGAGACAAGAGTCTCGCTCTGTCGCCCAGGCTGGAGTGCAGCGCGATATGAGCTCCACCTCCCAGGTTCACGCCATTCTCCTGCCTTGGCCTCCCGAGTAGCTGGTACTACAGGTGCCCGCCACCATGCCCACTAATTTTTTGTATTTTTTAGTAGAGATGGGGTTTCACCGTGTTGGCCAGTTTGGTCTCGGTCTCCTGACCTCGTAATCTGCCCTCCTCGGCCTCCCAAAGTGCTGGGATTACAAGCGTGAGCCACTGTGCCCGGCCCAAATATCCTTAACTGTATTTATTATGTTATCCAAAATACTGTTTTGATTGAATATCACAAGTTAGATTTTGTTTGTATGGAGAATTTTTTGTTGGTGTTTGTTTTTTAAAGAATGGTTCTGAGGTTCTTTCACAACGTGCTAACTAAGCCTTATTGTTTTATTGGAATTCTCGTTCTATTTTTAACCAACATTCTTTGTCTAAACTGAGAATCTCAACCAATACTTAAGAAAAAATTCTATTTTGTTGAGACGAATGTAAACCCCCTTTGAAGACAGCAAAAGGGCAGCTCTTGTGACATAGACCTTCTATAAGACATTTTCATTAACGGTGTTCAGTTACTACAAGATCTCTGTGATGGTGATGGTGTTATTCTGACTTTTTCAGAGAGAAAGCTGTGACTGTGAGAGATAAAGTAACCTGCCCCTCTAATGCAGAATTGGGATTCGAACATAAGTCTGTCTGACAAAACCTCTGCCCTTCAATTTCTGAGTGCTATAACCATAATATATCTGCATTTCTGTATAAATATTTTTCCTTCCTCTCTGTATGGGTGTTTACATGTGTATCATACATGTGCTTCCTGTATTATTGCATGCCTGTGTCCGCCTCCAGTACAAAAAGAAATCTAACAAACTTTTAAGGAAGTGTGTCCCTGCTATCTTCTCAAAATGGGATGCTATTCAAACTGAATTAATTCTGTTATACATTAGTATGGTTATATTTTCCAGATTTAGAAAATGAATTTAAATTTATTAATTATGTTCTTAATTAATGATTAACCCTCCTTATGATAGTTATTTATATTAGAATTTCCATACTTGATCATGTAACTAAGGCTGTGATCAAATAATTAACATTATTTTTACAGATTGTTTATTTGTTTTAGTAAAGAGGACTCATGAAATAATTTTAAGTAAATCCAAATTTCTGGGATGTATACGTTTATCACATATATATGTGTGTGTGTGTTTGTGTCTACATTCGTGTTTGTGGGTGTATCAGATTAAATTTTAATTAAGATTTGTTGTGCACTTAGAAAAATATTGATTTGTAAATCTTTCTAAGCCTTTTCTTAGTGAAAACTTAATTTGATCAGCAGGGTCTTGAGAAGTTTAGTTTTGAATTGTGATCAGTCATAACTGTAACTATAGCGATCATTCCTTGGATTTATGTGGCATCTTTATTTTTTATAATTTAATACTTTAATATGTATGATTTCATTGTAGTTGTCACTCCTACTGTATGGAGATAGTAGGCTGAAGGAGATAATTCTTGATAATTTTCTCAGTGTTGCATAATATCAAAGATAGAAATAGAATTCAGGACAGTTATAACCACTGATCCTTAGTTCTCTCCACTGAATCATTGTTTGCAAATATGTCTGTCAGATCTCTGAAAATTTTTGACTTTGCCTTTTTAGCTTAATGATAAAATAAGTTCTATAGGCAAAAACTTATTTCTCATAATACTTTCTTGTTGCATTGACATTTTCATAAGATTGGACTTTGTTTCCTAAACCGGTGTTCTACAACTTAGGGTCCAAATACCGTTTTTGCTTTCTGGTGGCGGTTCAAATAAATGTCCACTGAGTGGCTATATATTGGCCACAGAGGCCCTTAGAATACAGAAATGAATAAGACATTGTCTTGTCTTCAAGAAATGCATTGTCTAGCTGCAGAACATACATAAATTTTGTTACATTGTATAGATGTCACAGTGGAAGTGTGTTGAAAATACATGGAGTATACTGGTTGAAGATGGTATGAAAGGAAAGTTCATCTTGGAATGCTTCTCAGGGGACTAATGTCTAAACTGGGTTTCGAAGGACAAATATGCATTTACTAACTAGATAGGGTGAGATATGGGAAGGGAATTTTTATGAGGTCATTTCAGGTAAAAGGAACATAATGATTAGGGAAACATTATACAGAAGAGTAATCCACATATATTCCAGAAGATGTTTTTAAGCATGTTTTTTCTTGCTTTTTAAGTAAAATTTTGCGGTAATTAGAGCATTTATCAAGTAGTACTTGTACTGATCTAAGCTTCTATCCATCTGTGATCATGGATAAGCATTAAGGTGGCAGTAATAAATGATAAAGCAACTGAGTAGCAGGTGATAAAAGGGAAATGGAAGAATAAGATGCCTGGATTATCTACCAACTTTAAAAAGAAAAGCTAACTATATGTTTTCTAAAATACAAATTCTGTAGAAGACTCATTTATTCAACACATATATATTGAGCTTGTATCCCTACTTCACAAACCGTAAAACTAAAGCACAGAGGTAAAGTAATTTGCCTAAGCTTACCAGTATAAATGGACAAGGCAGCTTGCATTTTGATTCCAAGCCAGTGCTTAAAGAACTTGAAAAAAGGCCGGGTACGGTGGCTCATGCCTGTAATCCCAGCACTTTTAGGAGGCCGAGGCAGGCGGATCACGAGGTCAGGAGATTGAGACCATCCTGACTAACACAGTGAAACCCTATCTCTACTAAAAATACAAAAAATTAGACGGGTGTTGTCTAGGAGAATGGCCTGAACCCAGGAGGCGGAGTTTGCAGTGAGCTGAGATCCACTGGGCGATAGAGCAAGACTCAGTCTCAAAAAAAAAAAAAGAACTTGAAAAATGCTCAGAAGGTCTGGAGTGCTGTTAATGAGCAAGAGACACAAAGTAAGGCTGGAAGCTTGGCTGTGAAGAGGTGGGATAGAATGGCTGGAAGCTAGAGAGGCAAAGTAAGGACCAATGAGGCATTTTTGTTTGTTTTTAAAATGGGCAATGCTTAACATGTATAAATGCTGATAAAAATTATCCAGCAAAGACAGATAATTAGAAAGTACAGATGAAAGAAGGGGGGATCCTCAGTAGTAAAGGTTTCTGAGAATGTAAGAGGGGTTAGGACCTAGAACACCAATTTAGAGTTTGCCAGAAGGGACACCCCAAGGGAGGACGGACATGGGCATAGTACAGATGAAGAGTTAAGGTTTGTATTGGGAAATTTAAGGTTGTTAGTTTATTTCATGTATTGGCCTATTGGGCTGCTTTGCTTGTGCACATTGTCCTTTAAATGTCTCTGATATACCTGAAACAACAACCTCATATGGATTAGAAGTGCTCTTTGACATTCATCTGAGAGTCTTAACTGTAGATATGGACAAGGAGGGGTTGGTATTTGGGAGTCTTAAGAAGGTTCTGACTGCCTAGTACAAAGGAAAAAGTGAGATAATGCTGTGCTCATTTGTTTAAATGGAAGCAGAGAATGAAAGCCACTCAAGCCTGGGTCTAGGAGATGTGGCGAGAAATACACATTAAGCCATAGGAAGAGGAATTGGACCAAGAGAAACATAGTTCCTACAGCTCATCTACCTTAAAGGTAATGAAAACCTATCATGTAAAATAATAGAATAGCATCACACTTAAAGAATCTAACCTTTTTTCTAAGTGCTTTTATATGCAGTAACCTTTCAGAAATCATAAAGCCAGGCACGGTGGCTCATGCCTGTAATCCCAGCACTATGGGAGGCTGTCGCAGGTAGATCACTTGCACTTGAACACAGGAGTTCGAGACCAGCCTGGGCAACATGGTGAAACCCCGTCTCTACAAAAAATACAAAAATTAGCTGAGTGCAGTGGTGTGTGCCTGTATTCCCAGCTACTCAGGAGTCTGAGGCAGGAGAATTGGTTGAGCCTGGGAGATGGAGGTTGTAGTGAGCCGAGATTGTGCCATCACACTCTAGCCTGGGCAACTGGAGTGAAACCCTGTCTCAAAAAAAAAAAAAAAAAAAAAATCAAGACAAATCTTAGAATTCTAACGCTGAAGGATCCTTATATACTATTATGGATCATTTAATATAAAAGAGAACTGACCCATCAAAGTTGAGTGATTAATCCAAGATTCCAAACACAGCTTTTAGTGGCAAGGTCAGAACTCAAACCACAGGTTTTTAACTTGCAGTTTACTGCCTTTCCACCACACCATGCTTCCCTTTAAGCATGACCCTCGCCTCTCCATCTTCTTCTTCTTTTTATTTTTTATTTTTTTTGAGATGGAGTATCACTCTGTCGCCAAGGCTGGAGTGTAGTGGCATGATCTCAGCACACTGCAACCTCCACCTCCTGGGTTCAAGCTATTCTCCTGCCTCAGCCTCTCGAATAGCTGGGACTACAGCCGCCTGCCACCGTGCCAGCTAATTTTTGTATTTTTAGGAGAGATAGTGTTTTGCCATGTTGGCCAGGCTGGTCTCAAACTCCTGACCTCAGGTGATCTGCCTGCCTCAGCCTCCCAAAGTGCTGGGATTACAGGCATGAGCCACTGTGCCTGGCCCATCCATTTTTCATATATTGTGTTTTTCAGATTCTGTACTATTTTAGTGAGTCCTTAGCATTTATTTGATAGTTCTCTTCAAATACCTAATTTAGATGGTCAGCTACTTGGTCTGCAAAATGTCTGTTAGGTAAAACCATCAAATTTATTTTGTTATTTTGTTTCAATAAATATGATGAGCTTGTTTTCATGTTTGTTGTCCACATAAACGTCTTCTTTTGAGAAGTGTCTGTTCATATTCTTCGCCCACTTTTTGATGTGGTTGTTTGTTTTTTTCTTGTAAATTTGTTTAAGTTCTTAGTAGATTCTGGATATTGGCCGTCTGTCAGATGGATAGATTGCAAAAATTTTCTCCCATCCTGTAGGTTGCCTGATCACTCTGATGATAGTTTCTTTTGCTATGCAGAAGCTCTTTAGTTTAATTAGATCCCAGTTGTCAATTTCAGCTTTTGTTGTCATTGCTTTTGGTGATTTAGTCATGAAGTCTTTGACATTTCCTATTTTTTTTAAATTCTTGTGTTTTCTTTTGGTGGATTGAATCAGTTTTCAGAACATGAACTGAATATTTATGTGAAGTTGAAAATAAACTTTTAATAACTTAGACTTGTACTTTTGGATATAGATTTCATTTCGTTGTCATAGGAACCAAATGGGTAAGATAATGACAAAATTAGGTAATGGTCAGTTAAGGGGGAAATGTTTACACGAGCTTTAAAACAGGACCAGAACTAAAGATTTCTGAATCTTTGATATTTTACCTTGGTGTTCTTTGATAAGTCTGCTTTGGATTCATTATCTTCATTGATGGAATGAAGAGGTTTATCAAACAGAAATCGTTTGCAAAATACCTCCCACACATGAGGAACTGAGTATACCATTTCATTTATCAACTTCTTCGATTCTGTTCTTTTGCTCTCCTGTAGACTGAAATGCCTTCTACTGCCCCATTTTTAGTTTCTCTTGGTTGATAGCATGCCCTCCAGGCTGAGGCTATTTTTTAGTTCATCCTGCCTGCCCAGACTAACAGAGCTTCTAACTAGATGGCATTTGAGTGGTTTGTGTAATTTTCTTTTGAAACAGAGGTGGTGTCCCAACACATCTAAAGTCCCATTCGGCAACTCTTGTTAGCTATTAAAATATTAAATGAAAGACAGATCCTTATACCCCAACAGTCAGATGATTGGCATGTCCAAGCTGTGGAATAAGTTCATGGCTTAGTTGCCTTTCCTACTGTAGATCTTAATAACTACCTGTCAGTTTCTCTTGAAATCAACTTGCAGGCACCAGGCAGGTAACATATACCAATGTGGCAGGCTGATTGCAAAGCAGCACTAGCCTCATATCTCAGGGGAGAGCTGCTTCTCGGCTTTAGCCAATTATTGCCATGGTAGAGTACCCATCCAACATTCCCAAATTTCTCACTTTGTAAAGGTTTTTTGTGAATTATTCTGATTTTGAAATGTTAGCAACTAATGTGAATTTCTCAAGCACTCTGAGGCTAAAGCAGATCGTTCTGTAAACCAGACTGTGAGTTTGCAAATTCCACCCTAAGGAGAACAGTGTGACATGGATCCCTGTGTCTCCACATTGCTTCACCTGCCACCACTACCAGTCTTAGCCGACTCTGAAGACATATAAGGGCTCTGGGGCTGTTAGGAAGGAAGAAAAACAAAAGGAGGTAGGAACTTGTTTAGTTCTGTGTGTTACCTCAGGTCCTATACTTTTCCCCTTTGAAGGGGAAAGTGTTTATATTTAAAATAAAAGCCTATGTTCCTCTGAGAAACACTTTCTTTTCATGTATGATAACTCAATTTTGTTTTAAGATTGACCTTACCTGTCTGTTGAAATTGACCATAGCACATCCCTTGATCCTTGAGATTTTACTATTCAACCTGTTTTTCTGTTTTTGTTGTTGTTCTTTTCACTTCCTGAAATTAGGAGAATAGTACATATTTGTATCTTCCACAGACGATACAAACTTTAAGATGTAGAAGCTCATGGCTTTATAGATGAGTGGATTTGGAACTCTTCCCTTCAGGGTCAATGTACTTGACTGTCTGAATTAAACTTAGTTCCCAAGTTAATAACTCCCAAGCTAATAAGTCAATTTTTGTGAGTAGTTCTAAGGTACACTTCTGTCGATCAAGAAAAACTTTCTGGTATACTTTTGTGGAAAAATAGAAGAAATGATAGGGGTAACAGGCAGTTGTTAAGTAAGACCTAAAGGTGACTGGGTGTGGTGGTTCATACCTGTAATCCTGTAATCCTAGCACTTTGGGAGGCCGAGGCGGGCGGATCACCTGAGGTCAGGAGTTTGAGATCAGCCTGCTCAACATGGTGAAACCCCATCTCTACGATAAATAAAAAAATTAGCTGGGCGTGGTGATGGGCGCCTGGAATCCCAGCTATTCGGGAGGCTGAGGCAGGAGAATCACTTGAACCTGGGGCAGAGGTTGCAGTGAGCCGAAATCGCACCTCTACACTCCAGCCTGTGTGTCAAGAGTGAAACTCTGTCTCAAAAAAAAAAAAAAACAAAGGCATATTCCTATCTTTTGGAAAGATAGGAATATTGTAAGTGACCAATGAAAATTTCTAGTTACTGATACCATACTTCTAATACCTTGTTTTAAATGTTTTATATATACAAAACAGAAGAGGATTAATATAGTGAATCTTTATGTACCTATCACAAGCTTCAACAGTTACCAGCTCAAGTATACACACCCCAACCCCTGTGCCTCCGAGTGGCGATATATTTATATTTAATTTTTAGTAACTTAAAACAATTTTTTTTTTTAGAGTCAGAGTCTCACTGTGTTCCCCAGGCTAGTCTTGAACTCCTGGCTTCAAGCCGTCCTCCCACTTCAGCCTCCTAAGTAGCTGAGACTTCAGGCTCATGCCACTGCATCCAGCTTTGATTTTTTTTTTAAAATCAAATCTCAGACTTACATGAGATTAACCTTAAAAACTTTGGTTCATATGACATTTCAATTAATTTCCTCTGAGGAGGGAAGAGTTATCTGTGAATGAGCTAGAGAAAAGACAATAATAGAATAAAAAATAATTAGGGCCAGACCTGGTGGCTCATACCTGTAATCCCAGCACTTTGGGAGGATGAGGTGGGTGGGTTACCTGAGGTCAGGAGTTTAAGACCAGCCTGGCCCACATGGCAAAACCCTGTCTTTACTAAAAATACAAAACTAGCCAGGTGTGGTGGCGGGCACCTGTAATCCCTACTAAGGGATGCTGAAGCAGGAGAATCGCTTGAACCTGGGAGCTGATAGTGCCACTACACTCCAGCCTGGGCAACAGAGGGAGACTGAAAAAGAAAGAAAGAGAGAGAGAGGGAGGGAGGAAAAGAGAAAGAAAGAAAGGAGGGAAGGAGGGAGGGAAGGAAGGAAGGAAGGAAAGAAAGGAAGAAAATTAAAGAAAGGACAGAATTAAGGAAAAATTATTATAATATGAAAGTTGCCTGAGAAGAGGCTACAGAAAGTTACCTGAGAATAGGCTACATTTACCGTGGCTTTAAATACTGTGTGTACTTATGTATGTCTACTCTTTTTAGTTACATGGAATTGTAGCCAAAGATGATTTCTGTACTGGATGCAGCCCCTGGGAAGAAGCTTTCAAAGTGACCCGTAGGGTTTCATTTATAGAGAAGGAGGAGCTTGGAGTACTTATAATCAACTGAAGTAGAAAAGGCTTTTAAACTAATAGATTTGTTGTGGAAAGTGTCCATCAGTGCCTTTATGTTTTTACCTGGTCCTTAAAGTTTTTATTTGTGGTACAGCAGTTTATTCATATATTTGTATGAATCTCTGAAACTTGAACAAATAAGGTAATTAATGTTTTTAGTCTACTTTAAATTGCATTTGCCTTCTATTTTGAATTCCCATCCAATTTCCTTTGCTATTCTTTAGAACTAGTCCAACTCTATCCCCTACCTCTAAAACTTTTAAATTTACTTATTATTGAAATTTAGTCTTTTCCAGGCTAGGAGTGTTTACTGAATCTTACTTTGCCTGGAGACTGCTAAATGATGTATATGTTTTAAATTATTTAATCCTGCTAACAATCTTTTCAGATGTATACTATATTTTCCATTTTGCTAGTGAAGAAACTAGGTTCAATGAATTGAAGGTTTCTCAGACAGAAAGTGGCAGAACCTCTATTTGAACCATTTTTTTTGACTTCAGAACTAGTATCATCTCCAGTGCCTATGATGCTACTCAGAGCTGTCTAGTCCAGGTACAGTGTTTTCTGCTTATAAGCTCATGATTTTAGACTCATAGTACTAAGCTATAGATTACAATTATCTATAGCAAAAGACCTGCTTTATGAACTTGTTGTCAAATTTATCTGTTTTGTTTTGTTTGGTTTGATTTGGTTTGAGATGAAGTTTTGCTCTTGTTGCCTAGGCTGGAGTGCAATAGCGTGACCTCTGCTCACTACAACCTCTGCCTCCCGGGTTCAAGCGATTATCCTGCCTCAGCCCCCCGAATAGCTGGGATTACAGGCATGCACCGCCAAACCCGGCTAATTTTTTTGTATTTTTACTAGAGACGGGGTTTCTCCATGTTGGTCAGGTTGGTCTTGAACTCCCAACCTCAGGCGATCCGCCCAACTTGGCCTCCCAAAGTGCTGGGATTACAGGCGTGAGCCACCATGCCTGGCCAAATTTATCTTAAAGGCATGTTGTTTATCACTTATTTGGTTGTGAAGGTCAAACAAGTATACCAGCCATTTTTATTTATAGCAGAATATTGGATTAATGTACACATGAGCTATACAGGAGTGATGAAAGTGATTATATAAAGTTTTCACACCCACCCTTAAGGGGAGTATCAGCTTCAATGATCATTTTCAGGCCTGTTCTCTATTGCTATCCAATAGAGCTTTATGCAGTGATAGAAATGTTTTGTATCTGCAGATGTCTAATACAGCACCTGTTAGCTAGTATGGTTATTGAGAACTAAAAATGTTACTAAACCATGACTAAGGGACTGAATGTTTTATTTTATTGCCTTTTAGTTAATTTAAATTAAGTAAAAATTCATCACTAGTGGCTGCCATATTGAACAGCACAGCTCTATAAGATTATAGTTTGTATTATGATTTATATGTATTGTAAAATATATTTATTTTAAGGCAAAAATAGAATACTTGATTTCATTTCTTTTTCTGAGATTCTTGTTGGGGCAAGAAGTGTAATTTGTTAAATTCAGTGCCTACTACCTTTGAAGAAAATAAGAAAATTGCCTTAGGTACTAAAGATTCATGGAACTAAACTTACTTTGGTTTATTTTATGCAGTTTCATCAAGCAGCAAGTTATAAATATTACATAATTGATAATGCTTCTGGATGAGTGGAAATTTTCAGGTTCAAAAGTTAGCTGTTTTGTCCAGGCTCAGTGGCTCACACCTATAATCCCAGCACTTTTGGAGGCTGAGTGAGGCAGATCACCTGATGTCAAGAGTTCGAGGCCGGGCGCGGTGGCTCAAGCCTGTAATCCCGGCACTTTGGGAGGCCGAGACGGGCGGATCACAAGGTCAGGAGATCAAGACCATCCTGGCTAACACGGTGAAACCCCATCTCTACTAAAAAAATACAAAAAAAAAAAACTAGCCGGGCGAGGTGGCGGGCGCCTGTAGTCCCAGCTAATGTAGTCCCAGCTACTCGGGAGGCTGAGGCAGGAGAATGGCGTAAACCCGGGAGGCAGAGCTTGCAGTGAGCTGAGAACCGGCCACTGCACTCCAGCCTGGGCGACAGAGCGAGACTCCGTCTCAAAAAAAAAAGAGTTCAATACTAGCCTGGTCAACATGGTGAAACCTCATTTCTACTAAAAGTATTTTTAAAAAATTAGCTGGGCATGGTGGCAGGCGCCTCTAAGCCCAATTACTCAGGAGACTGAGGCAGGAGAATCACTGGAACCCAGCAGGCAGAGGTTGCAGTGAGCTGAGACCATAAGCAGTAGACAGAAAAACTAAACTGAAAGTTATCATTGGAGTAGGGACTTCTTGCAGCTACAGGTGTAAAACATTGTCAAATAGCAATTCTGAGCCAAGTCAGGAAGGGACATTTAAAAATTACACACACCCTGACCTTCTTTCCACACCCACAACCCTTGCTGCATTCATCACGTTCACACCCTTGAATATTCTGATGTGTTTCCCTTTCTGTTTCAAGTTACTTTGTATAATGGGAATTGTATAATGGGAAAATCTTACTGATGTAGTGAGGTAACCCATGAGAATCGAGATTGGCGGGAAAAAATACTTGAGAACCAGAGTTTTTTAGACTTTAATATTTAAGGTATGAATCAATGAAAGATTTGTTACTTGAAATTTTTCTGTTTTTTATTTTTTTAAAAAAATCTTTTGCTGCTGTCAAATTAATATAAATAAATCAACCCAAAGATTTCTTTTTCTTAGTTGTTTTCAGAGTTGGTACCCCAGAAGTTTATGTTGTCATTCTAAAGTTAACTATGTTGTTAGAAGGTTTGCTTCATAAGGAGAATTTCTAGATATGTTAAGCTCTGGAACTGGATGAAAACTTTTTTCTTTGTGCATATCTTACTTTTTTAGATCTTTATGTTTTCAGATTTTAAAAGCAGATAGAGAACACAATTGCTTTGTAAAAAATCAAAGACAGTGATAAAATTCCTCAGTAGAGCAAAGGATCCTAATTTCTTCTGTTAGGGCCTTTCTTTGACAGAATAATAATGGGACATTTATAATAAGAGGAAATTATAGTAATATTCTTTCTTCTCTGGGCATGGTATGCTTCTTCCTTTGTCCTTTGATTTGAGCTTCAAATTTTACTAGGCAAGCTGGGCACTGACATTGTCTCAATAAGCTGAAAGTGTATTAAAACGAGATGAAGAGATGAGTTTTATAAGCCTATTGGTGACATCGTAGCCCCAAATATCTCATGTATATGGGAGTAGTCTTATGTTCAAGAGAAGAATGAGGCAGAAAGAATTTACAAAGTAGAATGATTAAACTTTCTGCATAGCTACCAATTCCATTAATACAGTATTAGGCCTGTCTGAACTGTGACAGTCTGGGAGTCTGTCACATATATAAGAAATAGTCATGATTACTTTCATTTAGTTTTTATCAGTTACCTAAGAGAAGATGATAAGAAGTATCATGACTGGGGAAGAGAGGGTTCAAAAAACTTAGATTACAATCTACAAACCACAGTGTCTTTGGGAGTTAGGAGACCTGGGTTCTTGTTTTAGTTTGAATATTAATTAGGTGTCTGACCTTGAGCAGTGATTTAACCTGCCTTGATCAGAGTTTTATTTTTTTCTTTCTATCCCTTTTTATAATTTGGAAATATTTGATTATAGTCAAAATAATGTATGTAAGGTATTGTTTCTACTACAGCAAAATAATAAATTTAGCATACATCGCCCTACAACTCGATTTAAAAATACAGGAATATTAGTGGTACTATTGAATTTAGTACTGGGTGGATTAGAATAGATCTCTGTGTCTCTTCATAAACTTTTTTGTTGTTTTCTTCCCCCCACTTAGATCTAGGGACTGTTTGGAAGAATTTTCTGATTCTAAATAGTTTTTATTTCTAAAATCATTTTCTTCTGTCATCAGTAGAGTTCAATATCCCTGAAGTACCAATTTCAAAAGTGGTTAACATGGTATATAATAAATGTGATCATTTTTCTATGAACTCTAAATGTAACATCTTTTTTGCATGTCTAGTGGAAATATATGCAGCATGTCTAAAATCAATTGCTATTACGCATTCAGTGTAATAGCTATCAAGATTCCAGTTGCCTTTTTTTTTGCAGCCTTGGCAAAAAAGACTTTTTTTATGCATGAGTCTAAAATTCATGTGAAATGCAAAGGATCCAAGATAGCCAAAACAATTTTGAGAAAGTGTCATACTTCTGATTTTGAAACTATAGCTATAGTAATGAATGAAGACTATAAGTACTGGCATAAAGAGAGACATATAGATGATCAGTGGAATAGAATTGAGAGTCTAGAAATAAATGCATACATCTATGGTCAGTTGATTTCAACAAGTATGCTGACTCAATGGGGGAAAGAATAGTATTTTCAACAAATATTGCTGCAACAACAATTAACTCACATACAAAAAAACTTTACACTTTTCACAAAAATTAACTCAAAATAAATCAAAGATGTAAGAGCTAGAACTTGAAAGAAAAACTAAGTGAGGCCGGGCGTCGTGGCTCACGCCTGTAATCCCAGCACTTTGGGAGGCCGAGGCAGGTGGATCATGAGGTCAGGAGATCAAGACCATCCTGGCTAACACGGTGAAACCCCGTCTCTACTAAAATACAAAAAACTAGCCGGGCGAGGTGGCAGGCGCCTGTAGTCCCAGCTACTCGGGAGGCTGAGGCAGGAGAATGGCATGAACCCGGGAGGTGGAGCTTGCAGTGAGCCGAGATCGCGCCACTGCACTCCAATCTGGGAGACACAGCGAGACTCCATCTCAAAAAAAGAAAAAAAAAAAGAAAGAAAACCTAAGTGTAAATTTTGTGACTTGTTAGGAGGCAGTGGCTTCATAGATAAGACACCTAAAAACATACACCCAAATTAAAAGTACATAAACTGAATTTCATTAAAATAAGAAACTTCTGTGCTTTAAAGGGCATCATCAATGAAGCGTAAAGATAACCCACAGACTAGGAACAAATATTTGCAAATCATGCTTCTGATAAGGGACTTGTATTAAGAATATATAAACAACTTATAACTCAGCAATAAAAAGATAACTCAATTAAAAAATGGGCAAAGGTTATGAATAGACGGGCATCATCAATAAAGTGTAGAGATAACCCATAGACTAGGAACAAATATTTGAAAATCATGTTTCTGATAAGGGACTTGTATCAAGGATATATAAGCAACTTATAACTCAGCAACAAAAAGATAACTCAATTAAAAAATGGGCAAAAAATATGAATAGACATTTATCCAAAGAGGATATACAAATTGCCAATAAGCTCATGAAAAGATGCTGAACATCTTTAATCTCACCCACGAGGGTAGCTATAATCAAAAAGAAAGACAATAGTAAATGTGACAATAGTAAGTGTTGACAAGGATGTGGATTAATTGAAATCCTCATGCACTCCTAATTGGAATGTAAAATAGTGCAGCCACTTTGAAAAACAGTTTGGTAGTTCCTCACAAAGGTATGCATAAAGTTACCACATAATCCAGCACTTCCACTTGTAGATGTATTGTACCCAAGAAAATTGAGAATATGTGGTGACAAAAACATGTATACAATTGGTCTTTCACTATTTTTTATGTTATCCTAAAAGCAGAATGAAGCCAAATAGTCAGGGACAAACAAATGTGCTGAATCCATAAAATGGACTAGTATCCATGAAATGGAATAGTAATATACTGTATCACATGGATGAACCTTGAAAACATCATGCTGAGTTAAGGAAGCCAGACATAAGAGGACACTTATTGTATGATGGCATATTTATGAAATGTCCTGGAATTAGATAGATGGTTGCACAACTTTGTGAATACATTAAAATCTGCATTGTATGCACTGTATGTAAGAGTGAATTTCATGGCAAGTGAATTGTATTTCCATTAAAAATATTGAATTTACCAATTTTCTCCTCAATCCTGCCCCTCCTACAGTCTTCTCTATTTCAGAATTTAGAGACCATTTGAAGGGTGTTCTACTGCCAGAGGGGTTAGATTCTTAAATGAGAATGAGATCCAGAGGCAGTCAATAGAGTGATAATTTGAGGTTCCTTAGGAACAGACTGTACCCCAATCCTGTAGTTTGCATCCATGTAAAAAATTCTTTGGCCAGGCATCATAATTGGGTGATTAGTAGACTAAAAGCCCAGGCTTTACCACTCTACAATTAATCTATGTAACCAGAAATCACTTGTATTCCTAAAGCTCTTTAGATTATTAAATTTAAAAAAAAATTAAAGATTTAAAAAGAGAGAGAGAGACCCAATAAATTAATAATGAGAGCCTGGTCACTATCTGTGAAAGGCTCCAAAACACTGTTTTTATATAATATGAATGTTGATATGGTTTGGCTGTGTCCGCATTCAAATCTCAACTTGAATTGTATCTCCCAGAATTCGGGAGGCTGTACTGTCTAAAAATGGCCGCACCAATATTTCCCATTATACATGTTCTTCATGGAAGGCACCCAGCGGGAGGTAACTGAATCATGGGGGCCAGTCTTTCCCTTGCTATTCTTGTGATGGTGAACAAGTCTCATGAGATCTGTTGGGTTTATCAGGGGATCCACTTTTGCTTCTTCCTCATTTTTCTTTTGCCGCCGCCATGTAAGAAGTGACTTTCACCTCCTGCCATAATTCTGAGGCCTCCCCAGTCATGTGGAACTGTAAGTCCAATTAAACCTCTTTTTGTTCCCAGTTTCAGGCATGTCTTTGTCAGTAGCATGACAACAGACTAATACAATAATTGGTACCAGTAGAGTCGGGCATTGCTGAAAAGATACCCAAAAATGTGGAAATGACTTTGGAAATGGGTAACAGGTTGGAACAGTTTGAAGGGCTCAGAAGAAGACAGGAAAATGTGGGAAAGTTTGGAACCTCCTAGAGATTTGTTGAATGGCTTTGACAAAATTGCTGACAGTTTTATCAGCAATAAGATCAAGGCTGAGGTGGTCTCAGATGGAGATGAGGAACTTGTTGGGAACTGGAGCAAAGGTGACTCTTGTTATGTTTTAGTGAAGAGACT
>NW_016809075.1:1590399-1594093 GCF_001698545.2 Rhinopithecus bieti
CAATAAGATCAAGGCTGAGGTGGTCTCAGATGGAGATGAGGAACTTGTTGGGAACTGGAGCAAAGGTGACTCTTGTTATGTTTTAGTGAAGAGACTGATGGCACTTTGCCCCTGCCCTAGAGATTTGTGGAACTTTGAACTTGAGAGAGATGATTTAGGGTATCTGGTGGAAGAAATTTCTAAGCAGAAGAAGATTCAAGAGGTGACTTGGGTACTGTTAAAAGCATTCCATTTTAAAAGGGAAACAGAGCATAAAAATTTGGAAAATTTGCAGCCCGATGATGGAGTAGAAAAGAAAAATCCATTTGTTGAAGAGAAGTTCAAGCTGGCTGCAGAAATTTGCATAAGTAGCAAGGAGCCTAGTGTTAATCCAAAAGACCATGGAGAAAATGTCTCCAGGGCATGTCAGAGACCTTCACAGCAGCCCCTCCCATCACAGGTCTGGAGGCCCAGGAGGAAAAATTGGTTTTGTGGGCCAGGCCCAAGGTCACTGTGCTGTGTGCAACCTAGGGACTTGGTGCCTTGTGTCCCAGCCGTTCCAGCCATGGCTGAAAGGGGCCAATGTAGAGCTTGGGCTGTGGCTTCAGAGGGTGGAAGCCCCAAGCTTTGGCAGTGTCCATGTGTTATCGAGCCTGCAGGTGTGCAGAAATCAAGAATTGAGGTTGGGAATCCCTGCCTAGATTTCAGAAGATGTATGGAAACACCGGCATGCCCAGGCAGAAGTTCACTGCAAGGGCAGGGCCCACACACAGAATCTCTGTTAGGCAGTGCAGAAGGGAAATGTTGGGTCAGAGCCCCCACGTAGAGTCCCTACTGGGCCACTGCCTAGTGGAGCTGTGAGGAGAGCCACCATCTTCCTCCAGACCCCAGAATCATAGAGCCACTGACAGCCTGCACTGTGTGCCTGGAAAAGCTGCAGACAGCACCAGCCCATGAAAGCAGCCGGGAGGGAGGCTTTACCCTGTTAAGCCACAGGGGCAGAGCTGCCCAAGACCATGGGAACCTTCCTCTTGTATCAGCACGACCTGGATGTGAGACCTGGAGTCAAAGGAGATAATTTTGGAGCTTTAAAATTTGACTGCCCTGCTGGATTTCAGACTTGCATGGGCCCTGTAACCCCTTTATTTTGGCCAATTCCTCCATTCGGAACTGCTGTATTTACCCCATGCCTGTGCTCCCATTGTATCCAGGAAGTAACTACTTTGCTTTGGATTTTACAGGTTCATAGGTGGAAGGGACTTGCCTTGTCTCAGATGAGACTTTGGACTGTGGACTTGTAGGTTAATACTGAAATTAGTTAAGACTTTGGGGGACTGTTGGGAAGGCATGATTGGTTTTGAAATGTGAGGACATGAGATTTGGAGGGGCCATGGGGGGAATGATATGGTTTGGCTGTGTACCCATTCAAATCTAAACTTGAATTGTATCTCCCAGAATGTCCATGTGTTGTGGGAGGGACCCAAGGGGAGGTAAGTGAATCATGGGGCCTCTTTCCTATGCTATTCTCATGATAGTGAGTAAGTTTCACAAGATCTGATGGGTTCATCAGGGGTTTCTGCTTTTGCTGCTTCCTCATTTTTGTTTTGCTGCTGCCATGTATGGCATAAGAAATGGAAGCATGCCATTTCTTATGCCTCCAGCCATATGGAACTGTAAGTCCACTTAAACTCTTTTTCTTCCCAGGTTTGGGTATATCTTTATCAGCAGTGTGAAAATGGACTACAAATGTTTATAATTTTTCCTATATTTTTTGACTTCTCTCCCCCTTCTGTTTCATTTTGGATGTTTTGCTCTGTCTTCAAATACACTAATCTTTTCTTCTACAATGTCTTATCCATTGTTAACCATATCAAATGTATTTTTATCTTTTTCAGACATTCTAGTTTTCACCTCTAAAAGTTTAGTTTGGATTTTTTGTGTGTCACATAACTCAAACATGCTAAGTCATTTTCTCTCGCTTCTTTAGTTATTAGTAACAGTTTTAATGTCCTTCTACTGGTTTAAACTACTGGTTTTAGTTGATTGGTTTTCCTCTTTGTTGGTCAGTTTCCTGGAGTTTGTATGAGTGGTAATTTTTGTGTGTGTGATTTTTTTGTTTTTGTTTTTATTAGCTCATCAGCTGTTGTTAGTGTTAGTGGGTTTTTTTTTTTTTTTTTTTTGATGGAGTCTTGCTCTGTTGGCCAGGCTGGAGTGCAGTGGCATGATCCCAGCTCACTGCAAGCTCCGCCTTCCAGGTTTAAGTGATTCTCATGCCTCAGCCTCCCAAGTATCTGGGATTACAGGCATGTGCCACTTCGCCCGGCTAAGTTTTGTATGTTTAGTAGAGACGGGGTTTCTCCATGTTGACCAGGCTAGTCTCAAACTCCTGATCTCAGATGATCTGTCTGCCTCAGCCTCCGAAAGTGCTGGGATTACAGGCGTGAGCCACCGCACCCAGCCAGTAATTTTTTACTGGATGCCAGACATTGTATATATTACCATGTTAGTGTTGGAAATTTTTAATATTCATAGGAATATTGTTGAGCTTTGTTCTAGGACATAGCTGGTTTACTTAGAAATGGTTTGATCCTTTTGGACCTTGCTTTTTAACTTGTCAAATAGGACTAAAGCAGTATTTAAAGATAATTTTGCCCCACTTGTGAAGGCAAAAACCCTTCTGAGTACACAATATCCCGTGTGAATTATGAGCAGAAACAATTCCTGGTCTGGAGATTGTTCCCTCAGATCCTTCAAGTGATTCTTTACCTGTACTTTGGTAGTTTGCTCACTGGCATGCATTGAAGAGTACTAAGCTAAAGACTTGAAGGGATCTTTGAGTGTAATAGATACGGATATCTCTCTCATGTGAACTTTAATTGTCTTGGCCTTCCCAGATGCTCAGCTCCACCTCTTCAACTATAGAGACTATGGATATTCTGAGACTCCATCTGGGTTCCCCCTGGAAGCTCTTCTCTAGGCTTACTCTTTTAGCTTTCATAGGGCTAACATCTTTTGATTACTGTCTTTCATGCATCACTGCCCTTTGTTGTCTCATGTCCAGTGTCTTAAAACCCATTGTTTAACTTATTTTGCATGGTTTTTTTGTTTCTTTGTTTTCAGATTTAGATAGCAGGATAAATCCAGTCTGTTACTCTCTTGGCTAGAACTCTTTCTATAGTTTTAAGAGTCTCGTAAAAGCAATATAAGAAGGCTCTGAAGCTCAATTGCTTCAGTTTAAATGCTGGGTCTTCTACTACTAGCTGTTGGACCTTGGATATGTTACTTAACCTCTCTGAGCCTCAGTTTTCTAATCTATAATAGGAACATAAAATTTTTTAATATCATATGACGTTTTTGAGGATTAAAAGAGGTAATGCATATGAAATGCTTCAAATATTGCCTGTTATATAAGCTCTCAATAAATGAATTAATTTGTTTTAATATTTTATTTTATTTTATTTTATTTTATTTTATTTTATTTTATTTATTGTTTTTACAGATGGAGAGTCTTGCTCTATTGCCCAGGCTGGAATGCAGTGGTACAATCACAGTTCACTGTAGCCTCAAACTCCTGGGCTCAGGAATCCCACTTCAGTCTCCCTGAGTAGTTGGGACTATAGGTGTGCCCCACTATGCCTGGCTAATTTTTAAATTTTTGTGGGAGATGGGTATCTCACTATGTTGCCGAGCCTGGTCTTGAGCTCCTGGCTTCAAG
>NW_016809075.1:1594103-1605261 GCF_001698545.2 Rhinopithecus bieti
CCTAATTATTTTATTTTATTTTATTTTATTTTATTTTATTTATTGTTTTTGAGATGGAGTCTCGCTCCGTCACCCAGGCTGGAGTGCAGTGGCACCATCTTAGCTCACTGCAAGCTCTGCCTCCCAGAATAAACGAGTTATTCTAAAATAAAATTTCTAATGCAAGAGACCCCACCTTTGGAAGGAGACAGATGTTGGTTTCATTATCAGCTCTACCACTTATTGTGACCTTATTTAACCTTTGTTAATCTCATTTTACTCGTTACAAAATGTGGACCAGGTGCCATGGCTAATGTCTGCAATCCCAGCACTTTGGGAGGATGAGGTGGGAGGATTACTTGAGCCCAGGAGTTTGAGACCAGCCTGGACAACAGAGTGAGACCCTGTCTCTACAAAATATACAAAAATTAGTCATATGTGGTTGTCTTTGCCTATAGTCCCAGGTACTCAGGAGGCTGCAGCTGGAGGATTGCTGCAGTCTGTGAGTTCAAGGCTGTGGTGACCCAAGGTTTTGCCACTGCACTGCAGCCTGGATGATAGAGACCGTGCCTCAGAAAAAGAAATAAATGTGGATTATAATAAACCTACTTATTAAATAGTTATATGGATAAAATAAAATGGTGTTTGTAAAGCACTTGGCACAGTGCCTGGCACAGATGAGTTACTCAGTGATTATTGTTCCAGTTATCTATTGATGCATAATAAAGTGCCCCAAAGCTTAGTGTCTTAAAACAATTCTTTTTTTTTTCTTTTTTTATTTTTTGAGATGGAATCTCACTGTGTCGCCCAAGCTGAAGTGCAGTGGAGCAATCTCGACTCACTGCAACCTCTGCCTCCCGGGTTCAAGTGATTCTCCTGCCTCAGCCTCTCAAGTAGCCGGAATTACAGGCGCCCACCACCACACTCGGCTAATTTTTGTATTTTTAGTAGAGACGGGGTTTCCGCATGTTGGCCAGGGTGGTCTTGAACTCCTGACCTCAGGTGATCTGCCAGCCTTGTCCTCCCAAAGTGCTGGAATTACAGGCATGAGCCACCACGCCCAGCCAAAACAATTCTTGAAATACCATTGCTTGTTTTATTATCTGTAATGGTTCAGGGGTTTGGTTGGGCTCTCTTGGGATTTCTCATTGCAATTGTATTGGATGCTGTCATCTTGAGGCTTTCCTAGTCACATGTCTGTCAGTTGATTTAGGTTGTTTGCTGGAACCTCACCTGGTGCTATGGACACCCTCATTTGATCTCTTTAGTTCCTCATAGTATGGTTACTGAATTCCAAGAACAAACTTCCCACGAGGATCAAGCGGGAAGACCACCTTTTATGACAGCCTCGGAAATCACCTAGTATTACAGTGTAATTGTAATCACCTAGTATTACAATGTACTAGGTTATTTTTATTGTAGTCATAGGCCCATATAATCTCCAGAGGCGGGAATATAGACTCCTCTCTTAGTAGGGTGAGGGTAAATGTCACCTTGCAAGAAGAACATGTGTAATGGGAAATATTGGTGCAGCCATTTTTAGACAGTACAGTCTGCCACAGTTAGCTATTATTCATGTGCATGTTTACATGTATGCACACATTTCACATAAAATTTTGGGTCCTCTCCCCTTCTTTACAGAGTTTTCCATGTACTTTTTGTGAGCTCTTTTGTTCATATCTGAAGTACCTATGGCCAACATTCTTCTACTTGCGTTCTTCTGGCTTCCATTTGAGCCTTATAAATCATTATTAGTCTTTAATCAGAGTGCATGAAGTCTACCTTTTGAGACTAATACGTTAATTCCTTCTCATTTTTATCATTAATGAATACTTTGCCCACTCATATGTGTTTATGGAGGACATCAGCAATTGGCATAAAGTCTTTACTCCTGTTTCTTGTGGTTCACATAGGATTGCTTATAATGTGTGTTATAGTGAATGTCTTAGTATTTTCCAACTGTTGTTCAACTGAAGTATCTTTTATTACTTTACCGAATTCCAGATTGAAGTTATTGAAGTTTCATCATAAGATTACTTTGAGATTTTTCAAAGTAAATGTATGGCTGTTCAGATAAATGTCAACATTTTATTGATGTCAACTCAACAATTAATTGCCAAGAGTGGTTTTCATTAAAATTGGTATGCAGCTGAGAGCGCAGGAAATCTTTGTTAAAAGAGGAAAGATCATGAATCATAATGCCTAGTTCTTATCTAATTAGACTATTTGTGTACTTTTCTATATCTTTTAATCTTGCTTAAGCCCGACAGACCTGGAGATTTGGCCAAAAACAACAATTCTAAAACATTAAATATTAAGGGAACTCAACTATTTCCTTTTCCTTTGTAATTTAGCATACATATTTGGGAAGTTGGGTCTGTTCTCTCCAGGTGGCAAAAATATGGCAACTCTTCATCTTTATACAGTACTCTAGAGTTTCCAAAATTACTTTAACTAAATGGGCTTTCTAGCTGAATACATTTCAGTACAATAAAAAGAATATGGCTTCTGGTACAAAATGGTAGAATAAGCAACCACTGTCATTTCCCTTGTTCCCCTCTCAGAATCTCATTAAAATTCACTATAAGTATAAAAAATAAACTTATGACAGTGAAAAGAGATTGGTCATTTGTAGATGAAAAGGTTCAGCAAAGTTATTGAAGATTGCTGAGAGCTGAAATAGAAAAAGAGGAAGTTCCAGCCCAGAGTACAAAATAGAAGGAAACTTATTGGAGCTTAGAGCTGATTTTTCTACATATCCAACAGCAGAAGGGATAAAACACAACATATTACCTAGAATTATAAGTCCACCCCTTCATCCTTATTATAAATGAATGAACCACCAGTGATCCTCCATTATAGGAAGCAAATGAGCATCTTGAAAGAGGGAGACTGTCCTCAGAAGAAGCAGATTATTCGGGGAACATAAGATACTTTAGAAAAAATACTCTGAGAAACACAGAGAATGCTGAAAAAGCCACAGCATTTATAAAATGAAAATGGCTATGAAAATGACAGGCTGAGAATAGGAAAGAGCTCTTATAAATCTAAAGTATGATTCTTGATGTTTTAAAAATTAATAAAGTGTTGGCCAGGCACAGTGGCTCACATCTGTAATCCCAACACCTTGGGAGGCCATGGTGGGCAGATCACCTGAGGTCATGAGTTCAAGACCAGCTTGCCAAACATGGTGAAACCCCATCTGTACGAAAAAATACAAAAATTAGCCAGGTTTGGTGGCTTGTGCCTGTAATCCTAGCTACTCAGGAGGATGAGGCAGGAGAATAATTTGAACCTGGGAGGCGGAGGTTGCAGTGAGCTGAGATTGTGCCACTGCACTCCAGCCTGGGTGACAGAGTGAGAGTCTCTCTCAAAAATAAATAAATAAATAAATAAAGTAAAATAAAGGGTTGAAACAAGCAACCCAAAAAGACAGAAAAATAGAGGAAAAAAAATTAAACAGAGCAATCCAAGAGGTTAAACACGTAGCTAAGAGATACTTCATAAAGAGAAAACAAAATAACAAAATTAAACATTAAATTGAAGGAATTATCAAATAAGTTTTATAAGGAAAATTTTCACTTCTTATTTTTCCAGCTCATACCTTTTCTACTCCAGCTCCAACAATTAGTCAACAGTACCAGGACCTACAATCTATTTATCCTTCCAAACGCTATACCTTTGCACAGTCTCTCACTCTCCTGATAGCCTCTTTTCTTCATACCTAGATTAAATTCCATGGGTAATCATTCTAATAATTTCCTCAGATACACTCTCAAATTTCTTGCTCCCTCTTATTTTCTGTCCTCATGTGGCTAGGACAATTCTGGTTAAATCTGACTTTCCATCAAGCTTGTTCCTGTATGCCCATGCTTCTAATGGTGGTTGCAGAAAAACCTGCCGATTATTCTAGCTTTAAATTCATCCTCTGGCTGGCAGTCATACTATACTGCACTATTCATTCTCTATCATTCTCCATGACAACTATTTCTTTCTTTCTCCCGTGTCCTCAAATTTCTAACACCTCCTCCTGCATCTTAACACCCAGTTGATGACACTGCTTCCTCTGTTTCCAAGGAAACGAAGCTATCAGACAAGAAGTGTTACAAGCTCTCTATATCTACTCATGTCTCTGCTTTTTTACCCCTGTATTTTATTGTCTCCCCTAATACCCTGGATGAACTATCCGTCTATTGATTCTGTCATACAGTTTCTTTCTTTTTTTTTTTTTTTTTTTGGAGATTGAGTTTCGCTCTTGTTGCCCAGGCTGGAGTGCAATGGTGGAATCAGCTCACTGGAACATCTGCCTCCTGGCTTCAAGCGATTCTCCTGCCTCAGCCTCCCAAATTGCTGGGATTACAGGCACCCACCACTATGCCCAGCTAAGTTTTTGTATTTTTAGTAGAGATGGGGTTTCAGCATGTTCACCAGGCTGGTCTCCTGACCAACTCCTGACCTCATGTGATCCACCCTCCTCGGCCTCCCAAAGTGCTAGGATTATAGGCATGAGTCACCGCATCTGGCTGTGCCATGCAATTTTTTTATTTTCCTTTTCTTTTCTTTTCTTTTTCTTTTTCTTTTTTATTTTATTTTATTTTTTTGAGATGGAGTCTTGCTTTGTCACCCAGACTATAGTGCAATGGCACGGTCTCGATTTACTGCAATGTCTGCCTCTTGGGTTCAAGCAATTCTATTGCCTCAGCCTCCCGAGTAGCTGGGATTACAGGCACCCGCCACTGCACTCAGCTAATTTTTTGTATTTTTAGTAGAGACAGGGTTTCACCATCTTGGCCAGGCTGGTCTCAAACTCCTGACCTCGTGATCCACCCGCCTCAGCCTCCCAAAGTGCTGGGATTACAGGCATGAGCCACTGCACCTGGCCCTTGTCATGCGATTTCAACCATTGCCTCTTATTATGTACTCAAGAACATTGCCCTGGCAGTTCTATAGATTTTCTCCCACTCAATCCATTCTCTATTGATCGTTATTACCATAGAAGCATTTTCCCATTTATTTATTTACTTATTTATTTAGATGGAGTCTCACTGTTTCACCCAGACTGGAGTGCAGTGAGCCATTTTGGCTCACTGCAACCTCCACCTCCCAGGTTCAAGTGATTCTCCTGCCTAAGTCTCCCCATTAGCTGGAACTACAGGAGTTCGCCAACATGACCGGCTAATTTTTGTATTTTTAGTAGAGATGGGGATTCATCATGTTGGCCAGGCTGATCTCTAACCCCTGACCTCAAGTGATCCACCTGCCTCGGCCTCCCAAAATGCTGGAATTACAGGCATGAGCCACCATGCCCGGCCTGTTTTTCCCTTTAAAAACAAAGCAACCAAACCAACCTACTCTTGACTGCATATTCTCCTCCAATTACCACTATGTTTCTCTACTTCTTTACTGCAAAATTCCATATAATAATTATCTGTATTCGCTGTTTCCGTTTTTCAGCTCCTATTCTTGTTGAGTTTTCATGCTAACCATAACACCAAAACTACCCTTATGGAGGCTACTAATAATCCCCAGTGTGGCTAAATCCAGTGATCATTGCTCATTTCTTATTTTATCAAAACTATTAGCATAATTTGAGACATATGTTTTCTTACCTTTTTGATTGTATCCTCCCTCCGTGCCCACTGCTTTAATAGCTTGTTGCAGTATAATCTACATATAAAATTTAACACATAACTGTATAATTTGTGTTACAAACTATACAGTTTGATCAGTTTTAGCAAGCATCACTAGAATTGTTTTAGAATTTCCATTTTACCAAAAAGTTTGTGCCTGTTTGTAATCAGTCAATCCTTGCCCTCTCCTCTAGAACCAGTCAACAAATGATCTTGCTTTTTTTCCTTCTTTACAGTTTACCTTTTCTACAAATTTCACATAGTTGAAGTAATATACTGTCTAATCTTTTTTTTTTTTAAGTTCCTATTTTTTTTCCAGTCACCAGTTCTCTGGCAAACTATGTAATCTTTTGTGTCTGGCTTTTGTTTCCAGGTTCGTCCTTGTACAAATCAGTAGTTTGTTCCTTCTTATTGCCGAGTATTTCGTTGTATGGGTAAACTACATTTTGTTTATACATTTATTAATTGATGGAGATTTGTATTGTTTCCACTTCGGGGCTATTATGCATATAGATGTTATGAACATTCCCATGCAATTCTGGATATATGTTTTCATTTCTCTGGCATGAAAATCTCAGAGTAGGATTACTGGGTTGTATGTTAACTGTATATATTATATAACCTCCTAAGACAATGCCAAGTCATTTTCTAAAGTGGCTATACGATTTTACATTCCCTATGGCAATATATGAGGGTTCCAGTTTCTCCTCATTCTTATCAGCTCTTGTTCTTTGTCTTTTTGATTATAGCCATTCTAATAATGTGTATTTCATTATGGCTTTAATTTGCATTTCCATATAAGTAATGATGTTGAACAACTTTTCATATGTTTGTTTGCCATTATATATTGTCTCTAGTGAATTGTCTATTCACATATTTTACCTAAGTTTTAATTGGGTTGTCTGTCTTCTTATTAAATAATTCTTTATATATTCTTCTTACATAGCTTTTATCAAATACAAGATTTAAAAATATTTTCTCCCAGTTTGTGATTTGTTTCTTTATTTTGTTCATCCAATACAGGATATTACATTGCATTTAATAATTGTGTCTCTTTAGTCTCTTCATTCTGTGGTAGTTTCTTAGTCTTTCCTTATCCTTCATGACCTTGATACTTTTGAAAAGTACTGATCAGTACTTTGTTGGATGTCCCTCATTTCGGGTTTGTCTGATGTTCTTTCACTTTAGACTGAGATGATGGACTTTTGGGGAGACTACCACAGAGATGATGCATCTGTTTCTGTTTGACTCCATTCTTTTGTGTTAAACAAATGCCTTTTGCTTACCAATGTACTTTGTTTTCTTCTTTTTATGCTTTAAGTTCTGGGGTACATGTGCACAACATGCGGGTTTGTTACATAGGTATGTATGTGCCACGTTGGTTTGCTGCACCCATCAACTCATCATTTACATTAGGTATTTCTCCTAATGCTATTCCTCCCCTAACCCCCACACCCTGACAGGCCCCACTGTGTGATGTGTCCCCCCTACCCCCATTGTCCATGTGTTCTCATTGTTCAACTCCCACTTACGTGTGAGAACATGCAGTGTTTGGTTTTCTGTCCTTGTGATAGTTTGCTGAGAATGATGGTTTCCAGCTTCTTCCATGTCCCTGCAAAGGACATGAACTCATCCTTTTTTATGGCTGCATAGTATTCCATGGTGTATATGTACCACATTTTCTTTTCTTTTTTCTTTTGAGATGGAGTCTCACTCTGTAGCCCAGGCTGGAGTGCAGTGGCATGATCTTGGCTCACGGCAACTCCGCCTCTTCTGCCTCAGCCTCCCGAGTAGCTGGGACTACAGGCACCTGCCATCACGCCGGGCTAATTTTTTGTATTTTTAATAGAGATGGGGTTTCACAGTCTTAGCTAGGATGGTCTCGACTTCCTGACCTCATGATCCGCCCCATCAGCCTCCCAAAGTGCTGGGATGACAGGCCTGAGCCACCACGCCCGGCTCACATTTTCTTTATCCATTCTATTATTGTGGACATTTGGGTTGGTTCCAAGACTTTGCTATTGTGAATAGTGCACCAATAAACATACGTTTGCATGTGTCTTTATAAATCATGTTTAGCATGATTTATAATCCTTTGGGTATATACCCAGTTAATAGGATTGCTGGGTCAAATGGTATTTCTAGTTCTAGATCCTTGAGGAATCACCACACTGTCTTCCACAGTGATTGACCTAATTTACACTCCCACCAACAGTGTAAAAGCGTTCCTGTTTCTCCACATAATTTCCAGCGTGTATTGTTTCCTGACTTTTAATGATTGTCATTCTAACTGGTGTGAGATGGTATCTCATTGTGGTTTTGATTTGCATTTCTCAAATGACCAGTGATGATGAGCATTTCTTCATATGTTTGTTGGCTCCATAAATGTCTTCTTTTGAGAAGTGTTTTTTCATATCCTTTGCACAGTTTTGGATGGGGTTGTTTGTTTTTTTCCTATAAATTTGTTTAAGTTCTTTGCAGATTCTGGATATTAGCCCTTTTCAATGGGTAGATTGCAAAATTTTCTCCCATNGTGATTGACCTAATTTACACTCCCACCAACAGTGTAAAAGCGTTCCTGTTTCTCCACATAATTTCCAGCGTGTATTGTTTCCTGACTTTTTAATGATTGTCATTCTAACTGGTGTGAGATGGTATCTCATTGTGGTTTTGATTTGCATTTCTCAAATGACCAGTGATGATGAGCATTTCTTCATATGTTTGTTGGCTCCATAAATGTCTTCTTTTGAGAAGTGTTTTTTCATATCCTTTGCACAGTTTTGGATGGGGTTGTTTGTTTTTTTCCTATAAATTTGTTTAAGTTCTTTGCAGATTCTGGATATTAGCCCTTTTTCAATGGGTAGATTGCAAAAATTTTCTCCCATTCTGTAGGGTGCCTGTTCACTCTGCTGATAATTTCTTTTGCTGTGCAGAAGCTCTTTAGTTTAATTAGATCCCAGTTGTCAATTTTGGCTTTTGTTGCCATTGCTTTTGGTGTTTTACTCCTGAAGTCTCTGCCCATGCCTGTGTCCTGAATGGTATTGCCTCGGTTTTCTTCTAGGGTTTTTATGGTTTTAGGTCTTACATTTAAGTCTTTAATCCATCTTGAGTTAATTTTTATGCAAGGTGTAAGGAAGGGATCCAGTTTCAGCTTTCTACATAAGACTGTATGTCCCTCATTGTTCAGTGTCCCTCGTTTCGGATTTGTCTTATGTTCCTTCACTTTAGACTGAGATGATGGACTTTTAGGGAGATTGCCACAGAGATGATGCATCTGTTTCTCTTTGACTCCGTTCTTTTGTGTTAAAACAAATGCCTTTTGCTTACCAATGTAAATGTTTAGCCTTTTAAAAAGTTTTTTTTTTCTTAGTTGCTCTAGGAATTATAATACATATTTTAAACATATCTCAGTCTACTTCAGTTTAACATTGACTTAATTCTGACTTAATTCTGGTAAAATATAGCAGTTTTGTTCCAGTATCACTCTATTTCTTTCCCTTTGTGGTATTGTCTTGTATTATACATGTATATATTATATATAAGAATATAGTGTTATAATATTTGATTTTAAAATCTTTTTTAAATAAAGAGAAAAAAGAAAAATATATGTATATGCATGTGTGTATTCAGTCTTTTATATTTATATTAATATATACTCAAATATTTACCTTTGTAAAACATACATAAAACTACTGTAAGATAGGTCTGCCAGCAACAAATTCTCTCAGTTTTTGTTTTTCTGAGAATGTCTTTGTTTCACCTTCAGTTTTGAAGGGCTGTTTTGCTGGATGTGGGAGTCTTGGTTGGCAGTATTTTTTCTTTCTACACTATGAATGTCATTCAATTGCCCTCTTACCTCCGTTGGTCTGATGAAAAGTCAGCCTCTAGTAGTATCATTGCTTCCAGTACATAATTAATTGTTTTTGTCTTGCTGCTTTTAGTATTTATTCTTTGTCTCTATCTTTAAACAGTTTGACCCTGATGCATCTATGTGTGCTTCTTTTATGAGTTTATCTTACTTGGGATTCATTGAGCTTCTTGGGTCTGAGAGTAAATGTTTTTCTTCAGATTTGGGAAGTTTTGGACCCTGATTTTTCCATATTTTTTTCTGCCCCTTTCTCTTTTTTTCTGGGCCTTCCATTACATGAATGTTGGGATGCTTTACATTGTCCCAAAGGTCTCTGTCTGAGGCTTTGTTCCTTTTTCTTCAATCTTTTATTCTCTGTTTACCTCATATTGGATAATTTCTGTTGTTCTATCAAATTCACTAATTATTTTTTCTCATAAGTTCGTGATCCCAGTATTAGTTTCCGTTTGCTGCATAACAAATTACCACAATCTTAGTAGGGTAAAATGATACCCATTTGTCACTCACAGTTTGTAGGTTAGAAGTCTGGCATGGCATGGCTGGATACCCTGCTCAGAATATCACAAGGCTGAATCAAAGTGTTAGCTGGACTGAGTTCTCATCTGGAGGATCCATGGAAAAAATCTGTTTCCAAGCTCCTTCTTTTTGTTCACAGAATTTATTTCCTTGCTGTTGTAGGAGTGAGGTGCCTGTTTCTTTGCTTGCTATCAGCCTAGCTTAATCTCAGATCCCAAGGACCATCCACATTTCTTACCATATGGGCTCCCCCATCTTCAAGCCAGCAATAGCATATAGCATCCTTCTTGCACAGTTGACTGCTGAGCAATGTAAGAGTTAGGGGTGCTGGTCCCTCAGACAGGTGAAAATCTGTATATACTTTTTTTTTTTTTTTTTTTTGAGACAGAGCCTTGCTCTGTCGCCCAGGCTGGTATGCAGTCGTGCAATCTCAGCTCACTGCAACCTCTGCCTCCTGGGTTCAAGTGATTCTCATTTTTGGTAGAGATGGGGTTTCACCATATTGGACTGTGGCAAAATAGACATATTTATTTCTTATCTCAAGAGAGATGGTCGGAAAGTTTAGGAAAACAAAATAACTAGATAAGAAAGTTAGTGTCCAAAAATGTTTTGTAAATTAAAAGTAATATGATTTTGAGGAATTTATGGAGTGTAAGAAAAGAGACTTCTCCTGGCCTTGATGTAGATAGTAGGGAAGAAATATAACCTGAGATCACAGCTTGGTTCTGCTCTGAACAATACATAAATCCTGAGACTACATTGTATATTAATTTTTTTATTAGAATTCACTATATATCTGAAGTCTGGAAGTCTTAATTATTTTTCCAGAATATAACATAAATTTCATCGGTCTGAAAAATATGTTTTAAAAGTAGAGGTGATAGAAGTTGGGAGGGATAGGCATGGTCACTGTGACTAAAAATCTTCATCCTATGTAGTGGTTCTGAAACTTTGTTGCACATTAAAATCACTTGAGAAGCTTTCAAAATCTTGATCCCCCAACTTCATCAAACTGCATCATACCAGTTAAATAAAAATCTTTGCTGGCAGGGAAAGTTAGGTATCTGTTTGTGGTTTTCAGTTTGCCGGGTGATTCCAGTGTATAGTCAAATTTGAGAACCATAAGGCTAAAGTTCACAGAAATAGTCCTAGAATCTTAAATATA
>NW_016809075.1:1605759-1623476 GCF_001698545.2 Rhinopithecus bieti
CAGCTCACTGCAAGCTCCGCCTCCCGGGTTCACGCCATTCTCCTGCCTCAGCCTCCCGAGTAGCTGGGACTACAGGCGCCGGCCACCATGCCCGGCTAGTTTTTGTATTTTTTAGTAGAGACGGGGTTTCACCGTGTTAGCCAGGATGGTCTCGATCTCCTGACCTTGTGATCCGCCCGTCTCGGCCTCCCAAAGTGCTGGGATTACAGGCTTGAGCCACCGCGCCCGGCAAATATATTTTCTAAAATCACAAATGTGATGAGTGCTAGAATCATTCTTATAACTATTACCACTGGGAAAAGGAAGGCGGAGGTGAGGTAGGAGGGTGCTGGAAGTGAACCAAAATTTTTTTTTTAGTGGAAAGCCAAATCTCTTAGTGGGATGTGGTAACAAAATAAGATTCTGCATTTTGCTTCAAAGTTAATCTGTTAGTTATTTTATCTTACTTGCAAAGAGGAAATGTCCCTTTAGTCATGTTCTTAATTTTATGAGAATCTCTGCCATTTTTTTTTATATAGATTGAGTTAATTAGAGCTAGATCAATGATGTCGTTATGAATAAATTATTATCTGGATGTTAAAATCAACTTCATTTGGCAAACAGTTGATATTTATTAGTACATAGGCAAAGTATTCTATAAAAGATACTTTAACAAATGTAGTTTCCTCTGACAGACTTTAGATACAAAGTTACACCCTAGTAGTCCTTAGAACCTGTCATTTGTCTTTCATGGCAAAAAACTTAGGAAGAAGCTCAGCTTTTTAAATTTCTTATAGTATCCATATTTGCTATATGTTAGCAAATACAGATAATATAACGTACAAAATAATTATGGATTTACTTTAAATTTTATAGTAATTAGAAGGTAAATATATTTCAGCCTTCTCCTTTTTTTATCTGACTCAGCCTGTATCAGCCTTGATTGTGCATTTGAATCACCTGCAGTTTTGAAAATCAGTGTCATCTTTTTAGAAGTTCTTCATTAACATTAAAGGAGCCCAGTGCTCTGTCTGGCCTCAGAGATGTTCATTAGAGCCCAGTGTTCTGGCCTCAGAGCTATTTTTCTAGTCAGGTTGAAATTTAAGAATATGGATTTATGATTTTCTCTTTCCACAGAAGTCAATAGTTAATGGCTACAGTTAATGCATAATAGAGTTGCAAAATAAGTATGTTATTTAAGATTATCAAGGTTGTCTTCAGGAGTGGGATTGGGACTTGAGGTGGGAAGGGATCAAGGTGGAGGCATTCGCGCTTTACTATAATCTCTTCCATACTATGTCTTTTTAAAAATAAAAACTATGACCATGAAATACAATTAAAAAAAATTTTTTTTTGAGACAGAGTTTTGTTCTTGTCACCCATGCTAGAGTGCAGTGGTGTGAAATCGGCTCACTGCACCCTCCGCCTCCTGAGTTCAAGTGATTCTCCTGCCTCGGTCTTCTGAGTAGCTAGGATTACAGGTGCCCGCCACAATGCCTGGCTATTTTTTGTGTTTTTAGTAGATACGGAGTTTCACCACATTGGCCAGGCTGGTCTTGAACTCCAGACCTCAGGTGATCCACCCGCCTCAGCCTCCCAATAAAAAATTTATAGACATGAAAATATTGCTTTCCATGTTAGGCAGGGTTTCCAGAGAAACAGAACCAATAGTATATATAGATATATAGGAAGAAATTTATTGTGAGGGATTGACTCAAGCAATTATGCAGACTGGGAAGTCCTATGATATGCCATCAGCAAACTGGAGGAAAATTGGTGGTGATATTCAGTTCAAGTCTGAAGGCCCAAGAATCAGGAGCACACATGTCCCAGGGCAGGAGAACATGTATTTCCCAGCTCAAGCAGACATCAAATACACCCTTTCTCTACCTTTTTTTCTATTCACACCCTCCACTGATAAGATGGTACCTACTCACATTGGTGAGAGTGGATGTTTACACAGTCTACTGATTGAAGGGATAATCTTTTCTGGAAACATCCTCACACACATACCCAGAAATAATGTTTCGCCATCCCTTAGCCCAGTCATGTTGATACACCAAATTAACTCTTATCACATTCCCTTATATTTTGTAGCAATAGGATGTTTTTTATGAGAATCGAAATTTATGAACTCTGTTAGAGTGTGGTTATTTTGTATGAAAAAATAATTTTAAACTTAAAATCCTTTTAGAAAGTCTCTCCTTGATTTTTTAAATTAAGCTTTTTTACTAAAGTATATCATATGTGCAGAAAGGGCCCACATCATAAGTGAACAGCTCTGTGAATTGCTCACAAATGGAACATTCCTGTATAACCATCATCTAAACAGGAAATAGGTATTACCCAAATCCAGGACGTTTATGATGTGTTCCTTCCAGTCACTATTCCTCATCTCCAAAATGACTCCTAATGCCAAATAACCATGACTATTTGAAGTCAGGGGTGAGGGAGATTTTCCTCTGGTTCACTTGGAACAGTGACACAGAATGTTCCTGCTCTCCTCTGAAGAGTATTGACCTCTTATTTAAGACATAGCCCTTCAACTGTAACTCCTAACTTTTTGTTGTTGCTCCTTTCTGGCCTTATTTGAGACATTTTAGATAAGACTTCCCTACGTTTCAGACATTCCTATTTGGGCCAGCCAAAGCCTAGAGGAGGGGAAGAATGGAAGAATAGTTGATTTAAAAGGGTAAGCTCTACCTAAGTGCCCAGTATTACCATCTATTAATATGAATACCTGGCATTCATAAGTGTTAATAATCCAACTTGTCATCTATGGTTAACTCTTAAAACCATAAAGTTTACCAAACTTTATATTCATCTTGTCTTATTATTATCAGGAAATCTTTCTTATAAAATTTAAAATTTCTTATCAAGTCATAAAATTTCATTTTACTGTAGTTTATAGATTAGGTTTTATGTTTATTGCTGATCTTGACTCAAAATTTTAGAACACAAAAGCAGCATCACTTCTATAACTTGATGAAAGCATTAAAATTCCTATTTTGGCCAGGCGCGGTGGCTCAAGCCTGTAATCCCAGCACTTTGGGAGGCCGAGACGGGCGGATCACGAGGTCAGGAGATCGAGACCATCCTGGCTAACACGGTGAAACCCCGTCTCTACTAAAAATACAAAAACTAGCCGGGCGAGGTGGCGGGCGCCTGTAGTCCCAGCTACTCGGGAGGCTGAGGCAGGAGAATGGCGTGAACCCAGGAGGCGGGGCTTGCAGTGAGCTGAGATCTGGCCACTGCACTCCAGCCTGGGCGGCAGAGCGAGACTCCGCCTCAAAAAAAAAAAAAAAAATCCTATTTTCATATAATGTTTTATATATTTGAGTGAATGTGTATTTCTTTTTTAAATTCCTCTAGAAATATTTTTTTAACTATGGTCTATTTGGGATTATTATTATTATTATTATTATTATTATTAAGCTGGAGTTTTTGCTCTTGTTGCCCAGGCTGGAGTTCAGTGGCGTGATCTCAGCTCACTGCAACCTCCGCCGCCTGGGTTCAAGTGATTCTCCTGCCTCAGCCTCCCGAGTAGCTGGGATTACAGGCATGCACCACCACACCCGGCTAATTTTGTATTTTCAGTAGAGACGGGGTTTCTCCATGTTGGTCAGGTTGGTCTCAAACTCCTATCCTCAGGTGATCCACCCATCCCGACCTCCCAAAGTGCTGGGTTGACAGGCGTAAGCCACCATGCCTGGACTTTTAAAAACCATTTTTAAGCCTTTACCTCTGCTCACGGTATACGGTTCAGTGTTATATACTTTCATAATGTACAACTATTTAAATTTGGTGTATATTTTTCATTTCCACCAGCAAATACATGAGGTTCTAGTCACTTTGCCTCCTTGCCAGCATTTGGTATTATAAGTCCTTTTAATTTTAGATATTCTAGTAGGTATATCATTTCACTATGGTTTTAATTGGCAGTTTTCAGATGATTAATGATTACGACAACATTGTCTTGACTTACTGGCTATCTGTACATTTTTGTTAGTCAAGCATGTGCCCAAATCTTTTGCCTATTTTAAAAATTGGATTGTGGCCGGGCGCGGTGGCTCAAGCCTGTAATCCCAGCACTTTGGGAGGCCGAGACGGGCGGATCACGAGGTCAGGAGATCGAGACCATCCTGGCCAACACGGTGAAACCCCGTCTCTACTAAAAAAAATAGCTGGGCGAGGTGGCGGGCTCCTGTAGTCCCAGCTACTCGGGAGGCTGAGGCAGGAGAATGGCGTAAAGCCGGGAGGTGGAGCTTTCGGTGAGCTGAGATCCGGCCACTGCACTCCAGCCTGGGCGACAGAGCGAAACTCCGTCTCAGAAAAAAAAATAATAATAATTGGATTGTCTGTCTCCTTATTATTGAATTATAAAAGGTGTTTATATATTCTGGATATAAGTTCTTTATCAGCTATTATATTTTCTCCCAGCCTGTGCCTTGTCTTTAAAGTGCCTTTCAAAGAACAGATATTAATTTTGATGAAGTCCAATTTATTTTCATACTTTTGTGTCTTCTCTGAGAAAAGCCTAACTCAAGATCACAAATATACATACAAAATTCAAATATATATGTATATACATAAATTATATATAATAATATATATAGTAATATATAATTGATATATATCATCTACTTTTTATATATATATATGCACATATACACATTGAGACAGAGTTTCACTGTATCATTCAGGCTGGAATGCAGTGGTGTGATCACAGCACGCTGCAGCCTCAACCCTCTGAGCTCAAGCAATCCTCCCACTTCAGCCTCCCGAGTAGCTGGGATTATAGGTATGTGCCACACCACACTCAGCTCATTTTTATTTTATTTTATTTTATTTGTTTATTTATTTATTTATTTATTTATTTTTTGTGAGGGTAGAGTCTCACATCATTGCTGAGGCTGGCCTCAAGCTCCTGGGCTCAAGCAATCCTCCTGCCTCAGCCTCCCAAAGTACTGGGATTATAGGCATGAGCCACTGATTCAAGCTGATACTCCATGTTTTCTTTCACAAATTGTTCCGTTTTTTTCTATAGTTTTACATATAGATCTGTGTTTCTACTTAAATTTTGTATATGGCATGAGGTATGGGTTGAGAGTTTTGTTTTTGCTTTTACATATGGAAATCCAGTTATTCTGTCACCATTTGTTGAAATGACTGTCCTTTCCCCACCATATTTATTTTCTCAAAAAGCATTTGTAAAAACTCATTTGACCATATATGGATGGATTTATTTTTCAACTGTATCCTGTTTCATTAATCTACTTATCTATTCTTATGGAAATACCACATTGTTTAGATTATTGCAGTTCTATAGTAAATATTGAAATTTGATTAGTCTTTTATTGAGAAAACTCTACTTTGAGCTGAAATTTTTCTATCTGTAAATTCTACCTATTAATCCTGTTTATGCCCTCTAAAACAAGATTACTTCCTGTTTTATCTGACAGTTCATCTATTTGAACAAATGTTTATACATTTTAATCTGGACCAAGCCTCTATATGCTCTAAAACTCTGTACCTTACTATGTGTTTGGGTTTTTTAAAAAATCTTTTAAACCTCCCAGGTTCAAGTGATTCTGCTGCCTAAGCCTCCGAGTAGTTGACACTACAGGTGTGCACTACCAAGCCCAGCTAATTTTTGTATTTTTTAGTATAGATGAGGTTTCCCGATGTTGGCCAGGCTGGTCTCGAACTCCGGACCTTAGGTGATCCACTTGCCTCGGCCTTGCAAAGTGCTGGGATTACAGGCATGAGCCACTGCACCTGGCTTCATCATTAAATCTTTGCCATGGCCTATGTCCAGAATCGTATTTCCTAGGTTTTCTTCTAGGGTTTTTATAGTTTTAGGTTTTACATGTAAGTCTTTTTTTTTTTTTTTTTTTTTTTTTTTTGAGAAGGAGTCTCGCTCTGTCCCCCAGGCTGGAGTGCAGTGGCGCGATCTCGGCTCACTGCAAGCGCCACCTCCCAGGTCCATGCCATTCTCCTGCCTCAGCCTCCTGAGTTGCTGGGACTACAGGTGCTGCCACAACACCTGGCTAATTTTTTGTATTTTTAGTAGAGACGGGATTTTACCATTTTAGCCAGGATGGTCTCGATCTCCTGACCTCGTAATCCACCCGCCTCGACCTCCCAAAGTGATGGGATTACAGGCGTGAGCCACCGCACCTGGCACATCTAAGTCTTTAATACATTTTGAGTTGATTTTCTTGTATGATCAAAGGAAGATACCCAGTTTCAGTCTTCTACATATGGCTAGCCAGTTATCCCAGCACCATTTATTGAATAAGGGTTCTTTACCATGTTGCTTATTTTTTTAACTTTGTTGAAGACCAGATAGTTACAGGTGTGAGGCCTTATTTTTGAACTTTCTATTCTGTTCTATTGGTCTGTGTGTTTTTGTGCCAGTACCATGCTGTTTTGGTTACTATAGCCTTTTAGTATAGTTTGATGTCAGGTAACATGATGCTTTTAGCTTTGTTCTTTTTACTTTGAATTGCCTTGAGTATTCAAACTTTTTTTTTTCTTATTTGGTTCCATATGAATTTTAAAATAGCTATTTCTAATTCTGTGAAGAATATCATTGGCAATTTCTCTTTTTTTTTTTTTGAGACGGAGTCTCGCTCTGTCACCCAGCCTGGAGTGCAGTGGCCGGATCACAGCTCACTGCAAGTTCCGCCTCCCGGGTTTACGCCATTCTCCTGCCTCAGCCTCCCGAGTAGCTGGGACTACAGGCACTCGGCACCTCGCCCGGCTAGTTTTTTGTATTTTTTAGTAGAGACGGGGTTTCATCGCGTTAGCCAGGATGGTCTTGATCTCCTGACCTTGTGCTCCGCCCGTCTCAGCCTCCCAAAGTACTGGGATTACAGGCTTGAGCCACCGCGCCTGGCCTATCATTGGCAGTTTCATAGGAATAGTATAGAATCTGTAAATTGCTTTGAGCAATACGGCTGTTTTACAATTTTGATTCATACTATGCATGAGCGTGGAATTTTTTTCCATTTGTTTGTTTTCTTTGAGCAGTGTTTTGTCATTCTTGTTGAGATCCTTCACCTCCCTCGTTAGCTGTATTCCTATGTATTTTATTCTTGTTGCGCTGTTATGGATGGATTGGGCTCTTGATTTGGCTCTCAGCTTGGACATTGTTTGTGTATAGAAATGCTGCTGGTTTTTGTACGTTGATGTTGTATCCTGTAGCATTGCTTAAGTTGTTCTTCAGATCTAGGAGCTTTTGGGAGAGACTGTCGAGTTTTCCAGGTATAGAATTATATGATCTGCAACAGATAGTTTGACTTCTTCTCTTCCTCCTTGGATGCTTTTTATTTCTTTCTCTTGCTTGATTGCTCTGGTTAGGACTTCTAGTACTATGTTGAATAGGAGTGGTGAGAGTGGGCATCTTGTCTTGCTCTGGTTCTAAAGGGGAAGGGTTCCAGCTTTTGCCTATCCAGTATGATGTTGGCTGTGGGTTTGTTGTAGATGGCTCTTACTATTTTGAGATATGTTCCTTTGATGCCTAGTTTGTTGAGCTTTTTCATGTGAAATGATGTTGAATTTTACTGAAAACCTTTTCTGTATCTGTTGGGATCATCACGTGGTTTTTGTTTTAGTTCCGTTGATGTGGTTAATCATATTTATTGATTTGCATAGTATATATATATATTTTTTTTTTTTTTTCTCTTTTTTTTTTTTTTTGAGATGTACTCTCACTCTGTCGCCCAGGCTAGAGTGTACTCTGGCATCGATCTCGGCTTCACTACAAGCTCTGCCCTCCTGGGTTTTCATGCCATTGCTCCTGCCTCAGCCTCCCAAGTACTGGGACTACAGGTGCCCCACCACCCACACCCAGCTAATTTCTTTGTAATTTTTTAGTAGAGAATTGAGTTTCACCGTGTTCAAGCCAGGATGGTCCCTCGATCTCCTGACCTCGTGATCTGCCTGCCACGGCCTCCCAAAGTGCTGGGATTACAGTTGTGAGCCACCACGCCCAATCCATTTGCATATATTGAACCAATCTTGCATCCCAAGGATAAAGCATACTTGATCATGGTAGATTAGCTTTTGATGTGCTGCTGGATTCTGTTTGCTAGTATTTTGTCAAGGATTTTTGCATCTGTGCACATCAAGGATATTGGCCTGGTATTTTTTTGTTGTTGTATCTCTGCCAGGTTTTGGTATTAGGATGATGCTGGCCTTATAGAATGAGTTAGAGAGGATTCCCTCCCCCTCAATTTTTGGGTATAGTTTTAATAGGAATAATGCCAGCTCTTCTTTATACATCTGGTAGAATTTGGCTGTCAATTCTTCTGGTCCAGGGCTTTTTCTGCTTGGTAGGCTTTTTATTACTGAATTGGTTTTGGAACTTGTCATTGGTCTTTTCAGGGATCCAGTTTCTCCCTGGCTTAATCTTGAGAGGGTTGTATGTTTCCAGAAATTTATCCGTTTCTTCTAGGTTTTCTAGTTTGTTTGCATACGGATGTTCGTTGTAGTCTCTGAGGGTTTTTTGTGTATCTGTGGGGTCAGTGGTAATGTCCCCTTTGTCATTGTTTGATCTCCTGTTTTCCTCATTGTTCTGAAATTTCATAGGAGTGGCTTTAGGGTTAGAGTTATTTTCAGACTTTGTGCTGGGCACTGGTTTGACCCATTGAATATGGAAAATGATTTTCTTTCGTTTGAGGATTTTATGCATTTATTTATTTATTTTGAGATAGAGTCTTGCACTGTCACCCAGGCTGGAGTACAGTGGCACAATATTGGCTCATTGCAACATCTGCATCCCAGTTTCAAGTGATACACTTGTCTCAGCCTTCCCAGAAGCTGGGATTACAGGTGCCTTCCACCACGCTTAGCTACTTTTAGTATTTTTGGTAGAGACAGGGTTTCACCATATTAGCCAGTCTGGTCCGCCCACCTCAGCATCCCAGAATGCTGGGATTACAGATGTGAGCCACCGTGCCCAGCCTAGTTTGGGGATTTTAAAAGAATTATTACCATTAATATTATTTGTATGATTTTTTATTTTATTTTATTTTTTTCTACATTTGTTCAGATATTAGATGCCTTGGAATTGATCCTTTAATGTTCTTATCTCTTTATCCTGTTTTCAACTCATCTTTTTGCTCTGTTTTGTGAAAATTTTCCTCAACTCTATTTTCTAGTACTTCTATTGAGCTTTTATATTAATGCTATTATATTTAATTCAAAGAGCCGTCTTTTTTTTCTTTATTTTCTTTTGCTAGTATTCTCTTCTTGCCTCATGAGTGAGACTTCTCAGAAGATACTAATGACAACTTTTCTCTGTTTATTTTCTTTTTAAATCATCAGTGTTTTCTCCAACTTGCTTTTTTAAAAAGACTTTTGCATTCTGTCTTTCATGTTATTAGCTGTTCTTAAATGTCTAGTGATCCATCCCTGTCTGCTTCAGTTTAAGATCAGGACAGCAAAAAGGCAGTCAGAAGCACCCTGACTAAATGAGGTTGTGGGGTTGTTGACTGCAGTGTTGCTGTAGATTATTTGGCTGAGTTGATCTCTTGGAGGAACTCTTGATGGTAGCATATTTAGATCATTTATTGTAGGCTGGTCTGATTGTCTAGAGAAGATACTTTCAGACTTTTACCTGAAAAATATAAAACTGGCTGTCAGTTTTCTTTAAATTAGGAAAGAAGCCTGGAAGTTTTCCTCAAATTTTGTAAAGCCTCACCCATTTCTCCTATTTTCAGTTCATATCCCCCCACCCTCCACTGTGACTAGTGTTCCGACTCTAGAAATCCTCTGGGTAGTAGATGAAATTGTATCCACTGAAAAAATATGTCGAAGTCTTAATCCCTAGTACCTGGGAATGTGGCTTTATTTGAAATTAAGGTTTTTTGGGCCGGGCGTGGTGGCTCAAGCCTGTAATCCCAGCACTTTGGGAGGCCGAGACGGGCGGATCACGAGGTCAGGAGATCGAGACCATCCTGGCTAACACGGTGAAACCCCGTCTCTACTAAAAAATACAAAAAACTAGCCGGGCGAGGTGACGGGCGCCTGTAGTCCCAGCTACTCAGGAGGCTGAGGCAGGAGAATGGCGTAAAGCCGGGAGGTGGAGCTTGCGGTGAGCTGAGATCCGGCCACTGCACTCCAGCCTGGGCGACACAGCGAGACTCCCTCTCAAAAAAAAAAAAAAAGAAAAGAAAAGAAGGTTTTTGCAGATGCAATCAGTTTAAGATGAGACTGATTTGCTTTATGCGACCACCAGAGCTGGTGCCAGAGAAAAAGGCAAATAGGCAAGGTAAAAGGAAACTTTATTACGTAGCCAATGCAAAGAAAGAGGAGGCGAGGTTCACTGGTCTCCGGCGTTCTTGGGCGAGGTTCCTGGGTCCGCATATGAGGAGGGGGCTGAGGAAGTTCGCGCAGCGCGCCTGCCTGAGCGGCTTTTATGTCTTGGGCCTGGGAGTGGGAGGGCGGTATGCGGGATGCCGGCGGGTGGAGGGCCGTGCGGTGGGCGTGGCCAGGTAGGTTTCGGTTTCCTGGGTGGGACGTCGTGCTGCGCCTGCGCAGTTGACCTGTGCCTTTCCCTGGCGCGGGAAAGTTGGTGATGAAGAACCCGGAAGTATGCCATCTTAGTCACCTTTGTTCTTTGTTTCCCTCTCCCTCCATCCAGACAGAGACCATACTAGATTAGAGTGAACTCTAAATCCAGTGACTAGTGACTTACAAGGAGAGTTTTTTGTTTGTTTGTTTTTGAGACAGGGTCTCACTTTGTCGCTGGCTGGAGTGCAGTGGCGCGATCTTGGCTCACTGCAACCTCCTCCTAGGTTCAAGCACTTCTCCTGTGTGAGCCTCCCTAGTAGCAGGGATTACAGGCACCTGCCACCACATCTGGCTAATTTTTGTATTTTTAGTAGAGACAGGGTTTCACCATGTTGGCCAGGCTGGTCTCAAACTCCTAACCTCAGGTGATCAGCCAGCCTCAGCCTTCCAAAGTGCTGGGATTACAGGCGTGATCCACTGAACCTGGCCAGGGGAGATATTTAAACACAGAAAAACACAAGGAATAATGCCATGTAAGCAGAATGGCAGAGATTAGAATGATGTGCATACAAACGGAGGAACACCAAGGATTCCAGGCATCCACCAGAAGATAGGAAGGAAGCATGGAACAGATTCTCTTCAAAACCTCCAGAAAGAACCAACCCTGTCGATATCTTGATTTTAGATTTCTAGCCTCCAGAACTGTGAGAGGACAAATTTATTTTGTTTTAAACTACCCATTTTGTGGTACTTTTTTACAGTAGGCCTTGGAAATGGGAATACTCTGTTTCACCCTCTTTAGAGAAGAAAGACTTCTAATGAAATGTGAGAAAACTTTGTATTAAGTAGGGGATCTGTAAATCTGATTATTTTACCAACTTTTAACCAATCGTTCTATTTTCTTCATATCTTCACCCCCCGCCCCTCGCAGTAATACCTTTTTTTTCTGTCATTTTCTGGGCTCTTTGGGGATCATCAGTGCCAATCAGGTTGCTTTTCTAGTCCGTCCCCTACTGAAGTAGAATTCCCCATTCTTTTCTGTTAAGGCACTTTTCTATTGTTCATCTCCTTTCTGCCTTCTGGAATTTACTTGCTATTTTCTCCTTCTGTCCTGTGGGTTTATGCCCCTGCCCCCCACCCCTTTTTTTAAGAAACTTACCAGAAGAATATGGCACTCTAGAAGCCAAGTAAAAATATTTTCAACCAGGAGACCATGGACAACTGTAACAAATGATGCTGAGAAGTCTAATAAAATGAGGACTAAGAAATGACCATTTGATTTGGCAAGATATATCATTCATGGCTTTGACAAGAGTAACTGTGATGGAGTAGTGGGGGATAAAGCCTCACTTGAGTGGGTTCAAGAGAGATGAGAGGAAAGGAGAAACTGAGTATAGATTACTGTCTCAGGAATTTATCTTATAAGGGAAGCAGAGAAACGTAGCTATCAGGAAAACTGGGGTCAAGAGAATTTAAAAAAAAAAGAATAGAATAGACAACCAAGTAAGTGTCTTATTGACTTTATGAATGTGACACCTTGCAGGCAGATAAAAATGTGATTCAGGAATTTAGAAATCAATTCAAGACAATGAATAAAAATAAGAAAGAAGCCATGCATGAAGATAATGACATGTGTAGAAATGAATAGTGTTCTCATGTGTAAATTGTAGAGAGATGAGGGAAATTTTGCATGGCCAGAACCTTGGGAAACATTCTTTTAGAAAGCAAAAAAGAATAAAATAAAATAAAAAAGAAAGTATTCAAGAAGGAGAACAAGAAGCCGAGGGGAAAGACATTACAGAGTAAATGGGTTGACAATATAAAATACCACAAAGATGTTGCGAAAGAAGAGGGCTAAAAGACCACCATACTAAGTAATTATCAGGTCACTTGTAAACATCATTCAAAAATGGTTAAGAAGATTGTAGATAGTGAAAAGTGGAGTCAATAGTTATAGAGTAGTCAGAGAGGAATTTTGGTAGCAAAGTAAAGTTTGAAAATAGGGCAGGAGCTATGAAATATGTTGGAAATCTGGAAGAGTGAGGAAGGAGTCAACAGTGAGAAAGAAAATAAGAAAGATGACTAATGGAAGCCTTCAAGTGCTACTATAAAAGGGGGAAAATATGGCTGATAAGACTTTTACTTTATAGAAATTTCATACCATATTTGACTACAAATGAAGTCTACTTTGTAAAAGGAGGCCTCTCCATAATTACAGTTATCCACGGAAATAAAAATTGCTTTTTTTCCTCATTGGAAAATGTCAAATAGGATCTGAGTTATAGGGTTTTTAACCTGCAGCTAAAAGAAAACTTTCTTCATTAAAGACAATCCATTGTATTTGCCAAATCTGGTTTGGTGTGCCAACAGCTACACAATTCTATCAGAATTTTACAAGCAGTTCAGTTTTCCATAGTTACAAAAAGTAAATGATATTCTTTGTTTCAAATTCATTGTTAATTGCTTTAATTGTAATTTATCCAGCTTGACTACAGACTTCAAAAAGCAGCTTTCCATTTCAGAGTCGTTTCCAGAACCTTGAGGCTCCTTACATTAATTGTCCACTTACAATATCAAGATATACAGACTCCAGTGTTTGCAGCAGCCATATCTTTGGTTGCACACGCTCGGTGTTTGCTCTTTTTAATTCAAATTCTGATACAGAGAGAAAATAGAAAACTAAACAGCATTATACTTTCCTGAGAATCATTTTAAACACCAGCTAAATTATTGAAGATGCATAGAACTGAACAATATGTATCTAACTTGAAATTTTCCTTTAATTTCTTTACATTAAAACATCTTTTTCTATAATACTTAACATCTCTTTTGAATGATTTATGTTGATATAAAGAAAATAGGAAAACTCTCCAAAAGAATATTTTGATTATGCCGAGAATTTAATGAGGTGCACAGATATAAGAAGAGCACTCTTACTCTCTTTGGAATCATAAGTACAGGATTCAGGACATGAAAATAGATCTACTTTATCAATTGCCATGCACACTTCAGCCTCAGAAGTAGGGTGTTAGCTCAAAGAGAATTGGCCCCATTTGGACATTCATATGTAGTCTGTCCTTAATTAGGAATCAATCACAACCTATCCTTTATATTGTATATTTGACCAACACTAGCTTAATTAACATTAATTTAATAAACTCCCCCCACTACCTCACCATAGACTAAGTTACAAGGATCCTGGGTTCAGTGGACCAAGTCACAGCCTATTTTTCAGCCATGATGATGTCTAAAATATTTTCCCTAAACTGTAAAACAAGTGCAACATGATAAAATGGCCTTTATTTATCTGTTTTAATTTTACTAATTTTTTGAATTGATAATAACTCCACATATATACCATTAAAGAGGTACAGAAGTGGAAAGTCTCTCTCCAATCCCTATTCCTCAAGAGTGTCCCAGATACTGGCAACTCTGGAGGCAGAAAGTTACTAATTTGTTGTGTAGCCTTCTAGAAATATCCTCTATAAGTTATATATATATCATATTTATATAAGATATATATGCTATATATAACATAAAATCTAAAATGTACACAAAAGGTACATATATGTGGAGAGAGAGTTAAAGGTACCTATATATGTATATGGAGAGAGAGCAAGTTAAAGTTTTCAGAATCAAAACAAACTCAATTGTGTTAAAAACCCTATCAAAGGCAAAACCTAACAAACAGAGCCAGGGAAGGCTGTGAAGGGAGGGTTCTTATACACAAATGCCTAATAACAACTACCACCAAAGGCTGCAAAAACCACAACTTAGCACAAAGGCCATCCAACCTTATACAAAATAATACTTCTGGGTATTCTGGGTGCACTGCCTATGGGGTAGCCCTGCTCCGCAAGGAGCAGTATAATTTTTTTCATTAAAGAAAAAAAAAACCTTTGTGAGGACATTTGCCCAACAACTGTCTTCAGACTGGTGCCATCCTTGTTACTGATTCTTGTGACCAAGGATAGTTATCTCAAAACAATTTCTTGTTTAGAACTTGTATATGGGTGCAATCCTTATTTTACCCTTAAAAACCTTTGTTTTCTGTTATCTCCCTGAAGATGCACAGTTTACTATGGCATGCATATTCCCGTTTCAGTGCCTATTTCCAAATAAACATCATTGTCTCTCAGAGTCTTCTCTGTTATTTAGATTCTCTCTCTCTCTCTGTACACACACACACACACACAATGTGTGTATGTCACATATAATCTACGATTTATACCTTTCCTAATCTTATGTAAAATCCAAAATGTACACAAAATAGTGTTGTAACATCATGAAAACTAAGAAAAGGAAAACTTTGGCTGAAAATAAGAAAAAAAAAAGGCCAGGCGTGGTGGCTCACGCCTGTAATCCCAGCGTTTTGGGAGGCTGAGGCGGGCAGATCACGAGGTCAGAAGATCGAGAATATCCTGGCTAACAGGGTGAAACCCCATCTCTACTAAAAATACAAAAAACTTAGCCGGGCGTGGTGGTGGGCGCCTGTAGTCCCAGCTACTCAGGAGGCTGAGGCAGGAGAATGGCGGGAACCCGGGAGGCGGAGGTTGCAGTGAGCCAAGATCGCACCACTGCACTCCAACCTGGGTAACAGAGCTAGACTCCATCTCAAACAAGAAGAAGAAGAAAAAAAAAGTTCTTATTTTTCTTTGCTTTGGCAAATGACAGGTATATATGGTTAGGAAAACCTTCATTGTCAACTCTCATCTATCTCAGCCTCTTTGTAGTGTCTCAGGTGGAACCACTGTTTCCTAGAAAAGCTCCTCTGGGCCCCTCAGCTTTTCTGATTCTCCTTTAAGCTCTCATCTCGGCCTCTTCCTAGTACCTCCTCCTCTGCCCACCCTCTTCAGTGTTCAGGCTTTAGTCATTTTCAATTCTTGTTTCACCTAAATTCCTGAGGCTATCATCCATTCTCATAGTTTTAAGTACCATCCATATATAAGTCCTCAATCTGTACATTTGGATCTTGGCATATGCTCCAGATCCAAACTTAATAGCTCCTTTTGAACTTTTTCCCTGGATATTCTGAGGTTATTATGACATACAATACATGCTGATATTTGAAACTAAAGCTAATTAAGCCCTAGATTAAAAAAAAAAAAAACTCTAAATGCATTAAACAATTTGAGTCTGTGTTTTTTATTGTTGGGCCAGAAGTTTCTGTTTAAAACAAAAACTACGAAACAATAGTGTAGCCATCCCTTGGTATATGCAGAAGATTGGTTCTAGTACTCCAATGGATACGAAAACCCATAGATGCTCAAGTCCTTCATGTAAAATGGCATAGTATTTGCACATAACCTACATATGTCTTCCCATATACTTTAAATTATCTCTAGATTACTTATAATAATACAATGTAAATGCTATGTAAGTAATTGTACTGTATTTTATTTGTATTGTTTTGTTACATTGTTATTTTGTTGTTTCTTTAAAATATTTTGATCTATGGTTGGTTGAATCCACAGATACAAAACCTGTGGAAATAGAGGGCTGACTTTATCTTGGTTGCATATCAAATTAGTCTGTTGCATTTCTGTAAAAGCTTAAAGCTCTTGTTAACAAGCATTTAATTGTAAATACCCTAGATCTCTGTACTCAGTTTCCTAGTCTCATGTGTTTTTGTGAAAATGTACCTTGAAATTATTACAACCTCCCTTCACAGCCTTCCCTGGCTCTGTTAGGTTTTGCCTTTGGTAGGGTTTTTAACACAACTGAATTTGTTTTGATTCTGAAAACGTTCACGTGCTATCTCTCCATATACATATATATGTACCTTTAACTCTCTCTCCATACATATGTACCTTTTGTGTACATTTTAGATTTTATATAAGATGTATATATCATATATATACAAGTGTTTTTGTGAAAAGTAAACCAAGCTGTGATGAGATGAGGAAAGACAGTAGTTTGTAAATGGAAAAGTATCATAAAATCTTTATTGCTGTTGTCAGTAAATAAATATTGGCAACAGATATAAGGAAGTCGCAGAGGATAGTAGCTTCAAATTTAGCCATTATAAACTGAAGGAAATGTGATTGGCCTTAAAACCTGGTTGTATAAACACTTTGAATTAGGATGTTGTACAATAACAGAAATACAACTCAAAATGGATTAATCACTACAGAGATCACATAACACATAACAAGAGTGGGATGGATCTAGGATTGGTTAATTCGCTGGCCTATTCATATCATCTTTCTACTTTGTCATCCTTAGCACCTTCAGACATCATATCCTTACTCAGCAATGTTCAGAAGCACATGGAAGGATATATCCAAAAAGTTCTAAGGTCTCTTAACAGGGAAGGAAGAGGAGAAAAGCTTTAGGTGAAGCAGCCCGTATTTGCTGCGTATGTTATAACTTTGAAAAACTATTTAAAATAACATTCAGTGTTTTGTTTTGTTTTGTTTTAGTTCTTTTTACCCATTATGAAACATCAGTAATATACAGGAAAGACATAAAAGCTTGTAATAGTTTCAGGGTACGTAAGAGATCTAGGGTAATACAAATAAATCCTTGTGTATTCTAAAACCTAATGAATTTTAAAAGAGCTGCCTTTTCTGTTCATAAGCTTTAAAAAAATTGAACTAGTCTCTAGTGCTTGATAATATCTTGAAAATATTATGCTTCATTAGTCTGACTCCATTAGCAGAAAATTACCCTATAACTTTCACTAATAAAGAATAAAACAGGAAATAGTCTCTACATCTTACTAGATGGTTTGAAAAAAAGGTATACCTCAGCTGTTTTGAGAGAATTTATTATTTTCAAGATGTATAATAATTCCCACTGAGCCATTATTTCACACATTAGCTTTTACACAATTATTTGTTCATAAAACTGCAGATCAAAAAACTTGATTATGTCTGCAGGAACTAGTAGAAAATTTTTAGGGCTTAATTAGATAATATTTATTAGAATATTTTGGAGTTAAAAACAAAAATATTTTTGTTTAATTATTATACTTTAAGTTCTAGGGTACATGTGTATAACGTGCAGGTTTGTTACATATGTATACTTGTGCCATGTTGGTGTGCTGCACCCATCAACTCGTCAGCACCCATCAATTCGTCATTTATATCAGGTATAACTCCCAATGCAATCCCTCCCCCCTCCCCCCTCCCCATGATAGGCCCCAATGTGTGATGCTCCCCTTCCCGAGTCCAAGTGATGTCATTGTTCAGTTCCCACCTATGAGTGAGAACATG
>NW_016809075.1:1626958-1643170 GCF_001698545.2 Rhinopithecus bieti
TACCCGATTTTCCAGGTGTTGTGTGACTCAGTTCGCCTGGCTAGGAAAAGGGATTCCCTTCCCCCTTGCGCTTCCCAGGTGAGGCAATGCCTCGCCCTGCTTCAGCTCTCACTCGTAGGGCTGCAGCAGCTGACCAGCACCGATTGTCCGGCACTCCCCAGTGAGATGACCCCAGTACCTCAGTTGAAAATGCAGAAATCACCGGTCTTCTGTGTCGCTTGCGCGGGGAGTTGGAGACTGGAGATGTTCCTATTTGGCCATCTTGCTCCGCCCCTTCAAAATATGTTTTATATAAAAAAGCAACAAAAAGTAAGCCAGGTCTGCTTGATTTAGTCTATAATGATTTTATAAGTAGTAAAAATGACTTACAATATTGAAAGTACTTCATTAATAAATATGTGGATATAATTGATACCTAAGTGTTGATAGATGGAGGAATAAGTGAAACAGTTTTGTTAGAAACTGAGTGCCTCTCTTAGAATATAATGTGACACCAACGTTTTGTCTACTCATCAGCTGTAAGTGAAGCAGCCCATATCTAGCCCATATTTAGTCTAGTTGTTTTGATTTATTGAATTATATACTAGGAAAACCTGAGCGTTTCTGTTATAGTCTCTATATTGTGGACCTGTAGAGGTTAGAGCAAGTATATATCAAAAATTATTTTTCAATTTCAGTAGCCATCAAATACACATTATTATTTATTTAGTCATTTGCAAAACATACTTTTGAGCATCAAGTACAGTGCTAAGCCCTTAGGTTAAGCGAGAGATAATCATATAAACAAGTGTACCAAATGTTATTGATGTTATGGTATAGGTTTTTTCAGAGGCAGAAGAAGGGCGCAGTCACTTCTTTTTTAAAAAATTACAGATTCAGAGGGGTACATGTATAGGTTTGGTACACAAGTATATTGCATAATGGGATGATTTGGGCTTCTGGTGAACCTATCACCCAAATAGTGAACATGCTCAATAGATAGTTTTTCAACCCTTGCCCCCCTTTGCCTCTACCCCCTTTTGGAATCCCCAGTGTCCTTGTTCATCTTTATGTTTACATGTATACTCATTGATCAGCTCCCACTTGTAAGTGAGAACATGAGGTATTTGATTTTCTGCTTCTGTGTTATTTTAATTTCAGTAGCCATTAGGATAATGGTCTCTAGTTGCATGCATGTTGTTGCAAAGGACATTATTTTGTTCTCTGTTGTGGTAGTATTCCATGGTGTATATATACTAAATTTTCTTTTCTCAATCCCCTGTTGGTGGACACTTAGGTTGATTCCATGACTTTGGTATTGTAAATAGTGCTGTGATAAATATATGAGTGCAGGTGTCTTCTTGATAAAAGAATTTATTTTGCTATGGATAAATACCCAGTAGTAGGATTTCTGAACTGGCAATTCTATTTTTAGTTCTGTGAGAAAACTCCTTACTGCTTTCCATCGGGGTTGAACTAATTTACACCCACCTCCCCGCTCAGCAGTGTATAAGTGTCTCTTTTCTTCATATTCTTGCCAGTATCTGTTATTTTTTTTTTCTTTTTTTTTTGAGATAGGGTCTCACTCTGGCACCCAGGTTGATGTGCAGTGGCATGATCAGGGCTCATCGCAGCCTCAACCTCTGGGGCTCACACAATCTTCCCACCTCAGCCCCCCAAGTAGCTGTGACTACAGGTGTGCACTATCATGCCCAGCTAACTTTTTGTAATTTTAATAGAGATGGGGTTTCACCATGTTACCTAGGCTGGTCTTGAACTCTTAGACTCAAGCAGTCTGCCCACATTGGCCTCCCAAAGTGCTGGGATTACAGGTGTGAGCCACCACACCTGGCCTATTTTTTGACTTCTTAATGATAGCCATTCTGACTGATGTGAGATGGTATCTTATTGTGGTTTCAATTTGCATTTGTCCAATGATAGTGATGTTGAGCATTTTTTCATATTTGTTGGTGACTTGTATGTCTTTTGAGAAGTGTCTGTTCATGTCCTTTGCCCGCTTTTCAATGGGGTTGTTTCTCCTTGTTGATTCGTTCCAGTTCCTTATAGAGTCTAGATATTGGTTCTTTTTCAGATGCATAGTTTTTCTCCCATTCTGTAGGTCATCTGTTTTCTCCCATTCTGTAGGTCATCTGTTTACTCTGTTGATTGTTTCTTTTGCTGTGCAAGTCCTATTTGCCTATTTTTTGTTTTGTTGCATTTACTTTTGAGGTCTTAGTCATAAATTCTTTGCCAAGTCCAGTGTCCAGAAGAGATTTCCCTTGATTTTCTTCTAGTAATTTTATAGTTTGAGGTCTTACATTGGAGTATTTAAACCATCTTGAGTTAATTTTTATATATGGTGATATGTAGGGTTCCAGTTTCATTCTTCTGCATATGGCTATACAGTTACCCCAGTACCATTTATTGAATATAGAGTCCTTTCCCCATTGCTTGTTTTTGCCAGCTTTGTCAAAGATTAGGTGGTTGTAGTTGTGTGGTCTTATTTCAGGGCTCTCTATCCTGTTCCATTGGTCTATGAGTCTGTTTTTGTACTAATACCATGCTGTTTTGGTTACTGTAGCCCTGTTGTGTAGTTTGAAGTTGGGTAGTGTGATGCCTCCAGCTTTGTTCTTTTTACTTAGAATTACCTGGGGTGTTGGGGCTCTTTTTTGATTCATATTAATTTTAAAATCGTTTTCTCTAGTCCTGTGAAGAATACCATTGGTAGTTTGATAGGAATAGCATTGAATCTGTACTTTGCTTTAGGCAGTATGGCCATTTTAATGATATCGATTCTTTGTATCTATGAGCATGAGATGTTTTTCCATTTGTTTGTATCATCTATGAGTTCTTTCATTGGTGTTTCATACAAAGTTCTCCTTATAGAGATCTTTCTTTTCACCTCCTTAGTTAAGTGTATTCCTAGGTATTTTATTTTTTATGTGTGCCTATTGTAAATGGGATTAAAGTCTTTATTTGACTCTCAGCTTGAACATTATTGGTATATAGAAATGCTACTGGTTTTTGTATGTTGATTTTGTATCCTGAAACTTAACTGAAGTTGTTTATCAGGTCTAAGAGTCTTTTGGAGGGATCTTTAGGGTTTTCTAGGTATAAAATCATGTCATCAATGAACAAAGATGATTTGAGTTGCTCTTTTTCTATTTGGATGCTTTCTATTTTTTTCTCTTCCTCTGGCTAGGACTTCCAGTTCTGTGTTGAATAGGAGTGGTGAGAGTAGACATATTAGTCTCGTTCCAGTTTTTTGGTGGAACACTTTCAGCTTTTCCCCATTCAGTATGATGTTGGCTGTGGGTTTGTCATAGATGGCTCTTATTATTTTGAGGTATATCCCTGATGCCTAATTTGTTGAGAGTTTTTTTTTTTTTATCATAAAGGGATGTTGGATTTTATCAAATGCTTTCTCAGCATCTATGAAGATGATCATGTGTTTTTTGTTTTTAATTCTGTCTATGCGGTGATTTAGTTTGGATATCTTCTCCAGATTTCATGTTGAAATGTAATCCCCAATGTTAGAGTTAAGGCCTGGTGGGAGATGTTTGGATCATGAGGGTGGATCACTCATGAATAGCTTGGTGCTTTCCTCGCAATAGTGAGTTCTGTGAGACCTGGTTGTTTGAAAGTGTGTGACACCTCCCCACTCATTCTCTTGCTCCTACATTTGCCTTATGATGCGTCTGCTCCTCCTTCATCTTCCACTATGATTGTAAGTTTCCTATGGCCCTCACCAGAAGCAGATGCCAACACCACACTTATTGTACTGCCTGTAGAACCATGAGCCAATTAAACCTCTTTTCTTTATAAATTACTGAGCCTCAGGTATTTCTTTATAGCAATGGAAGAATGACCTACTACATGTGTATTATGCAATAAAGATTACATTGAGAAAGAACGGACTGGCCGGGTGTGGTGGCTCATGCCTGTAATCCCAGCACTTTGGGAGGCTGAGGCGGGTAGATCACCTGAGGTCAGGAGTTCGAGACCAGTCTGACCAACATGGTGAAACCCCGTCTCTACTAAAATACAAAATTAGCTGGGTGTAATTAGCTGGGCATAGTAGCACGCACCTGTAATCCCAGCTACTCAGGAGACTGAGGCAGGAGAATCACTTGAACCCAGGAGGCAGAGGTTGCAGTGAGCCAAGATCGCGCCGTTGCACTCCAGCCTGGGTGATGAGAGCGAAACTCTGTCTTAAAAAAAAAAAAAAGAAAGGCTGGGTGCAGTCAGTTGCTCACGTCTGTAATCCCAGCACATTGGGAGGCTGAGGTGGGCGGATCATGAAGTCCGGAGATCAAGACCATCCTGGCTAACACAGTGAATCCCCTTCTCTACTAAAAATACAAAAAATTAGCTGGACATGGTGGTGGGCGCCTGTAGTCCCAGATACTCGGGAGGCTGAGGCAGGAGAATTGCTTGAACCTGGGAGCCGGAGGTTGCAATGAGCCAAGATGGCACCACCGCACTCCAGCCTGGGTGACAGAGCGAGACTCCATCTCAAAAAAAAAAAAAAAAAAAAAAAGAAAGAATGGACTAACACGTGTATATGCAATAAAGGTTACATTGAGAAAGACATTGCCTCAAATCAAGATTAATGCATAACTCTGGAGCAGTCCTCATATGTGATTAATCACTGAAGTCATTTCAAAGGAAAAATATTTTCCAAAAGCCTCATCGTTTACTTAAAATTTTGTGTCATGTTAAATATATACAAACCAAAACTACGTTAAAAAATTTCATATGCTTACAGCTTTTAGGAAATATTTTCAAAATATGAACAAATTTTCAAAATTAAATATAAATAAGACAAAATAAAACAGTTCAGTTAACAATATTATTGTTAGTATTATATTATTAGTATATTATTAGTATAATAGTATTATTTGGCAGATGCTAAATTGATGCTGTTGAGGTTTTATGGCCAAAACTAATAGCCTCATGTCTCTTAAATATTTAAAGTTTATTCATATCCTACACTTCCTTTTTTAATGATGAGGAATTGAGTTCAGCTGCAATAATAATAGCTAAAATATATTGGACTATTTTCTCCTGCAGTTAACAGGATTTTAGAGCTACATCTTTCCAATCTTCTTGTCCTTTTCTGCCTGGTAGATCACAAGGTAGCTATTACAGTTCGAGATTTGGCATCATTGCTTGATGAAGAGGAAAGGAAGAAAGAAGAGGAAAAAACGGCATGTGCCAACTGAGTCCGACCCTATTTTCACAAGCTTTCCCAGAATCACCACCTAGTGATGTTGACTAAGGCCTCATTGGCCACATTTTGTCATAAAACCACACCTAGTTGAAAAAGATTGGAAAAGGATAGGTTCAGTTCACCACAGGCCCCCCCACCCACAGGGTGTATTAGTGAGGGGGAAGGGGAGAAGGGATTTTGGAAAAGCAGCAGCTAGCTCTACCACAAATTCTAAGACCATTTTTAATCAGGGGTGATTTGGAAGCACTATAGCCATCTTCATCACATAAAGATCACATCAGCTTTGGGGTGTTACTGAAATCTCTATCAAGTAGGTATCTAACTATGTCTGCAATCAGGGAAAGAAAAATGCTTCATATTTGCTCTCATAATTACTGATAATTCAAGTTTAAATTTTAAAAGCTAAAAGAAATCAGTTCCCTCATGAGTATGATGTTCTCCATGCGTGCACCCCTATGTGCCAGGTGATGTCTCAATTCCACACTTCCCTAAGTCCAACTATTATAAAAACCTCTATTTACTCAGCATTCTGCAATAAGAAGTATTTAATATAGGTAAATGGGGAGGGATTTCTCATTTAATCCTAAATGCAAAAGGGACCACTAAATGTACATATGCCTGATTTTAAAGTAGTTGTTCAGATGACCCAGAATATACTTACGGTAATATATTTTGGAATTTAATCTAAGTGACTTAACAGTTAACAAAGAAAATTTGAGTTCCTTACAAGTTCATAAATTATTGTCCATAGGCCAAACCAGGCCCACCAATTATGTTTATAAATAAAGTTTTGTTGGAACACAACCCTGCTCATTCATTTATGTGTTGTCATTGGCTGCTTTTCTGGTATAAGAACAGAGTTGAGTAGTTGTGACAGACATTGCATGCATGACCTGTAAAGCCTGAAATATTTACCATCAGAAAAAACTTGCCAACCCCTGCCTTAGAATATATTGGTGAACAACCTTTTAAGAATTAGTGACCTAAAGAAAGTTTCTGGTACAGTGCCAAAAGTTATGACTTTAGTTTGATACATACAACCTTCTATTAAGACTAGATGAGGCCGAGGTGGGCAGATCATGAGGTCAGGAGTTGGAGACCAGCCTGGCCAACATGGTGAAACACCATCTCTACTAAAAATACAAAAAATTAGCCGGGCATGGTGATGTGTGCCTGTAATCCCAGCTACTTGGGAGGCTGAGGCAGGAGAATCACTTGAACCCAAGAGGCAGAGGTTGCAGTGAGCTGAGATCGTGCCATTGCACTCCAACCTGGGCAACAGAGCAAGACTCCATCTAGAGAAAAAAAACAAAAAAACTGGATGAAGAAACAAAATATGGATTTATCAGAATAGTGAACTCGTGGAGTCCATGCCAATAGGATGTTATTTATTTATTTATTTATTTTTATTATTACTATTTTTGAGATGAAGTCTTGCTCTGTTGCCCAGGCTGGCGTGCAGTGGTGTGATCTTGGCTCACTGCAACCTCTTCCTACCAGGTTCAAGCAATTCTTCTGCCTCAGCCTTGCGAGTAGCTGGGATTATAGGTGCCTGCTTCAACGCTTGGCTAATTTTTGTATTCTCAGTAGAGATGGGTTTTCACTATGTTGGCCAGGCTGGTTTCAAACTCTTGACCTCATGATCCGCCTGCCTCGGCCTTCCAAAGTGCTGGGATTACAGGCATGAGCCACCACGCCCAGCCGGGATGTAATTTAATAGGAATAAATTCAAAGTCCTAAGTTCAAAATTGAGAAAAATACAAAACCTTTTGAAAACAAATTAGGCCCTATACACTGAAAGAGCTACAATGACATGGAGATCACCAGTTACAGAAATGGTAGTCTCGAATTGATAGAACATTGTGTTTTGTCCCTTCCCCGTGACCACGTACCGAGATCTTTCTCATTCAAAAGCATGTTATTGGCATTCCTTACAAACAGCACTCAACGCAGTTATAAGTGAACAACATAGAATACTAAGCAATACTAAGTATGTTTAGTAACAATACTAGACATTTTTCATTTTTGTCATCATGTTGTGAGTTAAAGTGCCTAAAGAGAATCTGATGTCTAACCTTGTATGCCCCTCTCTTAAGAGTATAAGTAGCATGCCTGTAAAAAGACAATGTAAAAAAAACCCTCCAGTTTATTTGTGTTCATCCTTATTCCTTCCAGGGTGCAGCTTAGTGAGTCTTACTGTAAACCTTGAGCCTGTGATCTTATTTCCTATAACATAGTTCATGTTTTAAAAACCTGTGAATTTTTGTCGGTGGCATACTTAATATGTTGCCACCCATTGGATGTACACTTTAAGACTATCTGAGGTTGCAGTTTTAAAACACTGTATTTCTGATCTATAATTCAAATATGCTTATAAATAAGTAGACTTCTAGAAGGATACATAAGAAATTAGGTCCAGAGGTTGCTTCTGGGAAGGGGCCTGGGGAGCTGGGAGACCAGGTGACAGGGTGAAGAGAAACGTTTCACTATATATTCTATTGTGCCTTTTTACTGTTGGTTCGTGTACGTGTATGGCCATTCAAGTAAATCAGTGAAATGTCTTTTAAAACCTATATCTTCTCCAGAATTATCTTCTAGCCTAGGCATAGTCCATTTGCAAATCATACAACTATGACAAGCCAAAGATTTAACAAGTGCACCGAACACAGTGTGATTAGGTGGTTGTCATCACTTAGGGAAAATAATTAGTTGGATAGGTATATGAAAACCAGTTTACACAGAAATCCAAGGAGAACTGATCAGTAAAAAAAAAGTGACAAAAGAAATAGTTTTTGTTTGTTCAAAGGAGGTAGAAAAAAAAGAGTAAAGGCAAAAAAAATGCAGTGAAATGTGCAGCACAAGGCTTGATACCTTTAACAGTGGAAGTCAAGAGTCAGAAGCTAGTAGATGAAATTAAGAACAGGCATGTAGGGCCAGGTGTGGTGGCTCACACCTGTAATTCCAGCACTTTGGGAGGCTGAGGCCGGCAGATCACGAGGTCAGGAGATTGAGACCATCCTGGCTAACACGGTGAAACCCTGTCTCTACTAAAAATACAAAAAACAAAAATACAAAAAAAAAAATACAAAAAAATTAGCCAGGTGTGGTGGCAGGCACCTGTAGTCCCAGCTACTTGGGAGGCTGAGGCAGGAGAATGGCATGAACCAGGGAGGCAGAGCTTGCAGTGAGCCGAGATCACGCCACTGCACTCCAGCCTGGGCGACAGAGCGAGACTCCATCTCAAAAAAATAAATAAAAAATAAAAATAAAAAAAAGAACAGGCATGTAAAATATGGAGAGCAAATGGACATGATCCTTATTGCTGCAATTTTCCAAATATATGAAATTCATAAATGTGCAAGATAGGGAGAAACAGCCACTTCTGCTACATGTGCAGACAATGACCCTAAGTATGTGTCTCCTCCGTGTATATGTCTCGGGGGAGGAAAGGTAAGAGAAAGGGTTATATGGTAACTTCCAGCATTCCTCTTGATCTAGGGCTATAAAAGCAGCAGAATACTATATCTTATTGAAAGCGCAGCAAACAGGACATTTCCAGAATGGAAAGCAGGCATGGAAACCCACTGTATCCCTAGCAAGTATTCACAGTTGCCAATGGAAACAATGGTTACTTTTAGTAGCCCTCCTGCTAAAATAACTTAAATTAGAAATGGGTTCTTGGCTGAAGAAATTAAGCAAGATTTCTGGTTTAAAAGTTTTAAGAAGAAGGGGAGCTACATGAGCATGTTCAAATGCCATCTTTAACTATAATAGAAATCTTTCATATTTATTCAACAGGATACACCCATCCTAAAGTGAAAATAAAAGGTTTTTCTTTTCCTTTTTTATTTTTTTTTTTTTTGAGACAGGATCTGGCTCTGTTGCCCGACCTGAAGTGCAGTAGTACGGTCATGCCTCACTGTAGATTAAACCTCCTGGGCTCAAGGAGTTCTCCTACCTCAGTCTCCCAAGTAGCTGGGGCTAGAGGCACACACCACCACACTTGCCTAGTTTTTTATTTTTATTTTTAGCGGAGAGGAGGTCTTGCTATGTTGCCCAGGCTTGTCTCAAATTGGTACACTAAAGTGATCCTCCCACCTCAGCTTACCAAAGTGCTGGGGTTATAGTCATGAACCACCTTGTCCAGTCTCTTGGTTTTGCTGGTTTGTTTTTGTTTGTTTTTTTAGATGCAGTCTCACTCTGTTGCCCATACTGGAACACAGTAGCATGATAATAATTGCTCACTATAGACTCAACCTCCTGGGCTCAAGGGATCCTCCTGCCTCAGCATCCCGAGTAGCTGAGACTACAGGCGTAGATAACACAGCTGGCAAATATTTTTTAATTTAAAATTTTTTCTTTTTTGGTTTTGTGGGTACAGAGTAAGTGTATATATTTATGGGGTACATGAGCTATTTTGATACAGGCATACAATGCATAATAAGCAGATGTATCACCTCAAGCATTTATTGTTTATGTTACAAACAATCCAATTATACTCTTTTAATTATTTTTAAATGTACAATTAAATTATTATTGACTGTAGTCACCCCATTGTGCTATCGAATACTAGATATTATTCATTCTATTTTTATTTACCCATTAACCATCCCAACTTTCCCCCAACCCTACCACTACCCTTCCCAGCCTCTAATAACCATCATTCTATTCTCTATCTCCATGAGTTCAATTGTCTTAATTTTGGGTTCCCACACATAAGTGAGAATGCAAAGTTTGTCTTTCTGTGCCTGGCTTATTTCACGTAATATAATGATCTCTAGTTCCACCTATGTTGTTGCAAATGACAGGATCTCATTCTTTTTTATGGTGAATAGTACTCCATTGTGTATATGTACCACATTTATCTTTTCATCTGTTGATGGACATATAGGTTGTTTCCAAATCTTGGCTATTGTGAATAGTGCTGCAATAAACATGGGAGTACAGATATCTTTTGGTATACTAATTTCCTTCCCTTTGGGTATATACCTAGCAGTAGGATTGCTGGATCAGATAGAAGCTCTACTTTTAGTTTTTGTGAGGAACCTCCAAATTGTTCCCCATAGTGGCTATACTAATTTACATTCCCACCAGCAGTGTACAAGTGTTCCCTTTTCTCCATATCCCTGTCAGCATTTGTTGTTGCCTTTCATTTTAACTGGGGTGAGATGATATCTCATTATAGTTTTGATTTGCATTTCTCCGATGATCAGCGATGTTGAGCACATTTTCATATAACTGTTTGCCCTTTGTCTTCCTTTGAAAAATACCATCTTTTGTCCATTTAAAAAATTGGATTATTAGATTTTTTTCCTGAAGAGTTATTTGAGCTTCTTCTTTATTATGGTTATTAATCCCTTGTCAGATGGATCGTTTGCAAATATTTTCTCCCATACTATGGGTTGTCTCTTTACTTTGTGGATTGTTTCCTTTTGTGTGCAGAAGCATTTTAACTTGATATGCTCCCATTTGTCCATTTTAATTGGTTGCCTGTGTTTGTGGGATATTACTCAAGAAACCTTTGCCCAGCCAGGCACCGTGGTTCACCGCTGTAATCCCAGCAATTTGGGAGGCCGAGGCAGGTGATCATTTGAGGTCAGGAGTTTGAGATCAGCCTGGCCAAAATGGTGAAACCGCGTCTCTACTAAAAACACAAAAATTAGATGGGTGTGGTGATGTGCACCTGTAGTCCTAGCTACTCGGGAGGCTGAGGCATGAGAATCACTTGAACGTGGGAGGCAGGGGTTGTAGTGAGCCAAGATTGCACCACTGCACTCCAGCCTGGGTGACAGAGTGAAACTGTGTCTCAAAAAAAAAAAAAGAAAGAAAAAAAGAAAACTTTGCCCATTCTTGTGTCCTGGAGCATCACCTCAGTGTTTCCTTGTAGTAGTTTCATGATTGAGGTCTTAGATTTAAGTCTTTAATCCATTTTGATTTGATTTTTGTTTATGGTGAGAGATAGGGGTCTGGTTTAATTCTTCTGCATGTGAATATCCAGTTTTCCAGCACCATTTATTGAAGAGACTGTCCTTTCTCCCAGTATATGTTTTTGACAGCTTTGTCCAAAATGAGTTTACTGTACATGTATGGATTTGTTTCTGGGTTCTCTATTCTGTTCCTTTGGTCTGTGTGTCTGTCTATATTTGTGCTAGTACCTTGCTGGTGACAGTAGCTCTGTAGTACAATTTGAAGTCAGGTAATGTGATTCCTCCAGTTTTGTTCTTTTTGCTCAGGATGGCTTTGGCTATTCTGGGTCTTTTGTGGTTCCATATAAATTTTAGAGTTGTGTTTTCTGTTTCTGTGAAGAGTGTACTTTTTTTTTTTTTTGTAGAGATAGGGTCATGCTATGTTGTCCAGGCTGATCTCAGTCCTCCATTCAAGCAATCCTGCCTCAGCCTCCCAAAGCACTGGGATTATGGACATAAGCCACTACACCCAGCTTAGTATCTTTTACATAACTGGACATTCCTTCTCATTCTCTTTTGCTGGATTCTTCCCCTCTCTTGACCTCTCGTTGTAGTTCTCCAAGCCTTTTTTTGCGTTGTGGTAAAAAAACACAATGTAAAATTTACTACCTTAACCATTTTAATTTTACAGTATAGTAGTGTTAACTATACCTTATTATGTAAGGTATAGTTAACAACTTTTTCATCTAGTAAATCTGAAACTCTATACCCATTTATATAGAGTTTTTTCCTCTATATAAGCTCCCCTTTTCCTCCTCCCTTGTCTCTATACTCTTCCTTCCTAGGTGATCACAGCTAGTCCCTTGACTAAAATATCATCTGTTTTGCTTTAGAATAATTTCAGCTTCCCATCTCCTTACCTCCCTTCAGTTTTGCATATTCAGATTTTTGGATTATGTCCCTTCTGTTTCTAGAGTCTTTATTTAGAGTATATGTGGTCCACTAAATTATCACATATCAAGCTTCATTGCTTACCACATTCCCTTTCATTTTCTCCTATCTTGAATCTATGTTAAGATGTTTTTATTGTTTGGTTATTTTCTCAAGTATTTTTACTGAGATAGTTTGCTTTAGTGATGTAATTTTGGTAATCTTGAATAGCCTCAAACATCTTTTTGCCATCCCATAACAAATCGGGGGTATCTCGGCTGAGTATAAGATTCATAACTTCTAGGCCGGGCATGGTGGCTCACGCCTGTAATCCCAGCACTTTGGGAGGCCAAGGTGGGCAGATCATGAGATCAGGAGTTTGAGACCAGCCTGGCCACTGTAGTGAAACCCCGTCTCTACTAAAAAAAAAAAAAAAAAAAGAAAAAAAATTAGCTGGGCATGGTGGCGGGCACCTATAATCCCAGCTACTCGGGAGGCTAAGGCAGGAGAATCCCTTGAACCCGGGAGGCAGAGATTTCAGTGAGCCGAGATCATGCCATTGCACTGCAGCCAGAACAACAGAGTGAGACTCCATCTGAAAAAAAAAGATTCATGACTTCTGCTGCTTTTTGTTTCAGTTAGTTTAGATCCTGTTGCATTGTATTCTAGCTTCTAGAGTTGATGATTAGTCCAGTACCTGTCCTAGTTTTCCCTTTATGGATAATTGTTCTTTCTTTCTGGATACTTATAAGATTTTTTCTTTTTTTGTAAAATTAATGAATTTTACAAGGGTATAATAGATACTTGTCTTTTCTCTTTAATCCATCCTGAAACTTGGTTTNATGGTGGCGGGCACCTATAATCCCAGCTACTCGGGAGGCTAAGGCAGGAGAATCCCTTGAACCCGGGAGGCAGAGATTTCAGTGAGCCGAGATCATGCCATTGCACTGCAGCCAGAACAACAGAGTGAGACTCCATCTGAAAAAAAAAGATTCATGACTTCTGCTGCTTTTGTTTCAGTTAGTTTAGATCCTGTTGCATTGTATTCTAGCTTCTAGAGTTGATGATTAGTCCAGTACCTGTCCTAGTTTTCCCTTTATGGATAATTGTTCTTTCTTTCTGGATACTTATAAGATTTTTTCTTTTTTTGTAAAATTAATGAATTTTACAAGGGTATAATAGATACTTGTCTTTTCTCTTTAATCCATCCTGAAACTTGGTTTCCCTTTTCACTTATCCACTAAAAGCTAGCCCAGAGAAATTTTCCTTTATTATTTACTTAATTGTTACCTCTCCTCCATCTGGTGCTTTTCTCTTTTTGAACACCTATATTTCGTAAAATAGGTCTTCTGGGACTATCTTCAAGTCTTTCTATTCCTTCAGTATTTCCATTTATTTAGCTTCCTGTTCTGTGCTTTGAGATAATCCATGTACTGCATCTTCCAGTCTATTTATTTAGCTGTCAATAATGATCATCTTAAAAAAAAATTAATGTTCTTGTTTTGCTTTGAAATCTATACATGAATCTTCCTGGAAAAAAAAAATCATGTTTTCCAAGTATTGCTTTTAGTTTTCTAGTCTCTCGACTTGTTTACAAGGAATGTAATGAATTTTTTACTCTTACAAATGTTTTAAGTTTCCATTAAAGTATTTGAATTTTATTTTTTATAAAGATATTTACTGGGGCCCGGTGCAGTGGCTTATGCCTATAATCCCAGCAGTTTGGGAGGCCTAGGTGGGTGGATCACATGAGTCCAGGAGTTCTAGACCAACCTGAACAACATAGTGAAACCCTGTCTCTACAAATAAAAAATTAGCTAGGTGTGGTGGCACACACCTGTAGTCCCAGCTACTTTGGAGGCTGAGGCGGAAGGATCATTACAGGTCAAGACTGCAGTGAGCCGTGATCGTGCCACTGCCCTCTAGCCTAAGTGACAAAGGGAGACTGTCTCAAAACAAAGACACCAAAAAACATATTTGTTCAGTAAGCTGACCGAATAATGAAATTTTTTGAATAATGAAATTTCATTTTCATTTAACTGTAATGTATTCCTTGGTTATATATTTACTCCAAATGCTTAATTGGTTGTTGTTGTTGTTGTTGTTATTGTTGTTTTTGAGACGGAATCTCACTCTGTTGCCCAAGCTGGAGTGCAGTGCCATGATCTTGGCTCACTGCAACCTCTGCCTCCCGGGTTCAAGCGTTTCTCCTGCCTCAGCCTCTCAAGTAGCTGGGACTATAGGGGCGCGCCATCACACCTGGCTAATGTTTTATTTTTAGTACAGACGGGGTTTTGCCATGATGGCCAGGCTGGTCTCGTACTCCTGACCTCAGGTGATCCACTCTCCTCGCCTTCCCAAAGTGCTGGGAAGGCCACCATGCCCGGCCATAATTTGTATTTTATATAGAGAAATAAATCTTATAAGATTATATAATGTCAAGACTACTGGTAATAAAGGAAGAATAAAATAGAAAAAGTAGTTTTTTTCCTGCCCTTTTTTTTTTTTTTAAGTTTTGTTTTGCTTTGTTTTAGAGATAGGGTCTCCCTCTGTTGTCCAGGCTGGAGTACAGTGGGACAATCACAGCTCAGTGTGGCTTCCAATTCCTGGCCTCAATCTATCCTCCTGCCTCACCCTCCTGAGCCACTGGGATAACAGGCATGAGCCACTGTACCTGGCCTTTTGCCAATTTTTTTAATATTCCAGCACTTTTTTTAGGTTGTCTGGAAATATCCTCAGTTAAGGGATTGGTTTTCCCCCTTATCATATGTTTGCTATCTCAAAGGAACACCCGGTGATCCTGACCATGCCTGCTATTCTTTCCTTTTGCCCTTTGTTTTTCTGCTACTTTATACTTGAGTTTATGCCCCATCCTCAATTCTCATTGCATAGAATTTGTTTCTATAGGTTAATAAGGAAGAACTGAGAAAAGAAAGTTTAGCAAAGTAATAGAAACAAAAACTCAGCGACTGGGCGCGGTGGCTCACGCCTGGAATCCAGCACTTTGGGAGGCTGAGGTGGGCGGATCACGAGGTCAGGAGATCAAGACCATCCTGGCTAACACGGTGAAACCCCGTCTCTACTAAAACTACAAAAAATTAGCCGGGCGTGGTGGCAGGCGCTTGTAGTCCCAGCTACTCGGGAGGTTGAGGCAGGAGAATGGTGTGAACCCAGGAGGCAGAGCTTGCAGTGAGCGGAGATCACGATCACGCCACTGCATTCCAACCTGGGTGACAGAGCAAGACTCCATCTCAAAAAATAAATAAATAAATAAATAAAAACTCAGCTTAAAGGTAGGCTTAGCAGATATACTACAGCATATGTAGTTATGTGTTTAACTTATGCTAATATGTAATTCACACTTATTTTCTTACATTTTAATGCAGCATTCTTCTCTTTATAGAGAAGACCAATCTTAAGGTTTAAGGATGAGGAGGGTGGTCATTGGTAGAATCACTTACCACTTTACTCACATTTTTGAAGGGTCATTGTAGCTATCTTTATGGGCAGGCTGTGGGAACAGCACATCTGAAGCTCTAACACTCCCACATAGCCATATGCCTTTGGCAGCTGGAGAGTCATATAAAATCAGCACTGACCCATGTTCTCATACTTATAAACACCTCTCTCTGGCTTACTACTTGAGTATTTATAAACTATTTTGTGGCAAGCTACTTAATCAGAACTTTAAAAATGGTTCACTTTTAGCCGGGCGAGGTAGCGGGCGCCTGTAGTCCCAGCTCCTCGGGAGGCTGAGGCAGGAGAATGGCGGGAACCCGGCCACTGCACTCTAGCCTGGGCGACAGAGCGAGACTCCGTCTCAAAAAAAAAATAAATAAAATAAAAAATAAAAAAAAAAAATAAAAAAATGGTTCACTTTGGCCGGGCATGGTTGCTCACACCTGTAATCCCAGCACTTTGGGAAGCTGAGGTGAGCAGAACACGAGGTCAAGAGATCAATACCATCCTGAGCAACATGGTGAAACCCCATCTCTACTAAAAATACAAAAATTAGATGGGCGTGGTGGCACGCACCTGTAGTCCCAGGTACTCAGGAGGCTGAGGCAGGAGAATCACTTGAACCCGAGAGATGGAAATTGCAGTGAGCCGAGATCCCGCCACTGCACTCCAGCCTGGTGACACAGTGAGACTCCGTCTCAAAAA
>NW_016809075.1:1643457-1647340 GCF_001698545.2 Rhinopithecus bieti
AAAAAAAAAGTTCAATTTGATTATTAATTTTTTTTTTTTTTTATTTTTTCCAGGTGTATGGTTGCTGATGAAGTAAGTGTTTCAATGGTTTTTATGTCTTTTATAAGATTACACAGCTAGTTTTTGGTGTCTACTATTTTACATGTACTCTTGCTCCATACAACTGTATGTCTATATATGGGAATGGGGAGAGAGAGAACGATGGGAGGGTGAGAAGGGAGGGGAGAGAGAATGAGAATGAATGAATGTGTGTGTTTGTGTGTGTGTGTTTGCAAGACATGCACCTGATACATATGTTAATATTAACATTAGTGACCCCAAATTGTTACCTAGGATGCAGGAATGAGCTTTGAAATGCAGCCTGCCCAAAAAGCTTTTCTGTTATAGTGGTACTTGCTTAAAAGCTAAAGGTTATTGTTACTTGTTTCCTATGAGTTTGAAAGGTAGTGCTGAAATGGTATTTTATTATCACTCAACAGTTTGATACATTTAAATGACATGTGCTTATATGTATCTCTATTCATGTTTTCTCTCTGAAATGGAGGCTCTTGTTACATGAACTATGATATTCTTTGTGTACATTCTCAGAGTAATATAAATCAATATAAGTTCTAATTTTTAACAACACTTTGAGAAATACGTTGCTGTTTCTCATTATGTCTTTAAGAATAACAGCAAAATGGCTGGGCTTGGTGGTTCATGCCTGTAATCCCAACACTTTGGGAGGCAGAGGCGGGTGGATCACGAGGTCAGGAGTTTGAGACCATCCTGGCTAACGTGGTGAAACCTCATCTATACTAAAAATACAAAAAATTAGCCAGGTGTGGTGGCGGGCGCCGGTAGTCCCAGTTACTCTGGAGGCTGAGGCAGGAGAATGGTGTGAACCCAGGAGGCAGAGCTTGCAGTGAGCCAAGATCGCACCACTGCCTCCAGCTTGGGCACAGAGTGAGACTCCATCTCAAAAAGAAGGAAAAAAAAAAAAACAATAACAGCAAAACATACACTTTTCAAAATACATTAGAAATGAAGGAAATGGAAACTGAATTGTTAAAAAGTAGAAGTGGAATCATCAAAAAATTCTCCCAATTAATTGTGATTTAGTTTTGCTTACATGTAGACTCCCACCAATGGCTTATCTCTGTAGTCCCTTTTTTTTTTTTTTTTTTTTTAAAAGACAGAATCTGGCTGTGTCGCCCAGGTTGGAGTGCAATGGCACGATCTCGGCTCACTGCAACCTCCGCCTCCCGAGTTCAAGCAATTCTTCTGCCTCAGCCTCCCGAGTAGCTGAGACTACAGGCACCCACCAGCACGCCCAGCTAATTTTTGTACTTTTAGTAGAGAAAGGGTTTCACCATTTTGGCCAAGATGGTTTCCATCTCTTGACCTCGTGATCCACCCACCTCAGCCTCCCAAAGTGCTAGGATTACAGGCATGAGCCACCATGCCCGGCCTGTAGTCTCTTTTTAAGGAAAAACATGAATAGAGAATTCAAGGATTTCCTTAAGGAATAACATGAGTCCTATATAGAAATGTGGATATAGGGGTTCATAGTTCATGCTGATTTATAATTACCTAATTTTTTAGTTTGAACTCTTCATTCGTTCAATAGGCATTTATTTAGACTAGATGTTAGAGTTAGAAAAAGAGTCATTGCCAGTGAAGAACTTAGCAATATAATTGGAGAAACAAGACATAGACATTTGGGAAACAATAAACATAAATTTTTCTTTTGAAACAGGATGAATTCTTTTGTTCTTTGTTTTTTGAGCCGGAGTCTTGCTCTGTCGCCCAGACTGGAGTGCAGTGGCGCAATCTAGGCTCACTGCAAGTTTCACGTCCCGGGTTCATGCCATTCTCTTGCCTCGGCCTCCCGAGTAGCTGGGACTACAGGTGCCTGCTACTACGCCCAGCTAATTTTTTGTAATTTTAGTAGAGACAAAGTTTCACTGTGTTAGCCAGGATGGTCTCAATCTCCTGACCTCAGGTGATCTGCCCGCCTCAGTCTCCCCAAGTGCTGGGATTATAGGCGTGAGCCACTGTGCCTGGCCTAAAACAGGATGAACTCTAAACGGCTCTTCATAAATTAATTAATTTGAAAGTCAGGGCCGGGCGCGGTGGCTCAAGCCTGTAATCCCACACTTTGAGAAAGAGACACAGAGACAGGAAGACGGAATCACGAAAGTAACAGAGAGATCGAGCCGATCCTAGGTGAAGCACGTGAAACCACCGTCTCTAGCTAAAATATACAAGAAAACTAGACCAGGGCAAGGTGGGCGGGTGCCTGTAGTCCCAAGCTATACTACAGGAGAGGCTGAGCCAGCGGAGAATAGGCATAAACCCCGGGAGGCAGAGCTTGCAGCTGAGGCTGAAGATCTCCAGCCCAACTGCACTCCAAGCCCAGAGCGACAGAGCGAGGAACTCTGTCGTACAAAAAAAAAAAATAATTAATTGTGAAAGTCTAAATGACTGAAGGAGACTTAAATGTTTTTAGTCCCTGAATATGTTTTCAACAAATAGAAATGTGAACTCATTCTCCAAAACCTCACGACTAGCCGTATTTCCTCTTACATAATATACAGGTATAGAAAATATATGTCATATATGTATATGTATGTATATAATTTTTTTTCCAAACAGACCAGTTTTATGTCCACAGAAAATATATTATAAAAGGTAACAAACAGTATCCTTTATGATTTCCACAAGTAAGTCATGGTGGAAAATCTTAGCAGTTATGGTACACCATTGGTACTTTGGTCCTCGCTTTGATGTTGTAGAAATTTAGATGGGCCTTAAATCTATGGAATTCACCATGGATTGAGATAAACACTTGATCTGCACCATAACCCTTCTGATACGGTTTGGCTGTGTCCCCATACAAATCTCATCTTGAATTATAGCTCCCATAATTCCCACGTGTGATAGGAGGGGTGACCCAGTGGAGGATAGTTGAATCATGGGGGTGGGTTTCTCCCGTGCTGTTCTCGTGGTAGTAAGTCTCATGAGATCTGATGGTTTTATAAATGGGAGTTCCCCTGCACACGCTGTCTTGCATGTTGCAGTATCGAAGATATGACTTTGCTCCTCTTTTGCCTTCCACCATGATTGTGAAGCCTCCCTAGCCATGTGTTGGAACCGTGAATTAAACCCCTTTCCTTTATAAATTACCCAGACTCGGGTATGTCTTTATTGGCAGTGTGAGAACAGACTAATACACCTTCTTAACTCTTACATTCTCTAACAAACCATTATCCTCAGTTAACATCAGTTAACGAGTATGCAGAGTTCATGAACCCTTAGCCAGCAGGAGTCTTCCCATCGTACAAATCGCTTTTCCATTTCTTGTTATTTACAATTACATAGCACTTTTCACATTTGACTAATTCACATGTTGTCATCTTCTTTCAAAACCATTCTTACTTTTTAATTGAATAAATGTCAAAATCTGTTTAATATTTCCTCAGTACTTAAAAAAACTTCCACTTTTCTGTCCATCATAATTACTTAATTACTTCTCTCTTTTCACCAGAATTTTTGAAGACCCATTATTTTACACCTATTTGACTTGACAGGGTTTATGATGTTATATTTTATTAATTATGTTGATTAAGAAAAAATTCTCAACTTTATACATGAATATAAGAATCAGGCCATAGAAATAAACAGAATGGCGTACAAGACTTAAGATCACAGCTCATAACCACTAATAATCTATTTAGTGGTAGAGTTGGAGTGCCATTTTCATGGAATCTTACCATGTCACTGTGGATGAAAGTTAATAAATTAAATGTGCTGAAGTAAAAAGAACTTGTATATATGTAAATTCTATGAACTCTGGTTTAACCTTCATTCTATTTTCTTTTTTTTTTTTTTTTTTTTTTTT
>NW_016809075.1:1650285-1655858 GCF_001698545.2 Rhinopithecus bieti
TTTTTTTTTTTTTTTTTTTTTTTGCTTTCCATTTGCTTGGCAAATCTTCCTCCATCCCTTTATTTTGAGCCTATGTATGTCTTTGCAGGTGAGATGGATCTCTTGAATACAGCACACTGATGGATCTTGACTTTTTATCCAATTTGCCAGTCTGTGTCTTTTAATTGGGACATTTTGCCCATTTACATTTAAGATTAATATTGTTATGTGTGAATTTGATCCTGTCATTATGATGTTAGCTGGTTATTTTGCCTGTTTCTTCATAGCATCGATGGTCTTTACAATTTGGCATGTTTTTTGCAGTGGCTGGTACCTATTGATTCTTTCCATGTTTAGTGCTTCCTTCAGGAGCTCTTGTAAGGCAGGCTTGGTGGTGACAGAATCTCTCAGCATTTTTTTGTCTGTGAAGAATTTTGTTTCTCCTTCACTTATGAAGCTTAGTTTGACTGGATATGAAATTCTGGGTTAAGTAAATTGCCCAAGGACATATAACTAGAAGATGCCAGGACCTGATATTTGACCTGAAGTCAAATAATTGGAGTGATTCAGCTCCAACTCTATCAATTTCTTTTACAGTCCCCAGGTACCAGACTTTCTATTTTTGAAATAGGACTCTTGAGGACAGAATTTGGAAGACACAGGACTCAAAGGAATAAGACGGTAACGTTAGAATGAAGGTGACCGCGTTAAGATTTTGTGTTGGTGAGACTACACGGTAGTCCTTTAAGTCAGTGTCACCTGTGTGCTTACGTCCTTGCTTCTAAGTCCAACTTTATTATTTTGAATGTGCTTTTTTTAAAAAAAAAAAAACTTAATTTAAAACTATTTTAAATTTACATAATTGTTAGAAAGATATTACAGAGTTCCTGTATACCCCACACCCAGTTTCCCCTATTATTGATATCTTAGATTTGTATGGTACATTTGTCTCAATTAATGAGCCAATATTAATATACCATTGTTAACTGCAGACCATACTTTATGCAGGTTTTCTCAGTTTTTCTCTCATGTCCTTTTTTTAAAAAAAAAAGAAAAAAGAAAAAAGCAACTATGATTTCATCCAGGAACACATTACTACATATATTAGTAATGTCTCTTTAGGCTTCTCTGGGTTGTAACAATTTCTCACACTCTCTTTGTTTTTGAAGACCTTTACAGTCCTGAAAATTAATGGTTAAGTACTTTGTAGAATGTCCCTTATTTGGGATTCAACTGGTGTTTTCATCATGGTTATACTTGAGTAATATGTTTTTTGGGGGCAAGACTATAGAGATGAAGTACTGTTGTCATCACATCATACAAAGTATGCATACTGTCAATATGATTTATCACTGTTAATGTTAATCCTGATCACCTGGCTTAAGGTAGTGTTTGCCAGGTTTTCTTACTGAAAAGTTACTCATTTTTTCCCCTTTTTTATACTGAATTTTGGGAACAAAGTAAGTATGCCCAGCCCGTACTTAAGGAATAGAGAGTTGTTTTTTTTTTTTTTTTTTTTTTTTTTTTTTTTGAGATGCAGTCTCACTCTGTCGCCCAGGATGGAGTGCAATGGCGCAATCTCGGCTCACTGCAACCTCCACCTCCCGGGTTCAAGTGATTCTCCTGCCTCAGCCTCCTGAGTAGTTGGGATTACCGGCACGCACCACTACGCCTGGCTAATTTTTGTATTTTTAGTAGAGACGGGCTTTCGCCATGTTGGTCAGGCTGGTCTCGAACTCCTGACCTCAAGTGATCCGCCCACCTCAGCCTCCCAAAGTGCTGGGTTTACAGGTGTGAGCCACCATGCCTGGCTGTGTTTTACTTTCTTAAGCTTGTAGTAGTCAGAGTTCTCTAGAGGGACAGAACTAATAGAATAGATACATATATAAAGGGGAGTTTATTAAGTATTAACTCACACGATCACAGGGTCCCACGAGAGGCCATCAGCATTCTGAGGAACAAGGAAGCCAGTTCTAGTTCCAAAACTGAAGAACTTGGAGTCCAGTGTTCAAGGGCAGGAAGCATCTATCTAGCACAGCAGAAAGATGTAGTCTGGAAGGCTAGGCCAGTCTCTCTTCTCACATTTTTCTGCCTGCTTATATTCTAGCCACGATGGCAGCTGATTATATTGTGCCCACCCAGATTAAGGGTAGGTCTGCCTTTGTCAGCCCACTGACTCAAATGTTAATATTCTTTGGCAGTACCCTCACATACACACCCAGGGTCAATACTCTGTATCCTTCAGTCCAATCAAGTTGACACTCAGTATTAAGCATCACAAAGCTGGAGTTAATACATAAATTATTTGGAATTCATTCATTCATTTATTTACTTAATCATGTATTTATATCATTGTGGACTCATTCATATTAATTACATACTTTGAGTTTTAATTCATTACTACTTTCTTTATCTTGTTGCTCAAATCGTTTCAGCTTTGGCCATTGGGAACCCACTCCTGTGTCCCTTTGACATAACCCCTTCATTTTGGAAGTTTTTTGTTTTGTTTTTGTTTTTTGAGCATTTTCTTACTTTCTTACTTTCAGGATGCTTCACGCTCATCTTGTGCGTTTCTTGTCCCAGTCTAGAATCAGTCATTTCTCCAAAAAAAACCTAATTTCATTTTACTGAAGATTGATACTAGAATGAGGACCTGGGCATTCCATTTCTCCGGGAATGTCCTTCCTTCTAGGTTCTATGAGCTTGTAGAGCAAGGAGATTATGTATACTAACTTGTGTGTGTATTTATACATAGATATACACACATATATATGTGTGTGTATATGTGTGTGTGTGTATATATATATATGTACATGTATAGCAGGGTGTGAAGGCCAGCAATCCTTGATGTTCTTTGGTTTGCAGATGCTGTGCACATACATTGCTATGCACACACATTGCTATGCACACACATTGTGTATCTGTAATCTTTAACCCTAACAGTGGGTCCCACCGTCTGCCATCTATTTACTTAATTGCTAATTTCCACTCTACATGAATAGCGATTTCACAGTTGTTAACATGTACCTCTATGGGAAAGAACTTTATTAGCTAGAGCATGATATAATGTACGGTTCCTTTTGACTTTATTATTACAGACTCCATTCATTTCCAGTATTACTCAGGTCAGCACCTTATTCCCCCACACCCTCCAGTGAGGGTATTTCAGACATTTGTAATACATATACATTCTTTTACCACATTTTGTTTTCCATCCTGGTATCCTTGACCTCCTCAGTTATTTTTAAAATATTTGCGTACATTCAGGTTTACTCTGTATGTGATAAAGTTCTATGGATTTTCACAAATGCTTAATGTCTTGTATTCATCATTATAGTATCAAACAGAACAGTTTCACTAACCTACACAATCCCTTGTGCCTCATTTATTCAATTTCCCCTAGGGCTGAACCCCTGGTAACCACTGATATGTTTAACAACTCTATAGTTTTGCCTTTTCCAGAATGTCATATAATTAGAATCCTATATTGTTTAATATTTACAGACTAGCTTTATTAACTTAGCAATATGCATTAAAATTCATCCATGTCTTTTCGTAGCTTGATGGCCTTTTCTTTTCATCACTGATTTTTATTCCATTATATGGATGTACCACAGTTTGTTTTTTCATTCGCAAAGTTGAAAGGACATCCTCGTTGCTTCCAATTTTTGACAATAAAGCTGCTGTACATATTCACATGTAGGTTTTTGTGTTATCATAGGTTTTCAAATCTAGGAGTGTGAAACTGCTAGATCATAGAGTGTGCCATAAGATAGTACCACAAACTGGGTGGCTTAAAATAACTGAAATTTTTACTCTCATAGCTGGAGGCTAGAAGTCTGAAATAGGTGTCAGCAGGGTAGATTTCTTACGATGTTTTTGAGGGATAATCTGTTCCATGCCTTTCTCCTACTTTCCAGTGAAGGCCAGCAATCCTCGACATTCCTTGGTTTGCAGATGCATCACTTCATTGTCTGCCTCTGTCTTTACATGCCATTCTCCCAGAGTGTCTATGCCTCTTCCCTTATAAGGACACTAGTCAGATTGAATTAAGGTTACTCTACTGTGACCTCATTTTAGCTAATTATGTCTGCAGCAAACCTATTTTTAAATAAATAAGGTCATATCCTGAAATACTAGAGGTTAGAACTTCAATATATCTTTTGGGAGGGAATTACCCAATTCAACCCATAACATACGGTAAGACTATATTTTTTAACAGAAACTGTCCAGCTGTCTTTTGTATTAGCTGTACCATTTTCCGTTTCCATTAGCAGTGAATGAGAATTCCGCTTGCTCTGCATCCTCACTAGCAGTTGGTATTATCATTTTTCTTTTAGCTATTCTAATGTATGTGTAGTAGTATCTCATTTTCATTTGTAATTCTTTATTCACCTGTGTTGTTGAGGATCTTTTCATCTGCTTATCTGCCATCTGCATATCTTCTTAGGTGAGGTCTCTTCAGATCTTTTACCCATGGTTAAATTGTATTGTTTCTTTTTTTGTTGTTGAGTTTTAAGAGTTCTTTGTATATTTTAAGCATAAGTCTTTATTAGATATGTTTTAGGCTGGGCACGGTGGCTCACACCTGTAATCCCAGCACTTTGGGAGGCCAAGGCAGCCAGATCACCTGAGGTCAGGAGTTTGAGACCAACCTGGCCAACATGGTAAAACCCCGTCTCTACCAAAAATACAAAAATTAGCCAGGTGTGGTAGCAGGCGCCTCTAATCCCAGTTACTCAGGAGGCTGAGGCAGGAGAATTGCTTGAACCTGGGAGGCAGAGGCTGCAGTGAGCTGAGATTACGCCATTGCACTCCAGCCTGGACGATAAGAGCCAAACTCCATCTCGAAAAAAAAAAAAAAAGATATGTTTTAATATTTTAATAAGTCTGCGGCTTGTCTTTTCATTCTCTTAACAGTGTCTTTCACAGAGCAGAAGTTTAGTTTAGTTTAGTTTTGTTTTGTTTTTTTGATGTAGTCTTACTCTATTGCCCAAGCTGGAGTGTAGTGGCATGATCTTAGCTCACTGCAGCCTCTTGATCCTGGGTTCAAGCGGTTCTCCTGTCTCTGCCTCCTGAGTAGCTGGGACGACAGAAACTGGCCACCACTCCCAGCTAATTTTTGTATTTTTAGTCAAGACGGGATTTCGCATGTTGGCTAGTCTGGTCTCAAGATCCTGACCTCAGGTGATCGGCCCACCTTGGCCTTTCAAAGTGCTGAGATTGCAGGCCTATAGAGTAAAGCACTACACAGGCTAGCCCCTACCTGTTTCTTCCATTTTCTTCTGCTATTCTCTGGCAGAAATTCTAGAGACAGTTCCATCTATTTATTGTAATCTTTACCAATTACTATTCACATCACACTGGACCAGTTAATTGATCTCTCAGCTTCAACTATCTCTTGTTTAAAGTAGGCAATAATAATACTTTTGCCATTGGATTGCTTATGTAAAGCATAGGAGGAATATGTCTCATACAACAACAAATGTTAGTTTTCTTTCTCTTTTTCTTCTGTTTTCAAACACCGTGACCTTCTCTCTTCTCCTCTCCTCTCCTCTCTCCTCTCTCCCCTCCCCACCCCTCCCCTCGCCCCT
>NW_016809075.1:1656772-1660070 GCF_001698545.2 Rhinopithecus bieti
TTTTTTTTTTTTTTGAGATGGAATCTTGCTTTTATCGCCTAGGCTGGAGTACAGTGGCATGATCATAGCTCACTGCAGCCTTGAACTCCTGGGCTCAAGAAATCCTCCTGCCTTAGCTTAGCCTCCCAAGTAGCTAGGACTACAGGTGTGTGTCACCACATCTGGCTAATTTTTAAATTTTTTTTTAGGGACAGGGTCTCACTGTGTTGCCCAGGCTGGTCTCAAACTCCTAGCCTTAAGCAATCCTCCTGCCTCGGCCTTCCAAAGTGCTAGGATTACCCATGTGATTCACTGCACCTGGCCTTTTTTTTTTTTTTTTTTTTGAGACAGAGTCTCACTCTGTCGCCCAGGCTGGAGTGCAGTGGCGTGATCTCGGCTCACTGCAAGCTCCACCTCCCAGGTTCACACCATTCTCCTGCCTCAGCCTCCCAAGTACCTGGGACTACAGGCACCTGCCACCACTCCCAGCAAATATTTTTGTATTTTTAGTAGAGAGGTTTCACCACGTTAGCCAGGATGGTCTCCATCACCTGACCTCGTGATCCGCCCACCTTGGCCTCCCAAAGTGCTGGGATTTACAGGCGTGAGCCACTGCACGTGGCCAGCACCTGACCTTTTAACCAGTGCTTTAAATCAGGTCCATACCTACTACCACCCACCCCCCAGTTATTTTAAGCATGGAGGTAAAGTAGCAGATATTCCTTTAAGTGGGTTTGGGGTTTGGGGATTGTTTTGATCCCGTCTGACTCCTGTAACAAAAATACAATAGACAGATGGCTTAAACAACAAACATTTATTTCTCACAGTTCTGGGGCCTGGGAAGTCTAAGATCAAGGCACCAATGGATTCAGTATCTGATGGTTTATAGACAGCCATCTTCTTGATGTGTCACATGGCAGAACAGGTGAGATTGCTCTCTGAAGTCTTAGGTTTCTCTCTGTCTCTTTTTTTCTTTTTCTTTTTTTTTGAGACAGAGTCTCACTCTGTCACCCAGGCTGGCACAGTGGCACCATCTCGGCTCACTGCAATCTTTGCTTCCCAGGTTCAGGTGATTCTCGTGCCTTAGCCTCCCAAGTAGTTGGGATTACAGGCACCTGCCACCACACCTGACTAATTTTTGTATTTTTAGTAGAGATGGGGTTTCACCATGGCTGGTCTTGAACTCCTGGCCTTAAGTGTTCTGCCTGCCTTGGCCTCCCAAAGTGTTAGAATTACAGGCGTGAGCCACTGCGCCTGGGCTGAAGTCTCTTAAAAGGACACTGATCCCATTCATGAGGGCCCCACCCTTATGACTTAACCTCCAAAAGCCTCCACCTCCACATGCATTGGGGGTTAGAGATTTTAACATGAATTCTTTTGGGGAAAAAACATTCAGCCCTTGACAGGAATCTTTTCAAAAACTTTATTAAAATGTCTAGCATACAGTATTGTTGGTTTTCTAAATAAGTTTAAGTCATTTCTCTGTCTAAAAATTTATCTTGAACACTAGCAAAGTGCAAATGCAATTGATTGCATCTTCAATTTTAAAGAAGTCTATCCTGATTTCTTTGGAAGCGGATGTAATTTTGTTTAGAGCTCCTGCTGTTTTGCACAACTGGTTTATTGTGGTGTTCTCTCAATAGTCTTAGACAAAATTCAAAATGAAAAGCAGAGGTGGCAATGATGGTGAGTTAAACCGTACCCAGATACATACAGACACAAAGCGTCCTCCTGGAATTTAATGTTTAAGTTCACATGAGCATTTGAAAAGCACAAAGCACTAATAGCATCATCTCACCCTAAGTATTGTTATTACATTAATACATTAACACCTCCAAGTGCATCATAAAGAGGATGTTGCAAATATTCCTACCATACCGTTTTTATTAAATGAAATGTTCTTTATGACTAGCAATTGTTTAAAATGGAAAGAATGGTTAAAATTAAATATCACCCTGTATCCTCCTTTTCTTTTGAGTAATGAGCTTAAATTTTGACAAAACTTAAAAATCCAAAGAAGCCACAACTTTATTGGTGTGTTAGTTCGTTCTCATGCTGCTATAAAGAAATACCTGAGACTGGGTAATTTATAAAGAAAAGAGGTTTAATTGACTCACAGTTCCGCATGGCTGAGAGAGGCCTCAAGAAGCTTAAAGTTATGGCAGAAGGCACCTCTTCACAGGGTGGCAGGAGAGAGAGAATGAGTGCCAGCAGGGGAAATGCCAGATGCTTATAAAACCATCAGATCTCATGAGACTCACTCATTATCATGCAAACAGTATGAGGGAAACCCCCACCATGATCCAGTTAACTCCACCTGGTCCCACCCTTGACACATTCTGATTATTACAATTCAAGGTGAGATTTGGGTGGGGACACGGAGCCAAATCACATCAATTGGCCTCTTCCCACATCTGTATTGGGAACTGTACAACTGTGAATGTTCATAAAGGCTCCCAACTTTTCATATAGAGTAGCTAGGGATGGTTATCAATACATGTCTTAACTCTTTGTACTAAAACGTTTTAAAGCCATTTTTTCCTGTATCCATTTTACTCCTGTATTCAACAAATAAATATTATTGAGTCTTCTATTTGATAAGTTCTTAGAAATATGGATTAAGAAACATGCCTTCATTTGCAGCAACCTGGTGATATTGGAGACTATTATTCTAAGTGAAGTAACTCAAGAATGGAAAACCAAACATCATACGTTCTCACTCATAAGTGAGAGCTAAGCTATGAGGATGCAAAGGGCATAAGAATGACACAATGAACTTTGGGGACATGGGGAAAGGGTGGGAAGCAGATGAGGGATAAAAGAGTAAAATTGAGTGCAGTATATACTACTTGGGCAATGGGTGCACCAAAATCTCACAAATCACCACTAAAGAACTTACTCTTGTAACCAAACAATACCTGTTCTCCAATAAACTATGGAAATAAAAAAATTTAAAAAAAGATTGTAGAACAATAGGTATAAAATGAGCTTGTTTTTGTTTAAGCCACGTCCCTCAAAACACACAAAATTAGGCCGGGCGCGGTGGCTCAAGCCTGTAATCCCAGCACTTTGGGAGGCCGAGACGGGCGGATCACAAGGTCAGGAGATCGAGACCATCCTGGCTAATACGGTGAAACCCCGTCTCTACTAAAGAATACAAAAAACTAGCCGGGCGACGAGGCGGGCGCCTGTAGTCCCAGCTACTTGGGAGGCGGAGGCAGGAGAATGGCGTGAACCTGGGAGGCGGAGCTTGCAGTGAGCTGAGATCCGGCCACCGCACTCCAGCCTGGGCGACAGAGCCAGACTCCGTCTCAAAAAA
>NW_016809075.1:1662736-1667419 GCF_001698545.2 Rhinopithecus bieti
ATTCTTAACCCAATTTGAAATTTTTTTCTTAGGAAGATATTTTTAGATAACCTTCTCATTAACTTTTCTGAAGTTCATTAGGTATTGCATTTTCTCTAATCAACTGGTTCTACAAAATTAAAGTCATTTTAAAATTTTGACATGAATAATATTTAATAAATGAGGGATGTGACTAGCAGATGATGACATTATCAGTTTGACATATCTCATTTCTTTTTATAGATTGAAAGTGAATTCCTTAAGTAATAATTGACAGACTGTGCTCTTTTGAGTATATTCTGCATATAGATTAATTTAAGAAATTTGGAGCTATTATTAATTCTACTAGAAAACAAAAGAACAGAGAAGTTATTCAATAATAACCTGTTATTATTGGTTATTATAACTAATAATTAAACATATTATTGAATAACTTCTCAGTTAATTCATGCTATTGAATAACAGAGAAGTTATTCAATAATATATTTAGTTGTATTGGAAAACAAGGGACATCTGTATCGAATAAAAATGTCAGAAACTAAATATTTTTCACCTTGTCATAATACTACCCTGGAGGTCATGGTGACATTGCATTATAGGAAAAGTTATCTATCACTGTATTTAATGCAGAAACAATTTATGCAAATGCTACCCTAGAGAAGAAAACCATGTGGTTTAGACCCAGGAAACTGTACCTTGACAATGGGATAGTTGTTTTTTTTTCTTTTTTTTTTAGGTTCTAGATCTTCATTAACTTTTCCAGATTTGTGATTTTTTGGTTTTCTCTCTCTTGTTCATGTGCGCACTCTCAAACACAAGCACACACACAGTGATTGTTTATGAAGACTTGACATCAATCCTTAAGGCAGGCGTCCCAAAAGCAGATACAGACAGGGCCTCCAGGGAGTGAAGTCCTCGTGGGGACATGGGCACACTGGGATGAGAGGACCTCAGCTAAGGTGCAGTGCCCGCCTCCAATCCACTGTCTACTCAGGGACGTGGCTGCCACCAGTCCTGAGTTGTTGAGAGAAGCCAGGAGTCACATTTTTACACAGATCTGATTTTTAAACACTGTAAACTGAGGTTCTTACCATACAGGTCCAAGAAATCATACTATGGGCCACCACTGTGAACCTCCCATCCTAAAGTATGAGTTCTGAGCACCAACTTGGAAATACCAAGGTAATTAGCGCACATTTGCATGGCCATTTTTGTGAAGCAGCGTTGGGGTGGTTTTTAGAGTAAAATCATCTGTGCAAATGTTCTTTAAATATATAAAATTAATTTTTTTTTTTTTGAGACGGAGTCTCACTTTGTCACCCAGGCTGGAGCAGTGGCATAATCTCTACTCACTGCAAGCTCCGTCTGCTGGGTTAACGCCATTCTCCTGCCTCAGCCTCCCAAGTAGCTGGGACTACAGGCGCCTGCCACCACGCCCAGCTAATTTTTTGTGTATTTTTAGTAGAGACGGGGTTTCACCATGTTAGCCAGGATGGCCCCGATCTCCTGACCTCGTGATCCGCCCACCTTGGCCTCCCAGAGTGCTGGGATTATAGGCGTGAGCCACCACGCCCAGCCTAAAAATTAATTTTTAAATAATAAATACTTTAAAAGAATTGATGATTTCTCTTTCTTTTCCTTAGTAGTCCTGGTTTTTTTCTTTTATTGCCTAACTCAATTTAAACAGCAAATTTTACTTTTGATAACATTCCATGTCTTTTTCTTAGAATAACAAATTGATTTTGCTGTCTCATTTGATTCACATTCTTGTTTTCATTTCTGCACATAATACCCAGCCTAATCTCAGAATTCAGTGGCCTTCCTTTGTGTTTTAACTTTTGAAAACTATCTACTCAACTCAAATTAGGGCTCAATTGTTAGTCAATTGTGGCATTTTGGCAAGTGGCAGAGGATGTGATTAACCAGCCTTTTGTTTTCCTCTTGCTTATTTTACATTTTATGTGACGATTTAGTAACCATTAGGTAAATTAATTTTTACTTTTCTTAAAAAAAAACTTTCGGCCGGGCGCGGTGGCTCAAGCCTGTAATCCCAGCACTTTGGGAGGCCGAGACGGGCAGATCACGAGGTCAGGAGATCAAGACCATCCTGGCTAACATGGTGAAACCCCGTCTCTACTAAAAAACACACACACACACACAAAAACTAGCCGGGTGAGCTGACAGGCGCCTGTAGTCCCAGCTTACTCGGGAGGCTGAGGCAGGAGAATGGCGTAAACCCGGGAGGCGGAGCTTGCAGTGAGCTGAGATCTGGCTACTACACTGCAGCCTGGGCAACAGAGCGAGACTCCGTCTCAAAAAAAAAAAAACCTTTCACAAAGACTTCCTTTCTTTCTCCTTCATTTTAATATATACGAGACCCATCTTAAAAGGGTGTACGTTCTGAATCTGAGTAGAGAATCCCCATCATTGTTTAATTAACATTTCCAAAAATTACCTAGTTGAGATTTGGAATTCTTTCTAATGGTTTATTCTAAAGAAATTGCTATGTGTGAACACATGAATTGACAGATTAATCCAAGTACTTGTTCAACCAAAAGTATCCTAATAACCTGCAAACATTTTGTCTCAAGTTGTTGATGGATGTGCTTTTAATTCCTTATTTTGAAAGCAGAAATAGTTTTCCCTTTGTTACAAATAAGTAATGGCCTTGTTTATTTACTTTACTCCCACCATAATTTTATGTGTCATTGTGCAACTGTAGAACATAGTATTTTAATATACTAATCTGAATTTCAATACAAGGTTCTTTATTTTCTAATTATGATGTTGTCTTCAAGTTAATTATAGTGCTGCCACATTAAAAAGAATATAAAGCATCACGCTGTAATTATTTATGATACTAACAAAGGGATTTATTCATCTTATCTTTTATAAAATCTCCAACTGAACTTATCTGTGGTCCTTAATGGCAGTAATCAAGTTTGCCAAGTGCAAATGCTTCTTATCTGCTCTTTGTTTCCTAATCCTTATTTTTTTTGTTTTTGAGACGGAGTCTCGCTCTGTCGCCTAGGCTGGAGTGCAGTGGCCGGATCTCAGCTCACTGCAAGCTCCGCCTCCCGGGTTTACGCCATTCTCCTGCCTCAGCCTCCCGAGTAGCTGGGACTACAGGCGCCCGCCACCTCGCCCGGCTAGTTTTTTGTATTTTTTTAGTAGAGACGGGGTTTCACCATGTTAGCCAGGATGGTCTCGATCTCCTGACCTCGTGATCCGCCCGTCTCGGCCTCCCAAAGTGCTGGGATTACAGGCTTGAGCCACCGCGCCCGGCCTAATCCTTATTTTCATATACTTTGAAACACCCTTTTGTTTACATTTGTGATCAACAAATTCAATGTTAGTAAACAACATAGAAAATTTAGTATTTTTCATACACTCTTTTTTGAAGAATATGTTATGTTTTGTTTCACTGTATTCATTACATATAGAAATTTTAGTGATGTAAGTTATTGTTCTTCCAATTTGTTAAACAGTTAAGGTTGATCATTGAGGCTTATATATAGCACTTTAATTGCTCATCTGAGATATATAATCAAAGCAAGTTGCAAATTAGATACCCTTTCAGTGCCTTTATTAAACTTCTGAAATTAGTCTTTTTCTATAAAATTGCTAGCTAATTCAAGTAGATTTTGAAGTGAGAAGCCAAATTTCGTTTTTGTTTTGTCTTTTGAGACAGAGTCTTGGTCTGTCACCTAGGCTGGAGCGTAGTGGCGCAATCCTGGCTTACTGTAACTGCTTCCCCCTGGGTTAAAGCAATTCCCCTGCCTCAGCCTCCTGAATAGCTGGAATTATAGGTGCCTGCCACCACACCTGGGTAACTTTCGTATTTGTATTTTATTTTCATTTATTTATTATTTCTTTTTATGTTATGTTATGTTATTTTTGAGACAGAGTCTCTGTCGCCCAGGCTGGAGTGCAGTGGCACAATCTTGGCTCACTGCAACCTCCACCTCCCAGATTCAAGTGATTCTTCTGCCTCAGCCTCCCCAGTAGCTGGGACTACAGGTGTTTGCCACCACGCCCGGCTAATTTTTATGTTTTTAGTAGAGACAGGATTTCACCATATTGGCCAGGCTAGCCTCGAACTCCTGACCTTGTGATCTGCCCACTTTGGCCTCCCAAAGTGGTGGGATTACAGGCGTGAGCCACCGTGCCTGACCTTATTTATTTTTTTGAGACAGGGTCTTGCTCTGTCACAGCCTAGGCTGGAGTGCAGTGGTGCAGTCTCGGCTCACTGCAACCTTCGCCTCCCAGGCTCAAGTGATTTCTCCTGCCTCAGCCTCCCGAGTAGCTAGGATTACAGGCATGAGCCATCACACCTGGCCTGATTTTTGTATTATTAGTAAAGGTGGGGTTTCACCATGTTGTCCAGGCTGTTCTTAAACTCGTGACCTCAAGTTATCCGCCCACCTCGGCCTCCCAAAGTGCTGGGATTACAGGCGTGAGCCGCTGTGCTCAGCCCCAAATTCTGTTTTAGATAAATTTATTGTATATGCTATATAGCAGGGTAGAAAGCAATATGTTTATACTGCCTTGGAATTATAATTAAAAGTCAAGAAATACCCCAGAAATGATTTTAAAGTTCTAGAATAAAATCATGGAAGTGTTTTTCCTGGTTTTATCTTTTTTTTCTCCTGATGAGAAAATGACCAAAATTAGACAAAACTCTCTAAGATTTTTTTCCCAAAG
>NW_016809075.1:1669483-1674090 GCF_001698545.2 Rhinopithecus bieti
GCTCGTGATCCGCCCGTCTCGGCCTCCCAAAGTGCTGGGATTACAGGCTTGAGCCACCGCACCCGGCCAGAAATGGCTATTCTTAAAACATATTTGCTTAGGTGGGGCACAGTGGTGTGCACCTGTAATCCTAGGTACTCTGGAGGCTGAGGCCAGAGAATTGCTTGAGCCCAGGAATTTGAGGCCAGCCTGAGTAACATAGAGAGACCCATGTCTAGGAAAAAAAATTAGAAGGGGCATATATTTGCTTATATCCAGCCTCACAGATCATTCCAGAGCCTTCTCCCTGATTCTCTTTTTCTAGTCCCAGTATGGGCATCTCTAAGCCATGCTTTGGACTACAACTTTACTTAAGTTCTGCCACCATTTCCAACTCAATGCCTTGCCTTTAGATAAATAAGTTTTTTTCTCTCATCCTACTGCTCTCTAAGGCCCATCTCCTTTCTACCTTCCCCCGATCCCAGTGCATTCCCTTCCAGAGAAAGCCTGCTCCTGCACACAAGGACCAGCCAACCATCAGGAAAGTGACAGCACAGTTCCAAAGCGTGGACTCTTCTGTCTTGAGTAAGGAGAAGATCAGGGCTATGTGCATACCCATATAGTCTCTTCTCTTTTCCTAGTCCTTTATGAGAAAAGAAGACAGGATTGAAATGTACACCCACTATTCTTTTTTTTTTTGAGACGGAGTCTTGCTATGCCGCCCAGGCTGGAGTGCAGTGGCACAGTCTCAGCTCACTGCAAGCTCCACCTCCAGGGTTCACTCCATTCTCCTGCCTCAGCCTCCTGAATAGCTGGGACTACGGGCACCTGCCACCATGCCCAGCTAATTTTTTGTATTTTTAATAGAGACGGGGTTTCACTGTGTTAACCAGGATGGTCTAGATCTTCTGACCTCGTGATCCGCTTGCCTCGGCCTCCCAAAGTGCTGGGATTACAGGTGTGAGCCACCGCACCCGGCCGTGCACACACTATTCTAAGAACGAATAATCTTCACGTGTACCATCTAAAATTTTCTGTTGGAAATAGCACTGCACTAACAATCTACAAGAGCAAGAAAGTGGTTCTGCTACAATATATACCCCCTTAATAATAAATAACAAAACATAGTATTTCAGTCTGCTATTTCTCTATGTGAGTTTTCTTTCTTAATTGAAATCCTCACTAAGATTTTAAAAACATACCTAAAGGTGTCCTCCAAGGCAACTCTTTTAGAACAAACAGGACACCTATTTTAAAGACAAACCTACATCTCTGCCCTCAAAGGAACAAGCCGCTTATAACATTAAAACTGGAAAAGTTTTTAGTTTCGAGAAATTGTCAATCAATGGGCATTTTTTAATGCATAGGAATAAAAATTGCTTTATAAAAGTAATCACAGTATAAAAAAGTGAAACTGAAATTTTATGTATCAGGATCATTGTTATTTAATTGCTGTCAATAATTTCATGGAATAAAACATTTAGGAAACCTAAAATTATTCTCCTAATGGTGATTTACAATTTTGAACACATTGACAAAATGTGTTCTTGAGGTTAATGTATTCTATGTAATTCTTATGTAGCACCTGGACATTTGTACTATTGTTTAGTCAAGACTTTGATTCTTAATCATTGATTTAGCCTTAATGGTGATGAAACACTGAAGAGTTCCACATTAACAAATTCTATTGTTGTTAGAGCCAGGGCTTTGAACCACATGTTGAGTGTAGTTATTCCTGTGTGCCTAAATTACTTCAATTATGTTGTTGGTTTTATAATTGAATGCTATGCTGTTTTCAGTTCTTTTCAAAATACTGAAATCTGGCCAAGTGCTGTGGCTCACGCCTGTAATCTCAGCACTTTGGGAGGCCAAGGCAGGAGGATTGGTTGAGCCAGGAGTTCAAGAGAAGCCTGGACAACAAAGTGAGACTCCCCCTGCCATCTTTACATAAAAGCAAACAAACAAAGAAACAACAACAAAAAAAAAAACCAGGCATGGTGGTGTGCACCTGTAGTCTCAGCTACTCAGGAGGCTGAGGTGGGAGAATCACTTGAGCCCAGGAGTTTGAGGTTACAGTGAGCTGTGATCAGGCCACTGCACTCCAACCTGGGTGACAGTGAGAGCCTATCTCAAAACAAAAACCAAAACCAAAAATCTAAGTACATATTTTAAAAGTTTATTTTTTATTTTATTTTATGTTATTTTTGAGACGGAGTCTCGCTGTGTCACCCAGGCAGGAGTGCAGTGGCGCGATCTCCGCTCACTGCAAGCCCCGCCTCCTGGATTCATGCCATTCTCCTGCCTCAACCTCCCAAGTAGCTGGGACTTCAGGCGCCCATCACCACACCCAGCTAATTTTTTCTATTTTTTAGTAGAGATGGGGTTTCACAATGTTAGCCGGGATGGTCTCAATCTCCTGACCTCGTGATCTGCACCTCGGCCTCCCAAAGTGCTGGGATATAGGCATGAGCCACTGTGCCCGGCCAGTGTTTATTTTATCTATGTATTCATTTCTTTATTTTTGAGATGGAGTTTCGCTCTTGTCACCCAGGCTGGAGTACAAACGCATGATCTCAGCTCACTGCATCCTCCGCCTCCCCTGTTCAAGCAATTCTTCTGCCTCAGCCTCCTGAGTAGCTGGGACTACAGGCGTGTGCCACTATGCTGGGCTAATTTTTTTGTATTTTTTGTAGAGACGAGGTTTCATCATTTTGGCCAGGTTAGTCTCAAACTCCTGACCTCAGGTGATCCACCCACCTCAGCTTCCCAAAGTGCTGGGATTACAGGAATGAGCCACCGTGCCTGGCCTTAAAAGTTTATTTTAAAAGGTGGTCCTTTTACGAATTTTATTTAGAACTGAGTTATTCTATGTATTATTCCTTTCTTTAATGGGAATATGAGATTATGCCAATATACTTTTGTTTTCTAATTTAGAACGATGTCTTTTTCTAGTTTGTTCCATCAAACTTTATTTCCTACTTCACCATGGCCCAAAATGAACAACCAAAACAAATATCTAAGAAAGATAGTATCCAAATGTTTCACTTTGTATTGATAAATATGTTTCTGATTTCTGAGAATCACTTTTAGTCATTTCACTACATAATCTTTAAACTAAAGAGATGCTGAATAAGAAGTTGGGAGTTGTTACCAGGAAAGATAGCTGGACAAAAACTGAGTGTCAGTGTCAGTCCTAATACCATAGGGTATGATCTTCAAGTAGATTAGGAAATGGGTAGATTAAGAAATTTCCCTTCCCTTTCCCTTTCATTTTTTCAGGGTCTCATTCTGTCACCCAGGCTGGAGTGCAGTGATGTGGTAGGCACACTGCAACTTCAACCTCCTGGACTCAAGCAGTCCTCTCACCTCAGCTTTCCCATTAATTGGACTGCAGGCACATGCCACCACACCTGGGAATTATTAATTTTTTTTATAGAGACAGAATCTCACTCTGTTGCCCAAACTGGTCTTGAACTCCTGGCCTCAAGCAGTCCGTCTGCCTCAGCCTCCCAAAATGTTGGGATTACAGATGTGAGCTACTGTACCCAACCAAGAAATTTATTATTTTCAGTGATGGCAAGTTGATTAAATCCTGAGATTTTTTTACTGTAGCTAACAAAGCCAAAGGAAATTCTTTTTTAAAAATCACAATGCCAATTGATTAACATATATTGAAAGATGGCTTTCCCTTTATCATGGTCACCCTGAAGAGGTGCAATGAACCTTTCCACTCAAAATTTCGTTTGGATGTCTAGGCTGATGATGCTACCCAGACATGAAGAGAGTATGAAAGAGTTTATTACTGACATAACAAGTCTTTCTGAGATGAGAAGGGCAGGCTCACAAGTAGATATAAAAATGACTTGAAAAAAAACAAGAGACAAGCATAGTCTGTTATTGAGCTTATGGGGTGGGGTTAAGGTGAGGGTTCTTACCATGTGGGCCGGGGCTTGCATAGTTTGTATTTCCCACCAGTGCCAAAGAAAATGGCACCCACACTTTCATTTCTGCTTGTACACAATTGGAGAAGAAGGGTAAGAGGGCTTGCATGTAAACATCAAAAATTGAGTGAGACTCTTTATTTTATCCTGTTTGTTTCCATTGCTTATTCTTACATTCAACACATCATCTTTGTAAGACCAATCCTTCCATGAGTTATACTGAAGACTGCTTGACTTGAGAAATCTTTTTCTTTTTAAAATGACTTCCTATTTCTTTTTTTTTTTTTCTTTTCTTTTTTTTTTTTTTTGAGACGGAGTCTTGCTCTGCCGCCCAGGCTGGAGTGCAGTGGCCGGATCTCAGCTCACTGCAAGCTCCGCCTCCCAGGTTCACGCCATTCTCCTGCCTCAGCCTCCGGGTAGCTGGGACTACAGGCGCCCGCCACCGCTCCCGGCTAGTTTTTTCAGGCTAGTTTTTTGTATTTTTTAGTAGAGACAGGGTTTCACCGTGTTAGCCAGGATGGTCTCGATCTCCTGACCTCGTGATCCTCCCGTCTCGGCCTCCCAAAGTGCTGGGATTACAGGCTTGAGCCACCGGGCCCGGCCGACTTCCTATTTCTTAATTGGTACTTAATGTTTTATGTCTAATAGTTCTTAAATGGCAGTCTTTTTTTTTTTTTTTTTTTTTTT
>NW_016809075.1:1675609-1686667 GCF_001698545.2 Rhinopithecus bieti
GGATGAGTGGGTTCCAGAGAGCAGAGTACTCAAATACGTGGACACCAATTTGCAGAAACAGCGAGAACTTCAAAAAGCCAATCAGGAGCAGTATGCAGAGGGGAAGATGAGAGGGGCTGCCCCAGGAAAGAAGACATCTGGTCTGCAACAGAAAAATGTTGAAGTGAAAACAAAAAAGAACAAACAGAAAACACCTGGAAATGGAGATGGTGGCAGTACCAGTGAGACCCCTCAGCCTCCTCGGAAGAAAAGGGCCCGGGTAGATCCTACTGTTGAAAATGAGGAAACATTCATCAACAGAGTTCAAGTTAAAGTAAAGATTCCTGAAGAACTAAAACCGTGGCTTGTTGATGACTGGACTTAATTACCAGGCAAAAACAGCTCTTTTATCTTCCTGCCAAGAAGAATGTGGATTCCATTCTTGAGGATTATGCAAATTACAAGAAATCTCGTGGAAACACAGATAATAAGGAGTATGCGGTTAATTAAGTTGTGGCAGGGATAAAAGAATACTTCAATGTAATATTGGGCACCCAGCTACTCTACAAATTTGAGAGACCACAGTATGCCGAAATTCTTGCAGATCATCCCGATGCACCCATGTCCCAGGTGTATGGAGCGCCACATCTCCTCAGATTATTTGTACGAATTGGAGCAATGTTGGCCTATACACCTCTGGATGAGAAGAGCCTTGCTTTATTACTCAATTATCTTCACGATTTCCTAAAGTACCTGGCAAAGAATTCTGCAACTTTGTTTAGTGCCAGCGATTACGAAGTGGCTCCTCCTGAGTACCATCGGAAAGCTGTGTGAGAGGCACTCTCACTCGGTTATGTTTGGATCTCCGTAAACACATTTTTGTTCTTAGTCTATCTCTTGTACAAACGATGTGCTTTGAAGATGTTAGTGTATAACAATTGATGTTTGTTTTCTGTTTGATTTTTAAACAGAGAAAATAAAAGGAGTAATAGCTCCTTTTTTCTTTTCTTTTCTTTTCTTTTCTTTTTTTTTTTTCATTTCAAATTTGCTGCCAGTGTTTTCAATGATGGACAACAGAGGGATATGCTGTAGAGTGTTTTATTGCCTAGTTGACAAAGCTGCTTTTGAATGCTGGTGGTTCTATTCCTTTGACACTACGCACTTTTATAATACGTGTTAATGCTATATGACAAAATGCTCTGATTCCTAGTGCCAAAGGTTCAATTCAGTGTATATAACTGAACACACTCATCCATTTGTGCTCTTTTTTTTCTTTTTTAAATGGTGCTTAAAGTAAAGAGCCCATCCTTTGCAAGTCATCCATGTTGTTACTTAGGCATTTTATCTTTGCTCAAATTGTTGAAGAATGGTGGCTTGTTTCATGGTTTTTGTATTTGTGTCTTATGCATTTTTTAACATGATAGACGCAATGCATTGTGTAGCTAGTTTTCTGGAAAAGTCAATCTTTTAGGAATTGTTTTTCAGATCTTCAATAAATTTTTTCTTTAAATTTCAAAAAAAAAAAAAAAGTACAAAAGTTAGCGGGGAGTGGTGGCATGCACCTATAATCCCAGCTATTCGGGAGGAGGCTGAAGCAGGAGAATCACTTGAACCCAGGAGGCAGAGGTTGCAGTGAGCCGAGATCGTGCCACTGCACTCCAGCCTGGGCGACAGATCAAGACTCCGTCTCAAGAAAACAAAACAGAAAAACAAACAAACAAACAAAAAACCCTGTCTCTACTAAAAATAACAAAAACTAGCCAGGTGTGATGGCACTCGCCTGTAGTCCCCAGGTACTCAGGCGACTAAGGCATGAGAATCGCTTGAACCCAGGAGGTAGAGGTGGTTGCAGTGAGCCAAGATTGTGCCACTGTACTCTACCCTTGGTGACAGGCATGGTGGCTCTTGCCTGTAATCCCAGCACTTTGGAAGGCTAAGGCAGGTGAATTGCTTGAGTTCAGGAGTTCAAGACCAGCCTGGCCAAAAAGTACCAAAAAAAAAGAAAAAGCTGGTCATGGTGGCACATGCCTGGAGTCCCGACTACCCAGGAAGATGAGCTAGGAGGATTGCTTGAGCCCAGATCGAGGCTGCAGTGAGCCACAATTACGCCACTGCCCTCCAGCCACAGCAAGACCCTATCTCAAAACACAAACAAACAAACAAAACAAACAAAAATCAAGAATTTTTAACATGTTAGAACAATAGCAATAACAAAAACAGATTCTAGTGGACATTTTAGAACTGAAAAATAACATCTGGAGTTAATTCTAGTAGATTTAATAGATTAGATACAAGAATACAGAATTAGAGAACTAGAAGACAAAAATATTCAAACTTCTAATCAAATTAGCTTCCCAACATATCAGGATTATTCTTACCCATACTCAGGCTAGTTTCCCTTTTCTTCGCCTGTCCTCAACTTAAAACTTATTTTCTTATTTTTTTCTTTAAAATATTTATTTGACAAATAAAAATTATATATTTATGGTGTATAATATGTTGTTTTGAAATATGTATACATTGTAGAATGGCTACATTGAGTTAACATATGCATTACTTCAGGTGATTTTTTGTGATGGGAACAGCTTAAAATCTACTCTTTGCAATTTTTAAGAATGTAGTATGTTGTTATTAACTATAGTTACCCTGTTGGATGATGTATCTCTTCACCTTATTCTTTCTATCTAACTGAAATTTCGTTTTTTTAATTCTACCTATTGTTTCAAGTCCCAATTCTACTTATCCTGTTGAAGGCTTACCCACCCGATCTCAGTAGACAAGATTAGGAAATTTTGAGGAGTAGACAAGATTAGGAAATTTTGAGGAGTGGCGGTCTTTGGGAGAGAGTTGCCTGGCAACCCAACACAGATCACTGTTAGTCATACATGAAGTGCAAAATGTATAGATAGACAGGTGACTGACACCAAGTAAATTTAGCAGCAAGCAGCTGAGGTTCTGGTGATAGAATCTGGGTTGCAGAGAGAGAATTCTACTTTCCAGAAAATTGGAGAAGCAAAACAGATCCTATTTGCAGATAAATTGAAATTAAGAAAATGTGTTATGAAACCATGGCAGGAAACAAAACCAGAGACCCCTAACCATAGCACAAAGTTAGTGGTATTGTCCACACACAAAAAATAGGGCCAAGCCTCAATTCCTGGAAGTCTGTTTTTGGCAGAGTCGTTGAGGCGGGGAAGTAACACACTGAAGAACTCTAGCCAGGTAAAGATCTGTAATTGTTGGCTGGGCATGGTGGCTCACACCTGCAATCCCAGCACTTTGGGAGGCTGAGGTGGGCGGATCACCTGAGGTCAGGAGTTCGAGACCAGCCTGACCAACATGGAGAAACCCCATCTCTACTAAAAATACAAAATTAGCTGGGCGTGGTGGCTCATGCCACTTCAGCTACTCCAGAGGCTGAGGTAGAAGAATGGCTTGAACCCAGGAGGTGGAGGTTGCTGTGAGCTGAGATCGTGCTATTGCACTCCAGCCTGGGCAACAAGAGCAAAACTCCGTCCAAAAAAAGAAAAAAAGGGCCGGGCGTGGTGGCTCAAGCCTGTAATCCCAGCACTTTGGGAGGCCGAGACGGGCAGATCACAAGGTCAGGAGATCGAGACCATCCTGGCTAACACGGTAAAACCCTGTCTCTACTAAAAAAATACAAAAAACTAGCCGGTCGAGGTGGCGGGCCCCTATAGTCCCAGCTACTCGGGAGGCTGAGGCAGGAGAATGGCGTGAACCCAAAAGGCGGAGCTTGCAGTGAGCTGAGATCCGGCCACTGCACTCCAGTTTGGGCAACAGAGCGAGACTCCGTCTCAAAAAAAAAAAAAAGAAAGATCTGTGATTGTTAAAGTTCTGCTGTATTGGAACCAAGTTGGTCCCAGAATCCAGTGATGTTTGAGTGGCTTCAGGTATGACAATTGGACGGCTTTGAAGACATGAAACATACTAGTTATTATCCCATGAATGTATAAATACAACTTTGCATGAATTATTCTAAGATTGCTTTTTTGTTGTTAACAGGAGCAGTTGAAAGAAAAATACATGAACAAAATAAAGTTTTCTCAATGGAAACTTAAAAGTCTAATATCTGCTCTTTTCTCATTTCTTTAGTTTTGCTCAGCACTTAAAATTCATTTTAGACTCTTTGTTTTCAGTTTCTGCGTTTTTCTTTTTTCTGTTTGTATAGTCTGGTAAACAAGGCTTGTCTTTTAGTCTGTCTTTCCCATTGTTTGCCATAGTAACTACTAAAAAGGTAAGGATTATTGAGGTATAATTCACACTTTTAAGTAAATTCACCCATTTTTAGTGTACAATTCTGTGAGTTCTAAAAAATGCATATGGTTATGTAACAGCCGCTAACATCAAGGTATAGACTGACTCCATTCCCAAAAGTTCCCTCATGCTATTCCTCTCCCCTACCTCCAGCCCCTGGCAACCACTGATCTGCTATGGCTCCCTTTTTTTTACCTTTTCCAGAATGAGACATGTAAATGGAATCATATAGTATGTAGATTTTGAATCTGGCTTCTTTCCCTTACCAAAATGCATTTTAGATCTATTCATGTTGTGTAGAGCATGAGTTCATTCTTTTTTTATTACTGAATAGTACTCCATTGTATGAATATGACATCATTTGCTTATTCATGCACAGGTGAAGTATATTTGAGTTATATCCAGTTTCTGGCTATTTTGAACAAAAACACTATAAATATTCACTAAGTGACTACTTTTTAAATTGGAACAGCTTAGAAGTCAGGCAGTGTGACAGTGTGGATACAAATCAAGTGGGAAGACACCTGAGACCTGGGATCTCATACTAGTTTTGGATCATCCAGCTGTGATTTAAATAATTTAACTTCTCTGTGTCTGCTTGTTTTGTAAAATGTGCATCATTCAGTACTTACTCTAGTTTTGAAATAACATGGTTTTGTGCTGTTAAGACATTTACTATTGTGTAAGAGGAGAGACTATAAATGGTTACATAACATTTTATAAAACTAATTATATAAAATCAACTTAACTAATATTTAACCTTAGGAGTAATTTTGTCTCTTTAAGTTCAATCATGAATAGTTTGAACATAATGTGATTTGCTTAATGAATTTTACAGGTCCTTATAATCTCAAACTTTTTATTAACTGTATAATCCAACTAATTTTACATTGGAAAATTATTTTGATAATACATTTTTTTTTAAGACAGTCTTGCTCTGTCACCCAGGCTGGAGTGTAGTGGTTCAGTCTAGGCTCACTGTAGCCTCAACCTCCTGGGTTCAAGCAATCCTTCTGCCTCAGCCTCCGAGTAGCTGGAACTACAGGTGCGCGCTGCCACGCCCAGCTAATTTTTTGTACTTTTTAAAAATAGAGACAGGGTTTCACCATGTTGGCCAGGCTGGTCTTGAACTCCTGGGCTCAAGCAATCCACCTATGTCAGCCTCCCAAAGTGCTGGGATTATAGCCATGAGCCATCACATCCAGCTAATAATACTCTTAAATAAAACTTTTGATAAATGTTTTCTTTTAAAATATTTTAGGCTTTATTATTAATTAGCATTTATTTATTTTTTTAATTTAGATGGGTCTAGGAAAGACAATCCAGGCAATTGGAATTGCTTACTTCTATAAAGAGGAATGGCCTCTGTTAATAGTGGTCCCTTCGTCTCTGAGGTACCCTTGGACAGAAGAAATTGAAAAATGGATCCCAGAGCTAAGTCCAGAAGAAATCAGTGTTATTCAGAATAAAACTGATGTTAGGTAAGAACCACTTTTTAATCTTTAAGAAAAAAAAGTCTTCCTTGTGTGTACCTGGTGTGTATTCATGTTTTAGAATGCAATATCACCTATAGATCATAATTTAGAAGTAAGTGGAATAAGTAGTATGGAGAATTTTATTTTACATTTTAAAATATGAATTATTTATCTAAAACCCAACAGTATATTTTATTTCTAAGTTCCTTTATGGTACATTTTTAAAGTAAAAGTAAAATATGTATGCTTTTAAAGATATATATATATATACTTTATATATACCTTAAACATATTTGAAACTATCTTAAGGTTCAAAAATAAATCTCACAACTTTTCATTGATTGACTTGAAGCTTTGTGATCTTTTATTGTCAGCAACTTTAGTAGATTTTGCTTTCCAATTTGTTAATTAATATGCAAGTTTTGTGTATGACTCATTAGTAAGTTTGATTTTCCTTATTTATAATTTTAATATTTTATATCTTGAAAATATTTGCTTTGTGTTTATTGGAGGCTCTCACTCTAAAATCTGTTATAGTGTTGTTAGTATTTTTTTCCTCATTTTGCTTTCTAGCCATTAGAATAAGACAACCAGTTTGAATATTGATGAGTTGTTACATGGAATGTGTAGGTGATTCATACAAATTATGTCTCTGGAGGTTCAAAGTTATCTATTTCTGAACCTTAAATAAAAAACAGTACATCTACTGAAATAAATATCTGTTAATACTTAGATTTTTTAATTTTGGTATTATTATACTGTATTGTATTCTCTAAGACTGTTAACATCAAAGGTATATGTAAAAATAAAGTTGTCTTATGAATGTGGAAGGAGGAAACACAAAATGTATGGAGGGCCTTTTCACTTTCAACTTTGCAGTGCTAATTCAGTAGAATATANTTGGAGGCGGCATCTCACTCTGTCCCCCAGGCTGGAATACAATGGCACCATGTTGGCTCACTACAACCTCCGCCTCCTGGGTTCAAGGGATTCTCCTACCTCAGCCTCCTGAGTAGCTGGGATTACAGGCACCACCAACCGCGCATGGCTGACTTTTTAAATTTTTAGTAGAGACGGGGTTTCACCATGTTGGACAGGCTGGTCTCAAACTCCTGACCTCACGTGATCCGCCCACCTTGGCCTCCCAAAGTACTGGGATTACAGGTGTGAGCCACTGCACCTGGCTGATACACCTTATTTAAATGTTCATATTTAAATTTTCTTAAAATGACTCTTCCGTCATCTTTTATAGCTAATACGGCTAGTTTTTATATTATTTTGAAAATATACTCTTGCAGTTAAATGGTGGATAATATTTTTATTTGAATTGTATTTGAGATATGTTAGATATATCTACAACTCCAGAGTAGAAGTTTCCTGGAGGATGTTAGTTAAGGGCAGAAAACTACCCAGTGTCTTCCAGGTACTTAAAGAAACAGGTTTAGGTGTATACCAATATGTCCACCACAAATGCCTATACTTTCCTTCTGGCTTATATCAGTTATGCCTGGACTGTTTACTAGTCAAGACATGGTAGGACAGAAGCTACAGACTGCTGCAGTGGCCTTTGAAGCCATTGTCTCCTATATGTTGCTCTCAGTATACCTAAGTTAGGTAATAATAGTAATTAATCCAGTACTTTTCTTCTTCAGGCTCTTCCTGGTGTTTGAATACAGTGAGAAAATTATAGGTCTTGGCCAGGCGCAGTGGCTCACGCCTGTAATCCCAGCACTTTGGGAAGCCAAGGTGGGTGGATCACGAGGTCAGAAATCTAGACCATCCTGGCTAACACAATGAAACCCCACCTCTACTAAAAATACAAAAAATTAGCCAGGTGTGGTGGCGGGTGCCTGTAATCCCAGCTACTCGGGAGGCTGAGGCAGGAGAATGGCGTGAACCCGGGAGGCGGAGCTTGCAGTGAGCCGGGATAGCGCCACTGTACTCCAGCCTGGGCGACAGAGCGAGACTCTATCTCAAAAAAAAACAAGAACATTATAGGTCTCTGTATTAAGTAGATTAATCCAGGGCTTAAAATGCAGTTGCCCTAGTGGTTCTGGCTGCTTAGGAGCTCTACCTTTTTTGTTAGAGGACAGAGAATTGCAGAAGACTGGCTCTGTCCTGTATTTTTTTCTGGTGATACAGAAAATGCGAAAGTGATATGTCTTAGTATTAATGAATTTATTTGTCTATTTCATTCTACAAACTTTATTTGGGATCATAGCACTGTGTATGAATACTACTAAAAGACAAGTAAGACACATTCCCTGCCCTTACCAATCTCATGATATGGTAACAGACATAAATATGTAAATGAATAATGTATTGACAGCAAGATAAAGAATATTACAGATGTGTGAATTATAGAAATCTAAAGATCAGGGATCATTTTAGTTCAATGGTTCTTGATGTGAGGTGGTACCCGCCTCTTCTAACCACACTTCACACTTCATCACCTCAGGTCCAGGAACTTTTTTGTTGTCACAGTGACTTGTCCACTGTCCTTTAATGGGTAGGACCAGGAAGTGAAGCTCTGCAATGCACTCAACAGCCCTGTATGTCTGTTCTGCTACCGGTATTTTGAGCAGGAGGGGCTGTTCAGTGCACCGCAGAGCTTCACTTAGTCCTGCTCAAAATACCAGTAGCATCTGGATTGAAAAACTGGTATCCTATTTGTGTGAAGGTTTCATTAAAAGTCAACTAATATTTAAGTATCCATTTTATGTATGATCCTAGGTACACAGAAGCAAATATTGTCAGAACGTAATGTGACTTGCTTGATGTCAAAATCTTTCGAAGATCATTTGACTAAAACTTTGGTTTTGGTTATCCAAAACTGTAAATTTTGGATCCTGTTTTATTAGATTTGAGGATTGTGAAATCTTAAGAGTTTCAGTAATAGTACCATCTCCTTTTATTTTTCCTCTATTCTTCTTTCTTCTCCTCTGTATTTTTTCGCAATAGAGTTGTATTGTTTATGATAACGTCATTACTGAGATATTTTTTAAGTACATGGGTTTTCTTTTCTAGGAGAATATCAACCAGTAAAGTGACAGTTCTGGGTTATGGTCTCTTAACCGCAGATGCAGAGACTTTGATAGATGCACTGAATAACCAGAACTTCAAAGTAGTTATAGTGGATGAATCACACTACATGAAATCCAGAAATGCAACTCGCAGCAGGATTTTATTGCCAATCGTACAGAAAGCCAGACGAGCCATTCTTCTTACAGGAACACCAGCTTTAGGAAGGCCTGAAGAGGTATTACAATCCTTATACTCTGAACTTAAAAGAAGAGAAGGGAGTTGGGAGGGATATTGAATCAACCACCTGTTTTGCAATTTTTGATTTCAAATTAGATGCCTCAAATGCTAGAGGAGGAGTACATTGGGAATTTCTAGATAGTACGTATGTTTTATCATGGCTATGTTAATCTATTTACATTTAAACCTTAGCCAGGCTTGTAGGTGTGTATAAAAAATAGCTTTTACCTTTATGATAAGGCTTCCATACATAGTACAACTTTATAATATTCTTCACAATGTGTTCCTGGGGTTCTTCTATGGTCTTAATCTTCATTTATCCTATCTATTTTACATTATAAGCTTCTTAGGATTGGGATTGAATCTACCTTATTTCTTTTACATTGCTTTGCAGAACTTCTTTCTGTTCTTTCACTTTAAGATTCACATTTGGGAAAGTAAAGAGAAACTAAAGCTTATGTGCAGACCAGATAAGGTATCTGCCTAGAATGAAAGGATAAGGCATGCGTTTGATATCCCATTTAGCTTTTGCTACTCTAAGAGATGGGTAGTACATGGAGTGGTTAAAGAGTTAGAAAGAAGACATGATGGAAGAAATGTCTGTAACTTTTAGTGTTCCTTAAGGAAGTTCTGTTTACTAATGAACACTGAATCATGGAAAAACATGGGCTGTCTTATAGGGTTGCTGGGAAAAGTAAAGGTAATACTGCTGGCCGGGCGCGGTGGCTCAAGCCTGTAATCCCAGCATTTTGGGAGGCCGAGACGGGCGGATCACGAGGTCAGGAGATCGAGACCATCCTGGCTAATACGGTGAAACCCTGTCTCTACTTAAAATACAAAAAACTAGCCAGGCGACGAGGCGGGCGCCTGTAGTCCCAGCTACTCGGGAGGCTGAGGCAGGAGAATGGTGTAAACCCGGGAGGCAGAGCTTGCAGTGAGCTGAGATCCGGCCACTGCACTCCAGCCTGGGTGGCAGAGCAAGACTCCGTCTCAAAAAAAAAAAAAAAAAGGTAATACTGCTTTGAAAGTACCTCACTCTGTGCCTTGTCACATAGTCAGCACTCAACATATGGTAGCCAATATTATGTTAATTTTTGAGCCAAGCCTCAAATTAAATAGGGTGACAGCTATTATCATTGCCTGTCTAACAGTATTACCTAAGCTCTACTTTCAATTCTATCCTGGAAATCTTGTGAGATACATATAAAAGTACATAGATAGTGATGATAAAATGTTTATTTTTACCTTTTATAGTTTTTTCTCTTGGATACCCACTGACGGTGCTGTAGCTCCAAGTAATTGACATATGTCCCCAAATTATGTCATTGAATAATAGGGGTGATTATATCCTTTAAAAAGAAATCATGAAATGTATCCTTCAAGATACTCAGTCCTACTGAGTCCAATGAGTAGGCTGGGCTCAGTAACTCATGCCTGTAATCCCAGCACTTTGGGAAGCTGAGGAGAGTGGATCACTTGAGGCCAGAAGTTCAAGACCAGCCTGGCCAGCATTGGTGAAACCTCATCTTTACTAAAAATACAAAATTAGCTGGGCATGGTGCCCTGTGCCTGTAGTTCCAGCTACCCGGGAGGCTGAGGCAGGAGAATCACTTGAACCCAGGAGGCCGAGGTTGCGGTGAGCTGAGATCTGACCATTGCACTCCAGCCTGAGCGACAGAGTGAGACTCTGTCTCAAAAAAAAAAAAACCATACATTTCAAATGATGATAACAAAATAAATACTCATCTACTTATTATCGAGCATAAGAAATAGAACATTGACAATACAACAGTGGCTCTTACATCCTACTCTGATCACATGTCATTACTTTTCACTCTTCACCTATGGTAGCCACTATTCAAACCAAGGGTAAATACTAATTTTGTGGGTCCTGATGATTGTACAATTTGTGTTTGGGATTTTATTTTAAGAAAAATAATATAAAATTTGAAATTCTAAGTTACGAGTTTTGAAATTAGGAAGTGTGAGTTCTCTCATTTTGTCTGTCTGCCCTTCCTTCTTTTCCTTTCCTTTCATCTCCTCCCCTCTCCTCCCCTCTCTTCCCCTC
>NW_016809075.1:1689823-1703437 GCF_001698545.2 Rhinopithecus bieti
CTATTCAGTTTTAAATGGTGCATTACTATTATATTGTTTATATAAGGCGTTAAAACTAAATAAAAATAGACATGTGTACTTTAAAAGTGTCTGAGACATGTTTTATGGGACAAAATTCTAGTTGTATAACAATATATATGATATGATCCTCTTTATGTGAATAAAAGCATAAATGTATGCTTATATCAACATAGAAAAATGTGTATTTATACAACAGATAACGATTACCCCTGATGAATAGAAGGGAGGGGACTTGAGAAAGAAAGAGTTGGATTTTCTTTTATACTTCCTACTATTTTGTTAAATGGTTTTATCATCGTAATAATAATTTACTTGAAAATATTACAACATATTATGAACACTTGTATTGTTATAGCTTTTCATGCAGATTGAAGCTCTCTTTCCACAAAAATTTGGAAGATGGACCGACTATGCAAAAAGATACTGTAATGCACACATCAGGTAAGACAAACTATTTTGCATAAACTTTTTCCTTACATATGTACTGTGAACATTGCTTTAGTAATCATTCTTTATTCCAGAGTTTTACAAATTTGTGGTAGCTATGAAATAATTGGTGGATTATTATATATATAGGTGGATGAACTATATGTAAAATAAATAAAAGTAATAGATAATGGCAAAGTCTTCCTTTGTTTTATTTTTTACTTTCTACTTTTATTTTGAAATTGTTTATTTTATTGGCTAGATTTACATGTACATTATACAAAAGTAAAAAGTAAGTGTTTCTTCCACTCTTGTCTCTCAGCCAACCATTTCCCTTCGCATGTAACCATTGTTGGCACTTTCTTTTGTATCCTTCTGAAGATACCCTTTGGGTGAGCAAGCATGTATGATTATATGTGTATAATATTATTTCATTTTATTTCAACATATATAGCACAATTTGTGTATTATTCTGCAGTTCGCTTTCTTCATCTAGTATGTATTGTAGATCTTTCCATATCAGTTACTCAAAGAGCTTTGATGTTCATTTTATTTTATTTTATAGTATTTTTTTCAGACAGAGTCTCTCTCCGTTGTGCAGGCTGGATGGAGTGCAGTGGTATAATCTCGGCTCACTGCAACCTCTGCTTCGGATGTTCAAGCAGTTCTCCTGCCTCAGCCTCCTGAGTAGCTGAGATTACAGGCATGCGCCACCATGCCTGGCTAATTTTTGTTATTTTTACTAGAAATGGGGTTTCACCATGTTGGCCAGGCTGGTCTGGAACTCCTGACCTCAGATGATTCGCCTGCCTTGGCCTCCCGAAGTGCTGGGATTACAGGCGTGAGCCACCACGCCCAGCCTGATATTCATTTTAAATGCTGCATCTATTATACCATTTAGACTTTATTTATGCAGTCTACTCTTAGTGGACGTTTATAGTATATAGCTATGCATACAATGCAGCAGTGAATATCTTTGCACATGTTGAGAGGTAGTATTTTGTAGTTCTGAAGAACATGGAAATTTAGAGCTAGACCACTTGTGTTTTATTTTCACATCTACTATTGTGGAATGCTTCATTTTAGAAAAGTAACTTTATCTCCTCATACCTCAGTTTCTTCAGCTCAAAAAAAATGGCAAAGTATTATGCCTGCCTTGGAGAGTTATTATGAGACTTATATTACCTAATATTTATAAAGTGCTTGAACAGTGACCATACGTAGGGAGTACTCGATAGTTGTTAGCTATTTTCATATTTCATGCCATATACATAGGGGAAAAAATCTTAAGATAAAGTTATAGAAGTGAAATTGCTAGTTTAAAGGGCATGTGCATTTTATATTATTAGATTTTCCAAATCATGCTCCATGGAAGATACAGCTTTTTATATTTCCACCAGCCCTGTGCCAGATTGTTTCTTTTTCCATACCTTTCAAACATAGTGAAATATAAATTATTTTATTCTTGCCAATGTGAACTGATAGTAGCTTTAATACACATTTGTCCATTATGTCATTAAATGCATTTGAGCATTTTTTTCTCACACATATGTGTTACTTGTACTTTTTTTCTGTCAGTTGTCTGTGTGTGCTGTTTACCCTTCTGTCTTTTAAATGTATTGGCTTTTTTCTTGATATGCTGAATATCTTTATATATTACAAAAATAATCTCTTTGTATGTGATATGAGTCTCTCGTGTTTTTTTCCCCATGCATTTTTTTTTTTTTATAATTCCTTTAAATAACACCACATGGTCATGGTTTTCTGATGCTTTTTAAAGAGCTCCAAAGTACAAAGATAGAATTCTTCTAAATTGTTTCTATGAAGTCAGTCTAACACTTAATACCAAAATCAGACAAGATAGCACAAAAAATGAAAACAAGAGTCTACAAATGCAGAAATCCTCAATATTAATAGATTAATGAAATCCAGAAACTCATTAAAAACCTAATATATTGGTTATATGCAAATGACATTCACATTAGGAATTCAAGGAAAGTTGAATATTAAGAAACATATCAATATAATTCGCCATATTAATAATGACAAAGAGAAACCTCATCATCTCTATATGTGCTGGGAAGTCCTTAGGTAAAATACAGCATTTACCCTCCCCATATTTTTGGGGTTTTTTTTTGTTTTTGTTTTTGTTTTTTTGAGACGGAGTCTCACTCTGTCGCCCAGGCTGGAGTGCAGTGGCACGATCAAGGCTCACTGCAACCTCCGCCTCCCAGGTTCAAGCAATTCTGCTTCAGCCTCCGAGTAGCTGGGACTACAGCCGTGCGCTAATTTTTTTTGTTTGTTTTGTTTTGTTTTGTATGTTTGGTAGAGACAGGGTTTCACATATTGGCCAGGCTGGTCTCGAATTCCTGACCTCAGGTGATCCACCCTCAACCTCCCAAAGTGCTGGGATTACAGGCATGAGCTACCACACCCAGCCAACATTTACCCTTGATTACAGTTTTTAATAAATTTAGGGTATATATGTATAAGTGTGTCTTTACATATATATGTGTGTATATGTTTATGGGTGTCTTTCAATCCCAAAACAACTGCCACATGAAACACTAAAATCAGGCACGTGCCACCACACCTGGCTAATTTTTGTATTTTTAGTAGAGACGGGGTTTCACCATGTTGGCCAGGCTGGTCTTGAACTCCTGACCTCGTGATCTGCCCACTTCAGCCTCCCAAAGTGCTGGGATTATAGGCATCAGCCACCACACCCGGCCAAGATTTTACTTTTTTCTGAATTTATTTGTAGATATAATACAAATAAGAATATTTTCCTTATAGATCCAGAAAATTGATTCTGAATATTATTTGAAAAAATAAATAAGCAACAATTGTCAAGAAAGTTATGAAAAACTAGAGTATTAAAAAAAGGGGGCCCAACACAGTGGCTCATGCCTGTAATCTCAGCACTTTGAGAGGCCGAGCCGGGTGGATCACCTGGTGTCAGGAGTTTGAGACCAGTTTGGCCAACATGGTGAAACCCCGACTCTAATAAAAACACAAAAATTAACTGGGTGCGGTGGCAGGCACCTGTAATCCCAGCTACTCAGGAGGCTGAGGCAGGAGAATCTCTAGAACCCAGGAGGCGGAGGTTGTAGTGAGCCGAAATCGCACTGTTGCCCTCCAGCCTAGGTGACAAGAGCAAGACTCTGTCTTAAAGAAAAAAAGGGAAAGGGATTCTTTCCCCTCTTCTTTTGAAATTGTTTATTTTTATTGGCTAGATTTACATGTACATTATAAAAAAGTAAAAAGTAAGTGTTTCTTCCACTCTTGTCTCTCAGCCAACCATTTCCCTTCACATGTAACCAGTGTTGGCGCTTTCTTCTGTATCCTTCTGAAGGATAAATAAATTCCAGATGAGTGAAATATTTAAACATTATTAAATAAAACCCTAAATAAAACAGAGGACTTCTTTTATAACTTTGTTGTAGGGAAGTCATAAAAAGGAATATATTTGATTGTGTAAGAATTTCAAAGGTGTCACCCTTCTGGAAAATATATATAAAGTAAAAAGAAATTTCTAATTAAGGAAAATTATGTATGTGTTGCAAATTAAAGAGAAAGCTAATTCAATGACTGAGAAAAATGTGCAAAAAATGTAAACAAATAATTGATAGAAAAGGAAATACAAATAGGTTTTAACTGCATAAATCTAATTGATAAGAGAAATATAAATTGAAACTATAATAAGACAAATTTTTAACTATTATAGTTATAAAAATTATAACATTTAACAAAACAGTATATCAATGAGCATATGAAGAAACAGGAACTGTCTTACATTGTTGAAAGGAATGTAATGTCTATACCATCTATTTGGGGGTTTTTTTGAGACAGGGTCTTGCTTTGTCACTCAGGTTAGAGTGCAGTGGCACAGTCATGGCTCACTGCAGCCTCAGCTGACTTGGCTCAAGTGATCCTCCCACCTCAGTCTCCCTAGTAGCTGGGACTACAGGGATCCACCACCATGTCTGGCTAATTCTTTGTGTGTGTTTTTTGTTGTTGTTGTTGTTGTTTGTTGTTTCTGAGAAAGAGTCTTGCTCTGTCACCCAGGCTGGAGTGCAGTGGCATGATCTTGGCTCACTGCAACCTCTGCCTCCCGGGTTCAAGCGATTCTCCTGCCTCAGCCTCCCAAGTAGCTGGGATTACAGGCATGTGCCACCACACCCAGCTAATTCTTGTATTTTTAGTAGAGACGGGTTTCACCACATTGGTGAAGCTGGTCTCAAACTCCTGACCTCAGGTGATCTGCCCGCTTTGGCCTCCCAAAGTGCTGTGATTACAGGCGTGAGCCACCACACCTGGCAGTTTTAAAAATTTTTTTGTAGAGACGGGGTCTCACTGTGTTGCCCAGGCTTGTCTGGAACTCTGGGCTCGAGTGATCCTCCCACCTCAGCACACTTAAGTGCTGGAATTACAGTCATGAGCCACGCTGCCTGACCTATACCATCTATTAATAGAAATTTCACTATAGCTACCAAACATTGAAAAGCCCATACACTTAACCTAGCAATTAAAATTTAAGTTTATCCTACACTTGTTCATATATACTATATGTAATTGTTCATGTATGTTCTTATACATGTATGTTCACATATTTATTAAATACATAACATATAGATATACACATACACACATATGCACATATATGCAAAATTTAAATTGCATGTTTAGTAAATAATACATGATTGGATAACAACTAGTTGTAGAGAACCTACTGTAAATTATTGTACATCCATAAAATGGAATACTGTGTAATCTTGATGCAACTTATTTCTAAGATATAGTGTTGAAAGAAAAGGAAATTACAAAAAATTGTGTTATCTTTTGTATTTTTTAAAACGTGTATGTGTAAAACACACACACCGATTTTCCCTAGATACCTTGAAATTGTCAACATGGTAACCTCTGATGCCCCTGACCCAACTGACAGTCTCTGAGACTTCTCTATAGAAGCCACTGGGCATGCTGTTAGTTTAACTGTTCAGCATAGTGTGATTACCCAGCTGGCTGGAGATTTATAACAAAAGACCACTTTGCAGTGGCATGTGATCAGTTTGATAGGGAATTTGACCTGCATTGTGTTCCTCATTGGAGTGAGTTACTAGCTAGAAGCTCTTTGAGGGCAGAACACTTGTTTTTTCCAGTATTCTATTCCCAGTGGCTAACACGGCACCTGGCACATGATATCCAATGTATATTCAATTATTGAATACTAGATCTGGGGTGTTTTTTGTATGCTAGATCCATGTAACTTCTTGACATGAATAACATCATTCATCTGCTAAATTCACAGATGTTGTCAAACTAATAGGGTTACTCAGATACAACTTAAAATTGCTCTGAAAATTGACATAGTATTAAAAAACACGCAGACAGTCATCTTGGAGAAGGATTTCTTGTACTTTAGATTTGGAACTTCTGGAATAAAAGGGCTGAACTAAGTGATTTGGATAATCTTTCCCAGCTTAAAGTTTGGTTTCTTCATATTTCTTCTTCCTCATGACTTTAAAATCATGAGCAAAACAGGGATTCTTCTTATAAGTGAAATACTAAGAGGAGTTTTACATAACTGACTCTGTTACATTTATTTTACTACTTCTGTATAAAAGAAAAAAATGGAAAAACTAGTATAATTTGGCTACTTTCTATTAAGAATTTTAAGTTAATATAGTTTTGTGACTTGGACTGAGAGAGTTTTGTGACACAAAGTTCTTAGTTGTTTTTCTGGTAACTGGGGACATAATTTATTTGCTAACATCAGTTTTGATTAAACTATAAATGCATTTAGATGCTAGTTTGACCAAAGTAATAACTCTTTAGTCTTTACCAAGTGTTTTTTTTTTTTTTAACAATGCATGGAAATGACTATAATGATTTTGCTGCAGTGCCACAAATTAATATCCCTTCCCTCCACTAGGAAATCAATAGTAACAAATGTAGTAAACACTGTAAGTTGCCTACCCCGTCTTCCTTCCAAACAGATTCCTGATTTACTTCAGGTATATATACAAATCTATAGGACTCTGGGGAAGTTGACTTTGTATCCTTTTTCACTGGTGGATTCTGGTCATTCTAAGCCAGTTAGTACATAATATTCTTCAGACAACTGTTATTGGTCTAGGGTTGGTCATGTGCCAAACATGCTGAAGAAAGACTTTATTTCAAGGATGGAGGACAAGATAAGCATCTTAAGCTGAATATGAACAAAGAAGCATGTTGTCCTACCTGCTGCTGGTAGCTGTCTTCTGACCATGTTGGGTATCCGGTTTAGATGAGGCAAGCTTTTTAATGGCACAGTGAAGAGGTGCAAGGAATCTAAGAGTTGACCAATCCAGGAGCCTTCCTGGACTCTGAATTCCTTTTATTCATGTTGTAAAACATTCCTTGTTTTATTAAGCGGTCTTGATTCAGAGTTTCAGTTGCTTATAGCCAAAAACCATGGTTCCTGGCACATCATTTCTAAATATTCATTTTGTTCCTATCATAGGTCTTTTTTTTTTTTTTTCATGATGCTAGGTATTGTTGGGAAGCTCTTAATCGTAATTCTTGCAGACTATAAATGCCAAAAGTTTGCCGACATAAAACAAACATACTTATCTGTATTTATCTTCTTGAGTCTGGAACAACCTATGTGGTCAATAAGCATTTCTTTTTTCTGTTTCATGACTAGGACTTGTCATATGACAATAGAAAGAGACAGTACACCTGTCTCTTTCTTACTTAATGCCTACCCTGTTTCATTAAAAAAAATTCATCTCTGTGAAATGCTTTATGATTGTGGAGGACATGTTCTGTTTTCTAGAGAAAGCCATTTCAAGATTAATATCATGCTTCTCAAAAGGCATTTTCTTTCAGGTTCCGTTTCAGAAGTTTTATGTTATTCCTTTACTTCTTTACCTTGAAAGCACTATGGTTCCATAGACTCTAATTCAGCTCAAGTCACTTCCTGGCATTTTAAGTTAGTCTGTGGAATGCTATATATTTTTCCATAATGTTTTGATTCTGTGAAGGTGTCATTTTCACACTATAATTTTGCAGAATGCAAATTTTGGTTAGTTATTCAGTTCTAGACCCATATTTTATATTTGAAATGTCATGACTATATTCAAGATAAGTTAAGTGAAGCTTCAGCAAAAATATAAGTTCGCTTTTATAAAGTGTATTAAATACCTAAGTAATGACAAACAGAAATGTACTACTGCAAATGTAGTTCAGGGATGAGAAGTCAGGGTATAGGTAACGAACTACCTGGTTTGACTTGAGACAGACAGCAGAAGTATTACTCAGCCAGAACATCTCTTGTCCAAAATGCCTTACATCATTCACTTTACAGAGTTATATTTAGAGGAAGCTATAAATACAACTGATTTGGAGAAGGCAACATATTCAGTTGTCAACCATTAGCACATTGTATGATCAATTGTTAAAGCTAAAAGACTTTGGAGATCACCCAGTTCCCCTCTGTCATTTTGTAAGCACTTGGTAAGTTTAAATGGCTTACTCTATCTCACTTTCTTTTATGTTTTTTTTCCCCCCTGGAAGTAATAAAGACTTAGGGAATGGCAACTTTAATAAATATTCTTTTACATAGAAAAAGAGGACACATAGATAACCCAGCCAAGCATCCTGTTATCAGCAGCTGTCTTCAAAAAGTATGCTGTGGGAAGACATATTGGTCTTCCCTAATATTATGTTTTTGTTTTTGTTGTTTTCTTTTGTTTGAGACAGAGTCTTGCTCTTTTGCCTGGGCTGGAGTGCAGTGGTGCAATCTCTGCTTGCTGCAACCTCCGCCTCCTGGGTTCAAGCAATTCTTCTGCCTCAGCCTCCCAAATAGCTGGGACTGCAGGCATGCGCCACCACACCGGGCAAATTTTTGTATTTTTAGTGAAGACAGAGTTTCACCACGTTGGCCAAGCTGGTCTCGAACTCCGGACCTCAAGCCATCCGCCCACCTCAGCTTCCCAAAATGCTGGGATTTACAGGCATGAGCCACAGCGCCCAGCCTCTTCCAATGGTGTGTTAATGTTATGTTTGAATTATTATTAAGATATTCTAGACGCTATTCTGTATAACACAGAATATTACACAGAATAGCGTCTAAAATATCTTAATAGTGATTCATCAGTTTTTTAAATCTTCTCTGTCATTGATATTTTGTACCAGTTCCACCTCTAAGGAGAATTCGTTGTCTAAATTTTATGAGAGGAAAATGCTGCATGATAATACAAATTAAAAGTATTTATAGCCATACCTAAAGATTGTTAATTAATGGGTCATTGTCAGCTTCAAGAAATGTCTCGAGGGAGAGCATCAGGATAAATAGCTAATGCATGCAGGGCTTAATACCTAGGTGATGGGTTGATAGGTATAGCAAACCACATGGCACTCATTTACCTGTGTAACAAACCTGTACATCCTGCACACGTATCCTGGAACTTTAAATTAAATTAAATTAATTTTTATTTATTTATTTATTTTTGAGATGCAGTCTTGCTTTGTTGCCCAGGCTGGAGTGCAGTGGTGTGATCTCAGCACACTACAACCTTCACGTCCCAGGTTCAAGTGATTCTCCTGCCTCAGCCTCCTGAGTAGCTGGGACTACAGGCGCGTGCCACCATGCCTGGCTAAATTTTTATATTTTTAGTAGAGACAGGGTTTTACATGTTAGCCATGATGGTCTCAATCTCCGGACCTCGTGATCCACCTGCCTCAGCCTCCCAAAGTGTTGGGATTATAGGTGTGAGCCACCGCCCCTGGCCTAAGTTAAATTAAATTTTTTAAAAAATGTCTGTTATGGAATTGTGCTGTCCCTCCTTTGTCCTCAGCATTGTTGCATTTAATGTTCTCACCCATGACTAAATAGAGGTTGTGTCTATTCCATTTGCAAAAGGTTCAAATCTGAGAGAAATAGTTAATATAGTGGATGGCAGAGATATGTTTGAAAAACAATTAGATAAATATTAATAGAATATGTATTCTGCATTGAGATTTAGAAAGTCAGCTTTGTTTGGAAGGGATTTGAGAAACCCTTACCTATTTATCAGTAGTTCAGTTCTGAAAGGTTTGTGGTTTTGAATAACCCTAGGCTAAATTGGAGTAAGGGGTGGTTCTACTCCATTCATTGGTTAGACTGCATCTAGAGTACAGTTTAATTTTGAATTTATCCATTCATTCTGAAAGTATTTTAGGATGCTTCTTATATGCTAAGCCATGTGGTAGCCATCAGATATACATTAGGGAACAAGACACACATAGTCCAGCCTTCACTTGAGTTTTCAAGTCAAATACTAATTTAGTTGAATATTCTAGAACTAAAAGAAGAGAGTTTCAAGACAGTGATGGAGTTAGGTAGGGATAATATACAGAGTCTTGTTCTTCATCATAATGGCAATAAGAAGGCATTGCAGGGTATTTTGGTTTTTAATTATCAGTATTATAGGTTTTTTAACTGCAGTAAAATATGTACAACAAAATTTACCATTTAAACATTTTTAAATGTACAATTCAGTGACCTTCAGTACATTCTAATGTGTTCCAGTACATTCTGTTGTTGTGCAACCATTACCACTCTTCATCATCAGAACTTTTTCATCATTCCAAATTGAAACTCTGTGCCCATTAAATAATTGTCCCCATTTCCCCTTCCCCAGTCCCTATAATGTGAAACTTAAAGCATGAAACTTACATCATTAGGTTTACAAATTTGATTTATTATCTAAGATATTTCACATGGTTCAAAATTCTAAACCTATAAAAGAGTATACACATTGAAAAACCCCTCTTACCTAAGTTCTTCTCCCTATAGGCAACTGTATGTGGTTTTAATCTTTTCTCAGAAACTGTGTGCATATTCAAGCAAATTCATATGTTTTAAAAAGATTGTAATGTAAGCATAAACATGGTTTTGTACTTCCTCTTTTGTCTTTTTTTCGTATACATAAATAACTTCCTCCTTTTTATGGTTGCATGTCATTATATCATTGGAAATATACTGTACTTTTGGGGATGGCAGGAAGTTGTGAGTTTGCATTGTACAGTTTATATTTTCTCTGTGGAATGGGAAGGACAATCATATGTTCAGTGAAATGGAAAAATAGAGGGTTAAAGGTTTCATGAAAGTTGATGCGGTTTGAAATTTTGCCAAATGAGAATGAGATTAGTGTGGTAGGATTGTTAACAGCTCTAGTAACCATTTGAGATCAGCAACTCCAGATCTGTAATGGAACCAGTTTTCTCTAAGGTAGAATTTCTCCAGCCACACCCAGCAGCCTGGATACAGGCCTGGAAAAGGCTTCAGGCCTTTTTGATCCTGAGGTTGGATCCATTCAAGATTGGATTTTTTCAACAGCTTATGATGCATGGACTGTGAGACAAGGGAACTTAAACTGTGTTAATAAGAACAAAGGTAATGTATGAACTCTAAAATCAAAAGGGCTGAGGAAAGATGTGAAGACAGAAAAAATATAATGGATTTGGAAATGAGAGGAGTCAGTTGACTGAAATGTATTGATGCAATAGTAAAGACCATAGTGAGTATAAATGAACAAGCACCTTTGAAGAATGGGATAAGTAGAGAGTGGAATGTCTGAATTTACCAGGTAGAATGGTTTCTTAGGACCTGGTTATAACCATAGGGATAGTTGGAGTAGATTTTAGAAGGTCTGGCCGGGCGCGGTGGCTCACGCCTGTAATCCCAGCACTTTGGGAGGCCGCAGCGGGCAGATCACAAGGTCGGGAGATTGAGACCATCCTGGCTAACACAGTGAAACCCCATCTCTACTAAAAATACGAAAAAATTAGCCAGGCGTGGTGGCGGTCGCCTGTAGTGCCAGCTACTCTGGAGGCTGAGTCAGGAGAATGGTGTGAACCCGGGAAGCGGAGCTTGCAGTGAGCCGAGATTGCACCACTGCACTCCAACCTGGGCGACAGAGTGAGACTCCGTCTCAAAAAAAAAAAAAAAAAAAAGATTTTAGAAGGTCATTGAAGACAATAAGTGTGAGGAACTAAGACGGAACTAGGAGCCATATTTTAAGCATTTTAACAAATGAAAACATATCTGGGAAAGGGTGACCAGAATAATGAGAGGAATCTCATATTCAGTTCTATAAATGTCTAATGTTATTGATTGCCTACTATATTTAAGATATTATTTCAGAGCTGCCAGCAATACAAAGATGAATAAGACATAGTAGTTGATCTTATGAAGCCTATAGGAATTTGAAAGCGAGAAGCCCTAAGGGGAATAGGTTTTTAAATATTTAAAGATCTGTCATGTTTTAAAAGAATTAGACTTCTGTCTTTGTGGCCTCAGAGAGCAAAACTAGTATCAAGCAGTGGAACTTAATCCTGATGTAGATTTTGGCTTAATATGAGTAAGAACTTTTAAAATATATATACTTACATATGTAGCACTATAACAATAAAATGGAAAGGAAAATACCATAATTCTGCTATACTAACAAGTAAACTGTTTTCATTTTTTATTTCTACTCTTGTCTATATATCTAATAATTATTACATAGTTTTATCTATCTTACATGTAATGAATGCTATCATCTGCTAATTTTCTCTTAGCAATGCCTTGTCCCATACGTTAACATTGTCTTTATAAGTTGTTTGATTTTCTTTACTTTTATTAATTTAAAGATAGTTTATTGCATTTGGGAAAGTTATCCATTTTAACAAACCACACATAGAAAAAACATTTTTTTTAAAAAAGTAAAAGTCTCCTAGTCTCTGATAAAACAGACTTTAAACCAACAAAGATCAAAAGAGACAAAGAAGGCCATTACTATAATGGTAAAGGGATCCATTCAACAAGAAGAGCTAACTGTCCTGAATATATATGCACCCCATACAGGAGCACCCAGATTCATAAAGCAAGTCCTTAGAGACCTACAAAGAGACCTAGACTCCCACACAGTAATAATGGGAGACTTTAACACCCCACTGTCAATATTAGACAGATCAACGAGACAGAAGGTTAACAAGGATATCCAGGACTTGAGCACAGCTCTGTACCAAGCAAACCTAATAGACATCTACAGAATTCTCCACCCCAAATCCACAGAATATACATTCTTCTTAGCACCACATCACATTTACTCTAAAATTGACTACATGATTGGAAGTAAAGCACTCCTCAGCAAATGTAAAAGAACAGAAATTACAACAAACTCTCAGACCACAGTGTGTTCAGATTAGAACTCAGGATTAAGAAACTCACTTAAAACTGCACAACTACATGGAAACTGGACAATCTGCTCCTGAATGACTACTGGGTAAATAACGAAATGAAGGCAGAAATAAAGATGTTCTTTGAAACCAATGAGAACAAAGGCACAACGTACCAGAATCTCTGGGACACATTTAAAGCAGTATGTAGAGGGGAATTCATAGCACTAAATGCTCATAAGAGAAAGCAGGAAAGATCTAAAATCAATACCCTAACATCACAGTTAAAAGAACTAGAGAAGCAAGAGCAAACACATTCAAAAGCTAGCAGAAGGCAAGAAATAACTAAGATCAGAGCAGAACTGAAGGAGATAGAGACACAAAGAAACAAAATCAGTGATTCAAAAAAATCAGTGAATCCAGGAGCTGGTTTTTTGAAAAGATCAACAAAATTGATAGATTGCTAGCAAGACTAATAAAGAGGAAAAGAGAGAAGAATCAAATAGATGCAATAAAAAATGATAAAAGGGATATCACCACTGATCCCACAGAAATACAAACTTCCATCAGAGAATACTACAAACACCTCTACGCAAATAAACTAGAAAATCTAGAAGAAATGGATAAATTCCTGGACGCGTACACCCTCCCAAGACTAAACCATGAAGAAGTTGAATCTCTGAATAGACCAATAACAGGCTCTGAAATTGAGACAATAATAGCCTACCAACCCAAAAAAGTCCAGGACGAGACAGATTCACAGCCAAATTCTACCAGAGGTACAAAGAGGAGCTGGTGCCACTCCTTCTGAAACTATTCCAAACAACAGAAAAAGAGGGAATCCTCCCTAACTCATTTTATGAGGCCAGCATCATCCTGATACCAAAGCCTGGCAGAGACACGACAAAAAAAGAGAATTTTAGACCAATATCCCTGATGAACATCGATGCGAAAATCCTCAGTAAAATAGGGGCA
>NW_016809075.1:1704537-1707403 GCF_001698545.2 Rhinopithecus bieti
GACATTTATTCAGCCAACAGACACATGAAAAAATGCTCATCATCACTGCTCATCAGAGAAATGCAAATCAAAACCACTGTGAGATACTATCTCACGCCAGTTAGAATGGTGGTCATTAAAAGTCAGGAAACAACACATGCTGGAGAGGATGTGGAGAAATAGGAACACTTTTACACTGTTGGTGGGAGTGTAAACTAGTTCAACCATTGTGGAAGACAGTGTAGGATCTAGAGCTAGAAATACCATTTGACCCAGCCATCCCATTACTGGGTATATACCCAAAGGATTATAAATCATGCTGCTATAAAGACACATGCACACATATGTTTATTGGGGCACTATTCACAATAGCAAAGACTTGGAACCAACCCAAATGTCCATCAATGATAGACTGGGTTAAGAAAATGTGACACATATACACCATGGAATGCTATGCAGCCATAAAAAAGGATGAGTTCATGTCCTTTGCAGGGACATGGATGAAACTGGAAACCATCATTCTCAGCAAACTATCACAAGGACAGAAAACCAAACACTGCATGTTCTCACTCCTAGGTGGGAATTGAACAGTGAGAATACTTGGACACAGGGCAGGGAACATTACACATGGGGGCCTGTCAGGGGATAGGGGCCTGGGGGGGCAGATAGCATTAGGAGAAATACCTAATATAAATGATGAGTTGATGGGTGCAGCAAGCCAACGTGACACATGTATACCTATGTAACAAACCTGCACGTTATGCACATGTACCCTAGAACTTAAAGTATAATAAAGAAAGATGAGTTTTAGTTTAAAAAAAAAAAAGTAAAAGTCAACTGATGTGCTTTCATAACTTTCCCTCTAGATAGCTTCTCTACTTAAGTACATAAAGAAGGATGAATTGATAGATAGGCAATTTTATATAAATAGGATCATATTGTACACACTTTTCTGTAATTTGCCTTTTTCACTTAATACTGTTTTAGGACATTTTTTGATATCAGTAACTAAAATACATAATTTTTATTGACTATATGATTATATTTTATATATAAGATACTATGCCATGTGCTTTAGATGTATTATCTTTACTTCCTTCAACAGTCCTACAAGATAGATGATAGTATGTCCATTTTATAAATGAGGAAGCTGTGTTTGGAAAGGTTAAGTAACTTGTCAAGTCACGTAACTAAATGAAAGAACAAGAGTGTAAACACCCTTTAACACCCCTTTTCTCCCATTCTCCTTCCAATATTTGAATTATTTGGTAATTCAGTGTCTGTGTTTGTATTATTGACTAAGTATATTAAATTAATGGACTAAATAAATTAATATTGTTCTCTACTAAATCAAGCAGTTGACTGTTCCTTTCTTGGTCAACTTTTTGTTTACCTTGTAATTTACTTTTTTCCCATCTGTTTGGTTTTCTATACAGCTACAGCTGCTTTTTCACTGAAAGACTCCAACCAATCTGTCAACTTCCAACATGTCTTATAAGCACATAAAATAATCTTTTTTCTTTTTCCTGGAGATTTTCCTCCCACAGCCTTCTGTTATGCTCCAGTCTAAACCAGTTTTTCTTTAGGCATGGCACAAAGCTGTCACCCTGAATTTCCTTGGGCCATTCTGCTCTGTTGGATCCTCACATTCCTGGATTTCATGATTTTTATTTCTTAGTTTATTCCCTGATGTTTTAAATGTTTTATTATGGAAAAAATTAACATATAGAAAAGTACATCCTGTAGTATAATGAACCCTCCATGTACTCATCACCCAGCTTCAACAATTATTATCTCACGACCAGTTTTGTTTTCGCTCTGCTCCCATGTACCTCCTCTACCCCATATTATTTTGAAGGAAATCCTAGAGATTGTATTTTATCTATAAAATGTTTCACTATATATCTCTAAAGAGTAAGGAAGGACTGTTCTCTTTTTTGAGACAGAGTCTTGCTCTGTCACCAGGTCGGAATGCAGTGGCATAGTCTCTGCTCACTGCCACCGCCACCTCCTGGGTTCAAGTGATTCCCCTGCCTCAGCCTCCCGAGTAGCTGGGACTACAGGTGTGCGCCACCATGCCTGGCTAATTTTTTGTATTTTAGTAGAGATGGAGTTTCACCATGTTGGACAGGATGGTCTCAATCTCCTGACCTCATGATCTGCCCGCCTCAGCCTCCCAAAGTGCTGGGATTACAGGCATGAGCCACCACGCCCGGCCAGGACTGCTCTTAAAAATAATTATGCGCAGCTTAATATGTAAGTCATGGGTTAATAGGTGCAGCAAACCACCATGGCACACGTTTACCTGTGTAACAAACCTGCACATTCTGCACATGTATCCTGGAACTTAAAGTAAAATTAAAAAAAAAAAAAAACTGTAAATATTAATCCCCATTTAAAAGTAATTATAATACCATTATTATACCTTAAAATTAAAATTAATTGCATTAAATCCCTTGATTGCATTAAAAATGCAGTAAATGCTCGGGTGTTGGGTGCACCAAAATCTCTCAAATCACCACTGAAGAACTTATTCATGTAACCAAATACCACCTGTACCCCAGTAACCTATGGAAAAGCACAAGCATGCACACACACATAAAACATATTTAATTTTACATAATTAAAATGCACTTTTTATGTTACAAAAAATGCAGTAACGGCCGGGCGCGGTGGCTCAAGCCTGTAATCCCAGCACTTTGGGAGGCCGAGACGGGCGGATCATGAGGTCAGGAGATCGAGACCATCCTGGCTAATACGGTGAAACCCCGTCTCTACTAAAAAATACAAAAAACTAGCCGGGCGACGAGGCGGGCGCCTGTAGTCCCAGCTACTCGGGAGGCTGAGACAGGAGAATGGCGTGAACCCGGGAGGCGGAGCTTGCAGT
>NW_016809075.1:1707824-1710168 GCF_001698545.2 Rhinopithecus bieti
AAAAAAAAAAAAAAAAAAAAAAAAAAATGCAGTAACTGTTGAAATTTTCAGTTGTTTTGTGAATACATAATTTTACTATTTTGTGGGGTTCTTTTTAGTTTTTTCCCTGTAGTTTGTATACATCAGTACCCAAATAAGGCTCACATATAGCAAATGATAGCTGTTACTGAAGTCTTGGGTTTCTCTTTCATTTCCTTATTTATTTATTTTTCCATTGTGGAAGAATCTAAATTGTTTTTGTAATCGAGATTCTGCTGCCTGCATCCTCATGGCGGTGTTTAACATGTTGCTTTTTCCTTTGTATTTCCATATTCGTATTTAGATCTAGAAACTTCTAATATTTGGAGACAATTCTCCTTTGTAGTGATGTTTTCTTCTGTTAGGAGATATCTAAAGTTTCTCTTTTTATGATGTTAGCAGCTGTCAATGTTCAGTACATTATTTATTAAGTCACTGGACATTGCAGAATGGTGATATTCTAACACACTTTCTTCATTTGATAGCTGGCATGCCTCATGGCCGGGTGCGGTGGCTCTTGCCTGTAATCCCAGCACTTTTGGAGGCCGAGGTGGGTGAATCACGAGGTCAGGAGATTGAGACCATCCTGGCTAACATGGTGAAACCCCGTCTTTACTAAAAATACAAAAACAAAATTACCTGGTCATGGTGGCAGGCGCCTATAGTCTCAGCTACTCCGGAGGCTGAGGCAGGAGAATGGCGTGAACCTGGGAGGCGGAGCTTGCAGTGAGCGGAGATCACGCCACTGCACTCCAGCCTGAGGACTCCATCTCAAAAAAAAAAAAATAGTTGGCATGCCTTTAAGAGAAAACCTCCTCAGCATTTATTATTTGGACATTCGCTGGTTCAGTTTGTTTAAGAAAGGCAGGATAAATTTTTTCCTTCTCACTTACTAATTTTCAATGTAATAAGTTGTTTCGTCAGCAACTTACAATGGTGTCCAGTGCTCTTTATTTTCAAAGTTGGCAAGTTTAAGTCCTTCAACTTTGTTCTTTTTCAAGGTTGTTTTGGCTATTCTTTCACTTGCATTTTTATATAAATTTCTGTATCAGCTTGTCAATTTCAGCAAAGAAGTCAGCTGGAATTTTGATAGAAATTGCATTGAATCTGTAGATTAACTTGGGGAGTTTGGCATCTTTATAATAGTAAGTTTTCAAATTCATGAACAGTAATTAATGTCTTTACGTTTATTTGATTTAAATAGAAATCCTACAATGTTGTGTAGCTTTCAGGGTATAAGTCTTACATTTTAAAAATCAGGTTGAGGGCCGGACGCAGTGGCTCACGCCCCAGCACTTTGGGAGGCCGAGGTGGACGGGTCACCTGAGATCAGGAGTTCAAGACCAGCCTGGCCACCATGGCGAAACCCATCTCTCTACTTAAAATATAAAAATTAGCTGGGCGTGGTGGTGCATGCCTGTAATCTCAGCTGCTCAGGAGGCTGAGACAGGAGAATCGCTTGGACCCAGGAGGCAGAGGTTGCAGTGAACTGAGAACGCACCACTGCACTCCAGTCTGGGTAACAAAGCAAGACTCCGTCTCAAAAAAAAAAAAAAAAAAAAAAAAATCAAGGTGAGGAAAGACCCTTTCTAATTCTACTTTACTGAGTATTTGTGGGTTTTTATTTTTAACTCATGTTTTTTTTTTCAATCAATTTTATTTATAATCCTTATTGATCATCAAATTGTCCCTCCTTTGACAAATGGGACCATCTCCAATTACTTTGTAATTTACATTCTACTCTTTTCATGATGATACCTTTATTCCACTTTCAGAGCACTTTGATAGTTCAGTATTTAGTGAGCAAGTTTGTGTTCTGTTTATCTAGGCTGTTCTTTGTCAATTCTGTTTGTAATTTGTCATCATCATTTCACTCTGAGTAATTTCAGTTTTTCAGTGTATCCTCCTATAACTTCCACACTCCATTATTTCCCTCTGGTGTGTTAACAATTAGATTGGTTCCCCTTTCTAAAAATCTTATCTAGTCTATAATACTCTTCTTGGATGATACAACCAGAACTAAACATTCTGTTACATTTGCAGGGCACTATTATTTGATATAAGAACAGAGTGTCCTAAATTTTCCCCCATTTCTCTCATGTGTCAAACTGTTTCATTGTGAAACTCATGTGGTGGGAAAGCAAAATATTACAACCATTTTGGAAAACAGTTTGATAATTTGTTTATAATTTTTTATAAAGTTAAACTTACAAGACCTGCAAAATACTAATGAAAAATAAAAGAAGACCTGAAATGAATGGAGTGGCATACCATGTTCGTGGACAAGGAGACTAAAACAAAAGAAACTTTTTTTTTTTTTTTTTTT
>NW_016809075.1:1710647-1724830 GCF_001698545.2 Rhinopithecus bieti
TTTTGAGACAGAGTTTTGCTCTTGTTGCCCAGGCTGGAGTGCAGTGGCACAATCTTGGCTCACTGCAACCTCTGCCTCCCAGGTTCAAGCAATTCTTATGTCTCAGCCTCCCAAGTAGCTGGGATTACAAGTGCCCGCCACCCTCACAGCTAATTTTTGTATTTTTAGTAGAGATGGGGTTTTGCCATGTTAGCCAGGCTGGTCTTGCACTCCTGACCTCAGGTGATCCACCTGCCTCAACCTCCCAAAGTGCTGGGATTACAGGCGTGAGCCACCGCACCTGGCCAAAAAAAAAAATTTTTTAAGAGACAGGATCTTCTGCAACCTGGGTGACAGAACAAGACTCCGTCTGAAAAAAAAAAAAAAGAGACAGAATCTTGCTCAGTCACCCAAGCTGAAGTGCAGTAGCACAATCATAGCTTACTGTAGCCTCAACCTCCTGGGCTCAAGCAATCCTCCTGTCTCAGCCTCCCAAGTAGTGAGGACTACAGGAGCACAACACCATGCTCGGCTAATTGTTTTTCATTTTTTACAGAGATTGGGTCTTGCTATGTTGTTTCCCAGGCTGGTCTCGAGCTCCTGGCCTCCAGCAGTTCTCCCACCTTGACCTCCCAAAGTGTTGGGATTACAAGCATGAGCCACTGTGCCTGACCTCAATATTTTTTAAATGGCAGTTTCCCTCAAATTGTTCTGTAGATTCTGTGCAATAACAATCAAACCCGAGTAAGATTTTTGTAGAAATTGACATTTTAAATCTAAAATTGATATGCAAAGGCAAAAGATAGGCAAAGGAACTTCAAAAAAGAAGAAAAGAATAAGAGTCACACTATTTTTCCTTACAGTCATCAATCAGGAGACACATGTAAATTACTGGAACATATAGAATCTAGAAATAGACCCATATATGTGATCAATTGATTTTTGATAATATGCAAGACAGTTCACTGGAGAAAAGCTAGTCTTTTCAACACACGCGCTTGGAACAATTGGACATCCATATGTGAAAAGAAGAAGAAACCCAAACTATATCTTACACAATAGGCAAAATTTAATGATAAATGGATTGTATATTTGGGACTTTGGGTTAGGCAAGGATTTTTTTAGAAGGGCACAAACTTCATGAACCATAAAAGACAAAAGTGATGAATTTCACCTCATCAGAACTTAAAATGTCTCTCCCCAACTCTGTTAAGAGGCGAATAGACAAGCCATAAACTTGGAGAGAAATTTGTAAACTACATATTTGATAAAGGAATATATAAATTTATAAGTACACAAAAGGAATTTTAAAATAATATATTAAAATTCTCAGCTGGGCAGGGTGGCTCACGCCTGTAATCCCAGCACTTTGGGAGGAGGCAAGGTGGGCGGATCACCTGAGGTCAGGAGTTCGAGACCAGCCTGGCCAACATGGCAAAACCCCATGTCTACTAAAAAAAAAATACAAATATTAGCCAGACATGGTGGCACATGCCTGTAGTCCTAGCTACTCAGGAGGCTGAGGCAGGAGAATCGGCTGAACCTGGCAGGCAGAGGTTGCAGTGAACTGAGATCGTGCCACTGCCCTCCAGTTTGGGTGACAGAGTGAGACTCTGTCTCAAAAAAAAATTCCCAAAACTCAGTAGTAAGAAACCAAAATAATTAATTTTAAAAAGGGTTAAAAGATTTAGAAAGACACTTGACCTAAGGCGATATACAAAAGTCAAATAAGCACATGAAAAGATGCCCAAGACCTTAGTCGTGAGAGAAATGCAAGTTAAAATCACAGTGAGGTACCAGTACACATGCATTAGAATGATGGCAAGGTTACTGAACAACTGGAACTTTCTGCTGGGAATTACATTGCTTACATTGCTGCTGGGAATGCAAAATGTTCAACCACTTTGGAAACATTTTGGCATACACTGACCATACAAATCAGAAATCCTACTGATCCTACTGCTGGGTATTTAGTAAAGATAAATGAAAACATATGTTCACTCAGAAATCTGTATGCAACTGTTTATAGTAGCTGTATTTATAATCACCTAAAACTGGAATAATCCAAATGTCCTTCAACTAAAGTGATTGCAGAAATTGTGATATAGCCATACAATGGAATGTATTACTTAACAATAAAAAGCAACGAACTATTAATATACCCAATAACATATATAACTTTCAAATGCAATATGCTAAGTGAAAGAAATAAGATTTAAAAGGCTACTTACTGTATAATTCTATTTATATTATATAACATTCCGGAATGTGCAGAACTACTAGGGCAAAAAACGAATTAATGGTTGCCAGGAGCCAGGGATGAGAGGAAAGGACTACTACAAGAGGCACAAGAGAACCTAACTTTAAAAAATCAAAGGGTGATTTCCAAAGTCAAAAGTTAACTCTGCATGTGTATGTGGGTGTTCATGAACACAGATAAGCATACATGTTCTGGCCATAAACTTCCTGTTTCATCATTGTAAGCTAATGTTAAATGCTACTAGGAAATGCCTCTTTTTAAATTATATATGATCAAAAGTAGATTAAAAGGCATATGTTAATTCTTTCCATTTAGAAAGGGATAAATGAATTTTTACTTACTTTGTAAAACTGAATGAGAAAATACTTATTCTAACCTCAAAAGAAGGTTCCCGTTTCATAATGTCTTTAGAGACATTTACAATTTTTTGGTGGTTGTTGCTAATTTTAGTTAGGAATTAAGTATCCTTTTGTTTTAAACCTACCCCCAAAGCATATTGTTTATACTTTTTTTTTTTTTTTTTTTTGAGACAGAGTCTCGCTTTGTCGCCCAGGCTGGAGTGCAGTGGCGCCATCTCGGCTCACTGCAAGCTCCGCCTCCCGGGTTCAAGCCATTCTCCTGCCTCAGCCTCCGAGTAGCTGGGACTACAGGCGCCCGCCACCATGCCCGGCTAATTTTTTGTATTTTTAGCAGAGACGGGGTTTCACCGTGTTAGCCAAGATGGTCTCAATCTCCTGACCTCGTGATCCACCCGCCTCGGCCTCCCAAAGTGCTGGGATTACAGGCGTGAGCCACCGCGCCCGGCTCATACTGCTTATACTTTGTCCTTAAAAATATTTTTCTTACTCATTTACACCTTTTCTCTTTCTTCTATGCATTTTACCTCTTTGATAATGCATTTACACATTTGTTTTATAATTTTCTTTCCTTGCCATAAAACTATGGACCTTAATCTTTAGAATCTTTCACTTTTAGCTGGGCCTGGTGGCATGTGCCTGTAGTCCCAGCTACTTGGTGGCTGAAGCAGGATAATCACTTGGGCCCAGGAGATCAAGGCTACAGTGCACTATGGTTGTGCCTGTGAATGGCCACTGTATTCTAGCCTGTGCAACATAGTGAGAGCCCATCTGTTGGGGGGAAAAAACAGAATCACTCACTTTTTAGGCCATTTCAGGACCCTAGGAGGGAGTTTTGGCAGTTTTCACAGGATCATATGTACCTATCAAATTTATACAAGTAGACACTTTTAATATATTAAAAGATCTCTTTTCAGCACAACTTCCTCTTCTCATATTTTTCCTTGTGTTTTGTGATCGTGGAGTTATCACCAAGCGTTGTTGGGATCAGGCTAAGAAGAAATTATATTAGGGGTATGTTTGGTTTTGATTTAGTGGGCTATATTTATGTATTTAGTTAGGTTATTGCTAGCCAACCTAGTATAGGAATGGCTTCCAGAAATAATCCTGGTACTGGGTAAGTGGACATATTGCAGTGCGAACGTGTCTTATGGTGCCAGATGCCGGGAACATGTGAGTACTGGATGAGAAGCAAGGTTGAAATGTAGAGAGCCAGAGGATAATCTGCGAATAATTCTTTCAATTCTTATAGCCTATATTTGACAGAAATTTGATAGAGTTTTTTTTTTCAAATTTGATTATAATTAGAAATATATGTACACACAGAGTATGACAGTAAATTATGAACTTGAAATAAACTTTAAAAAATTATCATTAGTAAACAACAAAATTCGATCATCCATGCTTGAGTAAAGATTGAAGTGTCCTATTTCTCAAATATTACAACATTATTGTCACCTGAAGAGGCAGTCAAAGCGTTAGCAGTGAACAATGTTGAAAAAACATTATAGATGTGATAAGTGGTTAATTAATTTAGAAAGTGTTATTTTTCTGGATTTAGGAACATCTGTAAGCATTTATAAATTTTTTGTTTTGTGTAATTTGTGGTTTTTTCATTATAGGCTCAGATTTGTACTTAATTTTTTATTCATAATTCTGTATAAGTAACAAAAGTGTCTAACTCTAAAAAGGGCTCATTGTATCTTTACTGGCCAATTCTGTCAGTCAAGTTGTGCCTATGCCTGCTGGGCACTTGCCAGTCTCCTCAACTCTGTATACACCTCATTTTAAAGCATTGTTTTTTAGCATAGTGCTAATGCATGAATTATATTCATGTTACTATTCTAAGCATTATGTATATTTTAAAACTTACAAGAAAGAGAAGCTAATTTAGAAACCTGAGATAAGAATACAATATATCGAGAAAGTTCCTTCTGCCCCTCAGTGGGTTGACTTGAACGTCTCTGGAGTCTACCCATCCCCACACTTTGGTGACCAATGCTATGAAGCAGGAGCTATTGAAGATATTTTTTTTTTTAAGGTTCTTTTTACTTCATTGAATTTTAATTACAAAAGCATTATTTGCTTATTCTAAACTTTCAGATAGACAAAGTGAAAACAAAATGAGGTTACAAGACCCCAGTTTTCAAGTAACCTTTTCAGTCTCTACCACTATGACCCCGAAGGTATGCAGTGTATCATATCTTGATGTGTATTCTTCTGGAACTGCTTCCACTATTATACAGACATACATATATACACACATCTACACACATACATAATCCTTCATACCAAACATATTACTCTGAGACTTCCTTTTTTAATTTAACATATATCTTCGACATTCATCTTACCCCTTACATAAAGATCTAAATGATTCTTAGGAAGAGTTGCTTAATAGTCCATAGTTGGCATGCCCCACATTTTATTCAACCATCCCTCAAACAGTAGATCTTCCCATTTTATATATGTAGGAATTGAGAATTAAGAAAAATAAAGACCAAAACCTAAAGTTAGGAATGTTACCTAGTCCCAGAATCTCCTGCCTTTGTGTAGCTGCCCCCAGCACACAGACACACACACATACACACACACACACACACACAAAATAGTGTGTAAATAGCATAGGAAAATAATCCCAAGAAATATATTTAATACAATTTTTATATTATTAGGTAAAAGTTGGCTTTTAGTAAAGCAAGACTTTGGAGTCAGACTGCCCAACTTCAAATCTCAGCACCACTATTACCATCCATGAGATGTTGTGCAAATTCTTCAAATTCAGCAAATCTAAAGAGACTAGAGGTTTACAGGTGGCACCTCTTCTAGTCCTCCCTAATCCCTCTTACTTCCCCTTTGCACCCCAAACATGAGGCTGGGGTTTTGGGAAATGTGGTGGTGTTACCAGTCTTTAGAACAAATGCCACCACTAGCATTCCAAGCTGTAGATGAAAGAGATGTGGGTGGGGAGAGTGGGTAACAAGAAATAATTCCTCTGAACCATGGTTCATACTAGGCATATGGCTTAGGATCAACCAGTGGCATAAGACCCAGGAGGCAACTAGCAAAAACTTATCTCAATAGTGTACCCTCTCCTGGAGCAGTAAGGAAACCTCATTGTTACAGACCGCGTCCTGACATTATGACACCCTGAAAATAGATTGCTCAGACTTCAAAACAGATTTGCATTTTGGGAGTACAACTATTGGTACTCTGCAGGAGGCAAGTGTGGCTTATGTGGTTAGCCTGTTTGAAGACACTTGTATGTTGTCTTTGCCAGCATGTAGCAGTTATACCAAAAGACCTCCAGCTAGCATACTGTGCACCTGTACAATGTCTCATGTAAGTGGAGAGTGTGCTTAAGAATCCATTTTAATGGCAAACACTGCATTTTCAACAAAACAAAACAAAAAACACCACCTACCAACTTCTTCCCAATATTGATAGTTCTGAATGTTAGATTTTTTTTCTGTAACCATGTGATCAAAATATACCTAAGTGTATGAATGGAAAAATAGGTGCAGAATAGGTGTTGGCAAGTATTTTCCCATTTTATTAGTGTGTGAATTTTAATATAAATATGGGGACATAATACATTAAAGGAAGTCAAAATATTTTAATGAACAAGTTTCAGCAATTTATAACAATTATAAGTAAATCCATTAAAATTTTTATATAGTGACAGCACTTAGATTTTTTAAACAAGTAAATTTCTTTTTGATGACAACTATGTGTATAATTTTATCATACAATAGTTTCCACTCATTCACTATAGTTATGTAATTGACTCTACATGCAAGTATATCTTTTTTTTTCTTTTTTTGAGATGGAGTCTCACTCTGTTGCCAGGCTAGAGTGCAGTGGTGCGATCTCGGCTCACTGCAACCCCTGCTTCCTGGGTTCAAGCAATTCTCCTGCCTCAGCCTCCTGAGTAGCTGGGACTACAGGCGCACACCACCACCCCTGGCTAAATTTTGTATTTTTAGTAGAGACGAGGTTTCAGTGTGTTGGCCAGGATGCTCTCGATCTCTTGACCTCATGATCTGCCCGCTTCGGTCTCCCAAACTACTGGGATTATAGGCGTGAGCCACCACTCCCGGCTACAAGTATATCTTTTTTAATATTGTGTGTATTGTTTATGTTTAATATTTATTTTTGAAAAAGCTAATAAATAGGCCGGGCGCGGTGGCTCAAGCCTGTAATCCCAGCACTTTGGGAGGCCGAGACGGGTGGATCATGAGGTCAGGAGATCGAGACCATCCTGGCTAATAACACGGTGAAACCCCGTCTCTACTAAAAAAAATACAAAAAACTAGCCGGGCGAGGTGGCAGGCGCCTGTAGTCCCAGCTACTTGGGAGGCTGAGGCAGGAGAATGGCTTGAACCCGGGAGGCGGAGCTTGCAGTGAGCTGAGATCCGGCCACTGCACTCCAGCCTGGGTGGCAAAGCGAGACTCTGTCTCAAAACAAACAAACAAAAAAAAGCTAATAAATAAAAATGAGTTTCACATTTCTCAAATTGACACCTATTTATGCTAAAATGCACCCAGTATTTTTTATCCAGTAAAATGGATAGTTACTTAAATTATTAATATTAGTAATCATAATCCAACCTAACAGGAATTTTTTATTTGTTAATTATTCTCTAACAGCTGTTTTCAATAGTGAGTAGTATGGACCCCTAAGAGATGATTGGGAATTTTATGGGGTGGTATTTTGGTTGTCACATTGATAGGGATATGTTGTTGGATCAATTGTCCTAACGTGTAAGTTCAATTGATTCACTAGATTTCAACCCTTCTCTTAACATTTGTTCACAGTACTTGGCACTTCGAGCTTCTGATTTTCTCAAAAGTCTAGAGAGTAACTTGTCTTTTGCAAGCAGTTTAAGTTATCACTTCCTTTCTTTTGCCAAGTTAGTTACCACTTGTCTGTCTGCATTATGCCTTCTAAATATTTCTTCAAATCACTTATTCTCTGATGTCTCCTCTCTCATTCTGTCTTTCATAGTAGTTTTGTGTTCTTTTATTTTATCCCTTTGCTGTCAATCCAGCAAAGGGTTGGAAAGGAAAAAGTATTTCAAAGGAAGAAGAGACCACTGTGTAATCAATCTGCTATGCTTTAACAGCTCTATTGGAGATAATGTCTCCTCCTAGAGGGCACAGAAAATGTTCTGGGTGGTTTTGGTTATTATAATGACTGACTGATGCACTGGCAGTTCATGCCTACTTTATAGATAGATCTGCTAAACACCACCATGTGTGAGCCCACCCAAAATGCCAATGACACCCCCATTTACAAACAGTGACCTAGTGCGATTCAGAGTCATCAGTTCGTCACAGCCTTGTATTAACTCAGTGTAAACAGTATGCTTAGACACTAACATCTTCTCTAGTTTAGAGTAGTGTCAAATCTTATTCATTACTGTTTTTCAGGCTGAGCTTTTTGAAAGTAATGTTCATTCAGAAATAACAATGAAAACAGTGCCGTGGCTCCTTATTAAAAGGAAGAACACATTGGATAAATTGTTTTCTTAACTCCAGCATTCAATTTTGCTACATGTTTTGTCTTCATTTTAACAGATATTTTGGTAAAAGACCTCAGTGGGATTGTAGAGGGGCATCAAATCTTAATGAACTTCACCAGCTATTAAGTGACATAATGATTAGAAGATTAAAGACTGAAGTTTTAACCCAGCTACCCCCTAAAGTCAGACAGCGTATTCCATTTGATCTTCCATCAGCAGCAGCCAAGGTGAGAACCCTTGCTTGACTGAAAGTCTAACTTTAAATAATTTTGAATTATACTATTAAAGATTATACATATTTCATATTTCACAGAAGGAAAGGTTTGCTTTCTTAAAATAGGTTTAATTAACAGAACCTATAAATTGGTTTTGTATTTCAGCAAGAAAGCAGGAAGAATTCAATTTTATTCATCAGATACATAAAAGATAAAGTAACCTAGTGGTTTAAGAAAAAAAGTATTTTTGCTGAAAAAAGAACTTTAATTGCAACAGAGATGTAGTATTAAGAATTCTAAATATCGGCCAGGCACAGTGGCTCATGCCTGTAATCCCAGCACTTTGGGAGGCTGAGGCAGACGGATCACCTGAGGTCAGGAGTTTGAGACCAGCTAGCCAACATGGTGAAAACTCGTCTCTACTAAAAATACAAAAATTAGTTGGGTGTGGTGGCGCATGCCCATAATCCCAGCTACTCAGGAGGCTGAGGCATGAGAATCAGCTTGAACCCAGGATGCAGAGGTTGCAGTGAGCCAAGATCATGCCCTGGCACTTCAGCCTGGGCGACAGAGTGAGACTCCATCTCAAAAAAAAGAATTCTAAATAGAAGGTGTGAAACCCAATAATTAGCGAGGGAAATTGGGTTCCTTGCTCTAGAATTTCTTTTTAAAGTATGAATAACTGTCTTCTAGAATAACTTCATGCAGCCCTATTCTTGAAATTCTAAAACTCTGTGATCATGTTTAAGACTTGAAATTCAGTATATCAGAAAACCAGTTTACTAATCCTTACCTAATCCTTATCCATGTTTATTTTAGGGAATGCAGTGTTTGAAATTTTGCAAATCTGAAAATGACTTTATTAACAGTTTTTCATTGTTATCTTGAAAGCGTATGAGCATTTTGTAAACATTGAGCAATGTTACTTCTAAAATAAGAACAATCTGATTTTCTTATCTATTATTTTAGCATTAGAAAGAAAAAATAAAATGGAATCAACATGATTGTATTATATTTTTACTTAATATTAATTTTATTTAATATTCTCCATCTTTATTTAAATCAAACCACATCTTTTTACAAAAGTACTTAGCTGCCGTATAGATTTTTACTACTCTGCTTTCTTATGTTTCTTATGTCCACTTTACAGAATGCATCTTCTTAAGAAGTTATAGGCCAGGGCGCGGTGGCTTACACCTGTAGTCCCAGCACTTTGGGAGGCCGAGGTGGGCAGATCACCTGAGGTTGGGAGTTCGAGACCAGCCTGAGCAACATGGAGAAACCCTGTCTCTACTAAAACTACAAAATTAGCTGGGTGTGGTGGCTCATGCCTGTAATCCCAGCTACTGGGGAGGCTGAGGCAGGAGAATCACTTGAACCCAGGAGGTGGAGGTTGCAGTGAGCCGAGATTGTACAACTGCACTCCAACCTGGGCAACAAGAGCAAGACTCTGTCTCACATACAAAAAAAGAAAAAGAATAAATTATAATTGTTTGATTTATGCTGTTAGCAAAGGGCTTTGTTTTCACCCACAGCTTATCATTGGTTTCTATAATTTTGAAAATGTGACTGACCTACCTCTGCGTTGATGTTTTTAAATGAACATGTTGGAATTTTGAGAATTTTCTTTTATATCTTTCTATAGAGAAAAGGAAAAAAAGTAGGACATGATATATGATTGCATGAATTTGTTCTGTTCATTATGCTATATTCCTAAACAATGTTATTTTTTCCCACATAGGAATTGAATACCAGCTTTGAAGAGTGGGAAAAAATAATGAGAACTCCAAATTCAGGTGCCATGGAGACAGTCATGGGGTTGATAACTCGCATGTTTAAACAAACTGCTATTGCCAAGGTACTCTTTGCTGGGCCATCATATATTTGTCTTCATACAAATTATTCAGTGTATTTTACTGTGTTTAACTAAGCAAGTTATTTATATATTGCAGAATTTCTTTGCTGTTGTTTAACTCTTTTTTTTTTTTTTTTTGAGTTGGGAGCCTCACTGTGTCACCCTGGCTGGAGTGCACTGGCATGATCTTGGCTCACTGCAGTCTCCACCTCCCAGGTTCAAGCCATTCTCCTGCCTCAGTCTCCCAAGTATTTGGGACTACAGGCGTATGGCAACATGCCCAGCCTGTTTAACTCTTTTTTATGGAAAAATTCAGACATATTCAAAGTAAACAGTAATGCTATACCCAACCATATATTTATCTTTTCTAATATACAGGTATATTTTGATGCAAGAGGATACTATACATTATACTTTCTCATTTAAATTATATATTATATATATATATTTTTTTTTTCATCTTTTTCTTTCTTTTTTTTTCTAAGACAGAGCCTCACTCTGTTGCCCAGGCTGGAGTGCAGTGGCTCGATCTCAGCTCACTGCAACCTCCACCTCCCAGGTTCAAGCAATTCTCTTGCCTCAGCCTCCCAAGTAGCTGGGACTACAGGCATGCTCCTCCATGCCTGGCAAATTTTTTTTAATACTTTTAGCAGAGATGGGGTCCATCATGTTGGCCAGGCTGGTCTTGAACTCCTGACCTCAAGTGATCCACCCACCTTGGCTTCTCAAACTGCTGGGATTACAGGTATGAGCCATTGTGCCCGACCTATATTCATCTTTATTACTAGTATTCCCATGGTTTTACTACATTATTACTGCAAATAATCTTTTTTTTTTTTTGTCAGTCATCTTTCTTTGATATTCCATGTTCAGTGCCCTACAGAGGTAATTTTGCTCACTTTTTGTTTGTCTAAAAGTGAAAAATAGAGGATTTTAGAATTTAGTAAAATTAGTATAACTGTCAAGTAAACTTATATATTTGTGGTAGTTGTTGTTTTTACCACCATGGTAGAACCTGTAAATACTGACGAGCGTCACCCCTCTTGATTCTGAGATTTTTTTGTAACATAATTTTTTAAGATGAGGATTGTTGAGGTATGTTTACATAAAGTGAAATTTATCCTTTTAAAATGTACAGTTGGTCCAGATGTGGTAGTGTGCATGTAGTCCTAGTTACTTGGGAGGCTGAGGAGGAAGGATCACTTACCTCAGAAGATCTGAGCTACCGTGAGCTATGATTGTGCCACTGCACTCCAGCTTTGGCAACAGAGCAAGACTCTGTCTCTAAAATAAAATAAAATAAAACAAAATGCAATACAATACAATACAAGACAATAAAAATATGTGGTTGGATGAGGCTTGGCAAATGTGTATAGTTAGGTAACCACCAGTACCATGAAGATAGAGATATTTCTGTCATGCCAAAAAGTTCTCTCATGTACCTTCGTAGCATTTCCCCTCCACCCATCCCTATACCTTGACAATCATAGATATGCTTTCTGTCACTATAGTTTTACATTTTCCAGAATGTCACAAAAATGGAACAATAGCATGTAGCCTTGTGTCTGGCTTCTTTCACTTAGCATAAAGCTTTTGAGATTGATTCAGTTTGTTGTATATGTTATGACTTTTTCCTTTTTATTGCTTTCCTTACATCCTCCAATGTATGGGAACAAAACTTTAGAAAAATGTTTTTTGAGAGATAGAGTCTTGCTCTGTCACCCAGGCTGAAGTGCAGTGGCACAATCATAGCTCACTGCAGTTTCGAACACCTGGGCTCTAGGGATCCTTCTGCCTCAGCCTCCTGAAGCACTGGGATTATAGGTGTCAGCTACCTCATCTGGCCCCTAAAATTGTTTTTTTTTTTATTCCTTCACCAATTAATGGACATTTGGAATGTTTCTGTTTTAGACTATTGTAAGTAAAAGTGATATAATCATTCATGTACAGGCCTTTATATAGTCATATATTTTCATTTTCCTTGAGTAAATACCTGGAAATAGAACTTGTGAGTCATAAGAAAAATATAGATTCCACTTTATAAAAAAAACGGTCAAATTGTTTTTCAAAGTAGCTATATTGTTTTGCATTTCTACTGACATTGTATGAGAGTTCCATTCGATATCTTTGTCAGCACTGGGTATGGCCATCTTTTTAATTTTAGCCATTCTTGTGGGCATGTAGTCGCATCTCATTGTGCTTTTAATTTTTCTTTTCCCGATGACTAATGGTGTTGACTATGTTTTTCCGTGCCTTTTGTCTATTCATTTTCTTTTGTGAAGTATCTGTTCATATTGAGTCCATATTTATATGGGGTAATAAGAACTCTTTATTTATTTTGGAAACAAGTTCTCTAATATACATATCTTTTACAAATATGGCCTCCAAGTCTATGGATTTGATTTCTGTTTTATTAACATTGTCTTTCAGAGAACACAAGTTTAAAATTTGGAACCAACCTAGTATATCAATTTTTTTTCTTTTTTTTTCTTTTCTTTTTTTTTTTTTTTGTATTTTGAGTCCTAAGAAATTTTTGCCTAAGTTCACAAAGATACTCTCTTATATTTTCTTCTAAAAACGCCATAGCTTTAGGTTATCAGTCATGTGCTACTTAATCAAATTTCAGTCAACAAAACAGCACATATACAACGCTGGTCTCATAAGATTATAATAGAGCATATATAGAAACAATAAATGGCACTTAACGTTGCATTGCAGATCAAGTAGAAGTAATAATTGGTATTCAGTAATGGTGCTAGGTCCTTTGGTTTTCATATGAGAAAATATATAAATAAAATACATACACCATTTAGGTTTGTGTAAGTACACTCTGTGTTGTTCTCACAATGACATTACCTAACAATGCATTTCTGAAAACATACCCCATACCTAAGTGATAGATGACTTAGATGTAGATCTATAAACTGTTATTTTGTAGCATATAATTCTTTTATGCTACAAAAATTAAAAAATCAGAACCTCTACCTTTATTTTGTAGCATATTATATGCTACATATAATACTACATATAATATGTATAATATGTATACTACATATTATGTGCTACATATAATATGCTATAAAATAAAGGCAGACGTTCCGATTTTTTTGTTTTTGTTTTGATTTGTCATTTTACATATGGGTTTTCAATTTCAAGTGACTGTTACAACACTCATTAGAACACAAAAGACTATTTTGCCCTCCTTAAATTTCCTTGGCACCTTCATCAAAAATAAATTGGCAACATATGTGTAGGTCTGTTTCTGAACTCTATTCTCATTTATTGGTCTATTCATCAGCTTTATATACAATGACTTGATTACTATAGCTTTATAATAGGTCTTGAAGGCCAGGTGCAGTGGCTCACGCCTATAATCCCAGCACTTTGGGAGGCCGAGGCAGGTGGATCACTTGAAGTCAGGAGTTTGAGACCAGTCTGACTAACATGGCAAAACCCCATCTCTACTAAAAATACAAAAATTAGCTGGGCATGGTGGTGCACACTTGTAATCCCAGCTACTCAGGAGGCTGAGACAGGAGAATCGCTTGAACCCAGGAGGCAGAGGTTGCAGTGAGCCAAGATCGTGACACTGCACTCCAACCTGGGCAACAGAGCCAGACTCCATCTCAAAAAAATAAATAAGCCTTGAAATTATATATTGTTTACCTTACTGTATTCCTTTTCAATATTGTTTTGCCTTTTGTAGGTCCTTTGCTTTTCTATATGAATTTTAGAATCAGCATTTTAAGTGTATACAATTTTGTTGGAATTGTGTTGGATCTGTTGACTAATTTGGAAGAATTTACTTCTGAATAATATTTAGTCTTCTAGTCCCTGAAAAGAGTATCGTTCACCTTTAATTTATCCCCACAACGTTCTCTAGTTTTTTGAATACATTCTGTTAGATTTATCCATAGGTATTTTGTGTCCTTTTATGCTCCTGTAAATGGCATTTTTTTTTTTTTTTTTTTTTTTTTTTTTTTTTTTTTTTTT
>NW_016809075.1:1724933-1730460 GCF_001698545.2 Rhinopithecus bieti
GCTCACTGCAAGCTCCGCCTCCCGGGTTCACGCCATTCTCCTGCCTCAGCCTCCGGAGTAGCTGGGACTACATGCGCCCGCCACCTCGCCCGGCTAGTTTTTTTTGTATTTTTTAGTAGAGACGGTGTTTCACCATGTTAGCCAGGATGGTCTCGATCTCCTGACCTCGTGATCCGCCCGTCTCGGCCTCCCAAAGTGCTGGGATTACAGGCTTGAGCCACCGCGCCCGGCCTAAATGGCATTTTTTAATGTAAATTTCCAAGTCTCTGTTGCTAAGTACAGAATTATTATTGATTTTCATATAACCTTTTATTCTATGACCTCGCTGAACTCCTTGTATTAGTTCTTGTGGATTTTTGGTTAATTCTAGAAGATAGAGGATCATTTTGTCTGCACATAAAGACTTTTATTTCTTCCTTGTAATATGTATGCCTTTATTTGTTTTGCCTGTTACGTTGAAGGAAGACTAGTACAATTTTGGATAGAAATGATAAGACTGAACCGCCTTACCTTGTAGCCAATCTTAGGGGGAAGGCATTTAGTCTTTCACCATTAAATATGATGTTATTGTGGCCGGGCGTGGTGGCTTATGCCTGTAATCCCAGCACTTTGGGAGGCTGAGGCGGGCGGATCATAAGGTCAGGAGATCGCGACCATCTTGGCTGACACGGTGAAACCCCATCTCTACTAAAAAATACAAAAAATTAGCCGGGCATGGTGGCAGGCGCCTGTAAACCCAGCCACATGGGAGGCTGAGGCAGGAGAATGGCGTGAACCCGGGAGGCAGAGCTTGCAGTGAGCCGACATCGCGCCACTGCACTCCAGCCTGGGCAACAGAGCAAGACTTTTCTCAAAAAATAAAAAAATAAAAATAACAAATGATATTATTGCTAAGGTTTTCATAGATGACTTTTCTTATGTAGAGGAAACTTCCTTCTTTTTCTGGTTTGTTTAAAGAAGAGATGGAACATATGAACTTTTTTTATTTGGTAGAGAAGGGGAAAAGAGGTGGTTATTATAAAACTGGATATGAAGAAAATAGCTAAAGTTCTAACACTACTGTAAGTGAAAGAACTAGGCTTTTATGAATGTTCACCCAGGCGTGGTGGCTCACATCTGTAATCCCAGCACTTTGGGAAGCCGAGGTGGGAGGGCCCCTTCAGCTTAGGAGTTCAAGATAAGGCTGGGTAACTAACAGAGGAAGACCTTGTTTCTATTCTATAAAAAACAAACAAAGAAAAAGACAAAACAAACAAAAAAATAACAAAATTTTTTCAGAAACAAAATTTAAAGAAAGAAAGTTCACAATAAAAGGGGTTCTGACACAGGGGAGTTTATACCCTCTCACAAGCTTTATTTCCACTGGCATCTACCAGGTACTAGCTGGGAGTCCTGGGAACATATCCGTTAGAGGAGCACAAGTTCAAAACTGCCTATTTTCAATACCCCTTTCTTACACTAAACAAAAGCCTTAAGCCATTGTGGAAGAGGCAGAGTATCCCCTCCTCCAGCTTCAAAGCCTAGTCCATGACGGACTGCTTCTGGTGGTGCGATAGGGACAAATGCTGCCTACCCCTGGGGAGTGGGCAGGAAACCCTCTTGGACTCAGGACCCTGCACTGATATAAGGCACTGATATATCTGTTACTGCCAGGGGAGAGGCAGAGACCTCTTTAGCACCACCTGCAGTTACAAAACATAGTTTTGTTAGCGGTGAGGGGCAGGAACACCAAGAAAGTCCCACCCCCAAGGCTCAGCTGCAGCAAAAAATTTGTCTTATGCTGAGTTGGTATCAGGAGACTCAAAAGGTCCTCCAACCCCCACTAAGAACTTAACACTGAGAAACCTTCAAGATCAGTCTGCCACTGGGAAAGAGAAGATACCCCTCTATAATACAGGCGTGCAGGACTACTGAAAGCTGAGTGTGTGGCAGGAACACTTAGCAAAACCCTTGACACACAGTATTACAAGGTAGAAGTATCCCATTGCTGGGGGAATTTGAGGTTCATGGTGCTCCAGAGGTAGATGTAACAAGAGAACCTAAACAGAACTCAGTGCTGACTATATTCACTCAGTCCCCTCCCCCACCATGTTATCACCACAAAGGAAGAAGCATGCTCAATTCTGGATGTAACTATCGTTTCCTCAGTCTGTACTATCCTTCTACACATAACTCCTAGCATTCAATAGAAATTGCAAAATAACAAAAAAGACATTTAAAAAAACAACCATTGTCAAGAGATAAAGCAACTGATAAAGCCAGATGCAGAAATGACCCACATTGTAGAACTATTAGACAAGGGCTTTAAAATAGCTCTGAACAATATGTTAAAGAAAAGATAAACAACATGCATGAAAAGATGGAGAATTTTAGAATTAGTATGAAAATTATAAGACAGTAAAATGGAAATGCTAGAAATAGAAAACACAGTATCAGTTATAAGCCAATAGTAGAGATAAAATGTAATCATAAAAAATCTGACTGGGTGTGGTGGCTCACACCTGTAATCCTAGTGCTTCAGGAAGCTGAGGCAGGCAGATTGCTCAAGCCCAGGAATTGGAGACCAGACTGAGCAACAAGGCAAAAACCCATCTCTACTGAAAATACAAAAATTCTCTGAGTGTGGTGGTACATGTCTGTGGTACCACTACTCAGGAGGCTGAGGTGGGAGAATCGCTTGAGCCCAGGAGGCAGAAGTTGCAGTGAGCTGTGATCATGCCACTGCACTCTAGCCTGGACAACAGAGTGAGTGAGACCCTGTCTCAAAAATTAAAAAATAAATAAAATAAAATAAAATTCATTCATTAAAACATTTGGCCGGCACAGTGGCTCACGCCTGTAATGCCAGCAGTTTGAGAGGTTGAGGTGGGAGGATTACTTGAGGCCAGGAGTTAAGAGACCAGCCTGGCCAACATGGTGAAACCCCATCTCTACTAATAAAAACAAAATCAGCTGGGCCCAGTGACTGATGCCTGTAACGCCAGCACTTTTGGAGGCCAAGGTGGGAGGATCATTTGAGGTCAGGAGTTCGAGACCAGCCTGACCAACATGGCGAAACCCATCTCTACGAGAAATACAAACAATTAGCCAGGTGTGGTGGTGCTTGCTTATAATCACAGCTACTCGGGAGGCTGAGGCAGGAGAATTGCTTGAACCAAGGAAGCGGATGTTGCAGTGAGCCAAGATTGTGCCACTGCATTCCAGCCTGGGTGACAGAGTAAGACTCTGTCTTGAAAAAAAAAGACCAGGTGCAGTGGCTCACGCCTGTAATCCCAGCACTTTGGGAGGTCAAGACGGGCAGATCACGAGATCAGGAGATCAAGACCATCCTGGCTAACACGGTGAAACCCTGTCTCCACTAAAAATGCAAAAAAAAAAAATTAGCCGGGCGTAGTGGTGGACACCTGTAGTCCCATCTTCTCGGGAGGCTGAAGCAGGAGAATGGCATGAACCCGGGAGACGGAGCTTGCAGTGAGCCGAGATCGTGCCACTGTACTCCAGCCTGGGCAACAGAGCGAGACTGTATCTCAAAAAAAAATTTAAAAAGTCAGATATAAAAAAAGGATAAAAAGGGACGAGGAAAGCCTATGGAATACCATAAAGTGTCCAAATACTTAAATTTGGGGTATTCCAGAAGGAGAAGAGATGGGCAAAGGCATAGAAAAATTATTTAATTAAATAGTAGTTTAAAACTTACCAAATCTAGCAAGAGCTTTAGACATCCAGATACAGGAAGCTCAAAGACTTATCAAATAGATACAACTTGAAAAGGTCTGCAAGGCACATTGTTGTCAAAAGTCAAAGACAAAGGGAGAATTCTAAAAGCAGCAAGAGAAAAACATCAAATCACATATAAGGGAATGCTCAACAGAGTAAAAGCAGATTTCTCAAAAGAAACCTTACAGGCAAGGAGACACTGGGATAATATATTCAATTTACTGAAAGGAAGGGGAAAAAAGCTTTCAGCCAAAACTACTATACCCAACAAAGCTGTCCTTCAAAAGTAGAGGAGAAATAAAATATTTCTCAGACAAGGAAAAACTGAAGGAATTTATCATCACTAGAACAGCCCTATAAGAAAAGCTTAATGGAGCCCTACACCTGGAAAAAATTAATTACATCTACCATCATGAAAACACATGAAAGTACAAAACTCATTGGTAGAGCAGATACACAAATGAGGAAAAGAAAGGACTCAAATGTTACTACTACAGAAAGCCACCAAACCACAATGATTAAGAGAGAAAGAAAGGAACAAATATAGAAAACAACGTTGAAACAATTAACAAAACGGCAGGAATAAGTCCTCACATATAAAACATAACGTTAAATGTTAATGGGTTGAATTATTCACTTTAAAGATACAGGCTGGCTGAATGTATTTTTTTAAAACAACATCACCCAACTATATGCTGCCTATAAGAAATTCACTTCATCTGTAAAGACACATATAGACTGAAAGCAAAGAGATGGAAAAAGATGTTCCACACAAAGAGAAACCTAAAGTGAGCAAGAATAGCTATACTTATCAGAAAAAGCAAGCCTTATGTCAAATAGTAAAAAGGGGCCAGGCGCAGGGCTAACACCTGTAATCCCAGCACTTTGGGAGGCCAAGGCAGGTGGATCATATGAGGTCAGGAGTTTGAGACCAACCTGCAAACATGGCGAAACCCCGTCTCTACTAAAACTATAAACATTAGCTGGGCACAGTGGCACACACCTGTAATCCCAGCTACTTGGGAGGCTGAGGCAGGAGAATTGCTTGAACCCGAGGAGGTGGAGGTTGCAGTGAGCTGAGATCGCACCACTGTGCTCAACAGAGGGAGACTCCATCTCAAAAAAAAAAGAAACTTGAAACTGGTTGTTTTAAAAGAATAAAACTTGTAAAACTTAAAACAAAAATAGAGAATAAACTAATTTACCTATGTCAGCAGTAAAATAGAATAAAAGACTGTCACTGCAGACCCTATAGGCATTAAAAAGATAATAAGCGAATATCATTAACAACTTTATGTCAAGAAAGCCAACAAAATTTATGTGAATATATAGATTCCATAAATATCACAGCTGACTCAAAAAGAAATTAAAAACCTGAATAGCCCTGTATCAACTAGAAAAGTTTAATTCATAGTAAAACTCATCCTATAATGAAAATTTGAGGCCTCAATGGTTTCATTGCTATATTCCATTGAACATTTAATGTAAAAAGTAAAACCAATTCTAAAATTTCTTAGAAAACCAGAAAGAAAGAAATACCTTCCAACTAATTTTATAACTTCAGGATTACTCTGATACCAAGACCAGACAAACACATAATAAGAAAACTATAGGTCAGTGTTCTTAATGAATTTGAAAGTCCTTAACAAAATATTAGCAAATTGAATCCACCAGTATGTAAAAAAGTATACCAGCAATACAAAGTTTAACAGTGAATTAATCAATCACTGTAAATCATCACATGAACAATATAAAAATTAAAAACCGTATGATTGGCCGGGCGCGGTGGCTCAAGCCTGTAATCCCAGCA
>NW_016809075.1:1733770-1792010 GCF_001698545.2 Rhinopithecus bieti
AAAAAAAAAAAAAAAAAAAACCGTATGATTATCTCAATATAAACATTTGACAAAATTCAATATCCATTCATGACAAAACCTGTCAACAAATCAGGAATAGAAAGGAACTTCTTTGGCCAGGCATGGTGGCTCACGCCTATAATCCCAGCACTTTGGGAGGCCAAGGCTGGCGGATCACCTGAGGTCGGGAGTTTGAGACCAGCCTGACCAACATGGAGAAACCCTGTCTTTACTGAAAATACAAAACTGGCCTGGCATGGTGGCACATGCCTAAATCCCAGCTACTAGGGAGACTGAGGCAAGAGAATCGCTTGAACCTGGGAGGCGGAGGTTGCGGTGAGCTGAGATTGTGCCATTGCACTCCAGCCTGGGCAACAAGAGAGAAACTCCGTCTCAAAAAAAAAAAAGAAAGAAAGAAAGGAACTTCTTTATCCTAATAAAAGGCAATTATTAAAACTTACATCTAACATCATACTTAATGTAGAAAGACTGATGCTCTTCCTCTAAGATCAGGAACAAGACGAGAGAGCCTTTCCTCATCACTTCTCTAACATTGTTCTGGTTCTGGTCTTAGCTGTGCATTAAGGCTAGACAAAGAAATACAAGGTATACATATTGAAAAGCAGTAGGTAAAATTGTCCATATTCACAGGCAGCATTATCCACATACAAAATCGAAGAGTGATTTTATCAAGGTCACAGAATTCATGTTCAACATATAAAAATCATTGCTAGTTCCATATATCAGCAATTACAATTGGAAACTGAAATTTTAAAAATATGATTTGAAATAGCATCCAAAATCATGAACTAATTTAGAATAAAGTCAACAAAAATACGTACTGCAAACTACAAAGCATTGTTTAGAAAAAGTAAAGCAAACGTAAATAAACAACAGATAGATTATGTTCATGAATCAGAAGATTCAGTATTGTTAAGATGTCAGTTCTCTGTAAATTTTTATATTCAATGCAATGTTAATCAAAATCCTTTTAGTTTTTTTTGTATAAACTGACACAGTAAATATAAATTTTTTGTGGCAATACAAAGGACTTACTATAGCCAAAACAATTTTGAACGAGTCACACTACATTATATAAATACTTAATAAGAAGTTAAATTAATGAATCAGAAAAGAGAGTCCAGAAATAGAACCTCACATAGATTGTCAGTTGATCTGTTAAGAAAGAAGACAAGATAACTCAATGGGAAATTATAGTTTTCAGTAATGGGTACTAAGACAATAGGGTATGGAAAAACAGAAGTCTTGAACATTATTTCACACCAGACATAAAAATTAACTTGAAATGAGTCATAGAATTAAATATGACAGCTAAAATTATAAAATTCTTAGGAGCATACATATGTAAAATATTCCCAACTTTTGGGGAGGACAGTGTTTTATTTAGGATACAAAAGCACAAACTTTAAAGAAAAAATTAAGATTAAAAACTTGAACACATGGTGGTAAAAAAAAAATGTATGTAATATGAAAGATACTGTTAGGAAAATGAAAATGCAAAACATAGATTGGAAGAAAATATTTTCAATATATTCTCCTTGTTTCATTTTCCCATGTCTTAATTTTCAGTTTGATCATAATTTTTTGTTAGATCAGTGTTCATTGTTTACAGTATAATAACTCTGTTAAACATCTCACTGTTGAGCTATAATTAAATTTTTTTCTTTGACAACTATTGTTTTTCTTAGAGTTAATAACTCTCTTGTTTTTTGCTTGTTTGCTTACTTAATTTTCTTTGTATATAATACTGAATACAGATTGCTTGCTTAAGGAAAAAGAACTATATGAGAACCTTTTAGATCATTTCTTGTCTGTGGTTAAAAAACCCTGGTTGGGGCCGGGTGCGGTGGCTCCTGCCTGTAATCCCAGCACTTTGGGAGGCCAAGGCAAGCAGATCACGAGGTCAGGAGTTCGAGACCAGCTTGGCCAGCATGGTGAAACCCCGTCTCTACTAAAAATACAAAAATTAGCTGGGCATGGTGGCGTGTGCCTGTAATCCTAGGTACTCGGGAGGTTGAGGCAGGAGAATCGCTTGAACTCAGGAGGTGGAGGTTGCAATGAGCTAAGATGGTGCCACTGCACTCCAACCTGGTTGACAGAGTGAGACTCCATCTCAAACAAACAAACAAAAAACCCTGGTTTGAAGTCAGAAGTGTTGACAATCAATAGGAATCTGGCATCTAATTCCTAGGATTCTTGAAGGAAAAGAAAAGAGAAGAAAAGTAGTTGTCCATAAATTAGGTCGTGTTCCCAAAGACTAATGGCAGCAGAAGGCCAGTCCTTGCCTCACCAGTTCCCTAGAGTTTTTAGTCATTTTTCATTCCTTCTCTAATAGAACTTCTGTCCTCAACCACCTATGGAAATTGGAACTGTGTATTTCTATTCCTGAGCTACAGCCAGAAATAATTAATTCAAGCTATGACCAAATTGGAATTCTTAATACATTTTCCCCAGAAATATTACTGATATTTAGTAGAGTCTATAGTAACTGTGAATAATACAGTTTACCTACATTATAGATTAAATAGGCTTTGCAGGAGGTAGCTGGTTATCAACTACATTTAGTATTGATTCTGTGAAAAAAATTAGTTTCAGAGTTCTCCCAAACCAGTTTGTAAATGAACTTGAAATACCACAGATTATGATTTGATTATTATATTGTATGTATACCAGCGTTGGTGCTTCCTTTCTTTGATTAAATGTTTTCCTATTAATTCAATACATATTTACTGATTGCCTACTATGTAGCAAGGTGCTAGGGAGGTATGGTGAACACAGTGTCTTCCTGTCAAGGAACTTGCAATCTGTTGGGGAAGACCATGAAATAAATGTTCAACTACAGTAGAGTGTATTTAGTGCTTCAAAAACAGGATGCTTATGAAAGTACATGAGAGAAAATACCTGGCCCAGTCTTGAGGGTGCAAGAAAGACATCCCAAGGAATGAACAAATAAGATTTAGCCTGCCAGAGGGAGGGAGTAAAATAGGAAGGAGATGGGCTGGTGGAATGTATTTCAGGCAATTGAAACAGTTTGTGGAAATTCACAGAATAACCAGAAAAGACATATTCAGGGAACCAAAAGTAGGTCAGCATGCCTGAAGCATAGTCCTAGAGAGGAATTCTCCAGCCTGGGCAACATAGTGAGACCGCACCTCTACGAAAAATTAAACATGGCCAGGTGCGGTGGCTCATGCCTGTAATCCCAGCACTTTGGGAGGCCTAAGCGGGCAGATCAGTTGAGGTCAGGAGTTCGAGATGAACCTGGCCAACATGGTGAAACTCCATCTCTACTAAAAATATAAAAATTAGCTGGGCATAGTGGTGTGTGCCTATAATCCCAGATACTCGGGAAGCTCGGGCAGGAGAATTGCTTAAACCCAGGAGGTGGAGGTTGCAGTGAGCTGAGATGGTATCACTTCACTCCAGCCTGGACAACAAGAGTGAAACTCCGTCTCAAAAAAAAAAAAAAAAAAATTAAACATATTAATTGGGCATGGTGGCATGTGCCTTTACTCCCAGCCACTTGAGAGGCTGAGTTGGAAGGATCACTTAAACCCAGGAGGTTGGCTGGACGCGGTGGCTCAAGCCTGTAAGTCCCAGCACTCTTGGGAGGCCGAGATGGGTGGATCATCCGAGGTCAGGAGACGAGACCATCTGGCATAGACACGCGTGAAACCCCGTCTCTAGCTAAAAAATACAAAAACTAGACCGCGAGGTGGCGGGCGCCTGCGTTCACCAAGCTACTTCGGTGAGCCCTGAGGCACGTGAGAATGGCGCGTAAACCCCGGGAGGCGGAAGCTTTGCAGTGAGCTGAGATCCGGCCACTGCAACTCCAGCCCGGGCGACAGACGCGATGACTCCGTCTCAAAAAAAAAAAAAAAGAAAACCCAGGAGGTCAAGGCTACAGTGAGCCATGATCATGCCACTGCATTCTAGCCTGGGTGACAGAGCAAGATACTGTCTCAAAAAGAGGAGTTCTGACTGAGATTAGGCTGGAGGTCAATGAGAGCTGTAACTACATTATGAAAGTCACAGTTCATAATTTGTAATTTATTCTAAAGGTTCTCAGCAGTCAGGTACAGTGACCTGGAGTAAAATAATCAGATTTGGGCTTTAGAGGAATAACTGTAGCTGTGTGGAGAATGTATTGGAAGCAGTAACTAATAGGCAGAGAATCCACTTAGGATGCTCACTGATAATCTAGATGAACAATGCTGGTGATCTAAACCAAGGTAGTGGCTGTATCATATCTTAACTGGGAAAGGAATAATTGAAGATAGATTAAAGCAGTGCAATCAGTAGACATTGGTGATTGACTGAGTGTGGAGGTGAGGGAAAAGGTCAAATCTAGATTTCTTGCTTGATCAACTGGGTTGATATTTCTGCCATTCATCAAAATTGTGAAAAAATAGGAGATACATTTTGTGCCCAGACCCCCATTAAGCATGATCTGTGCCAAACACAACAAGGTGCAGGCTATTAGATGGTAGAAATTTTCTTTGTACTCTGTAGCATCATTTTAGAAATACTTTTGTTTTCTATGAATCATTTGAAAAATTATGTTGAGGAATTTGAAGATAATTTAAAACCATCTGATGATGGATTTTTTTTTAAATCTTGATAAGAATAAGAAGGAAAAATTTAAAGAGAATAATGAGTTTTCAAGTAAATAGATTGGTGTAAATATGCAGCTACTTATAGAATATGCTATTTTAAGGGCATATACTTAATTATTGCTTACAGTAAAATGAATTCCTCATTATTTGTGGTGTTTAATTTTTAAAAGGCTATAATTCCATAATACATAAATGTATGAAATACGAAATCTTGTTTGTTCTTGCCAAACTGAAGAAATGAATACTTTCTCTGTTCTTTTTTTTAAACACTGTTCACTAATTGTGGTTAGAGAGCATTGGGCCTAGAGAGTATTGGGTCATCTTTCCTCTTCCTTTGCTCTAGACGGAGATACGCCTAAAGCCTTCCAAACAAATGGGTCTCTATCTATCCTAATTTTATAGATCTTCAAGATAAAAGATTTCTTTCTCTGCTGTAATCTTTTCTTTGCCTCATAACATACACAGTGTTCTAGGCAGACAAGAGGAAAGCATAGGGCTTCAAATTAGGTCATATCAGCAAATTAGGTCATATTGTTAATAAATTTTAATATGTACAGTGCTATGCTACAGAATTATGGTATTGGCATGTATTATTTATGTACTGTATAAACATTTATGCTAGTCTACCTTTTGAAGTACTTCTTAGGAGGACAGAGTATATTTTAAGTATGTTTGTTATCTCCTTAGTGGTGTTACTAGATTATCAAGGTTTCTTTCTCACGTAGTTCTTAATGAAAACAAATAATGGTAATGATAAATAGTAAATAATGATGATAGGGAGGGCTTCCAGTGGAAATGAGAAAGGGCCACAAGGAGAAGGAAACTTCCAGCTGAACTCTGTAATAATTTCGACCAAGTACAAATTTTCCTGGGCAAAAACCTGGGGAGGGGGATGGTGTTCAAGGGGGATGTTGCTCAAGCAGAATGGGAAGTGCAGATACTAGCACCCAAGCAGCTGCAGGCAGAGCAGGGGAGGCTTGTAGCCTGGGGCAAGAGCTGCCTGGATGTAAACTCAGTGTTGTTGGTGGAGCACAACGGGAGTGAGACTGGCCTTGCTGGCTGCCTGGGAGCTGAATGTGGCCTGTCACTGCAGGCTTTCCCCCACTTCCCTGGAGACCTGTATGACACAGCAGAGGCAGCCATAATCTCCCTAGGAACGTAAGTCCATTAGCCTGAGAACCACACTCCCAGCCCCCACAGTGGATGCAGCAGACCCAGCCCAAGGAGAGTCTGAGCTCAGACACAACTAACCCTGCCACCTAATGGTCTTCTCTACCCGCCCCGGTAACAGAAGAAAAAGACATAATCTCTTAGAATCTATATAGTCCTGCCCATCTCCCGAGAAAGTGGAATACTTATCCAGGGACTTTAGGACAAGCTTGTATGCCCCCTATACTGCTGCAGCTGATGTTCTCTTGAAAGCGCCCCCTCCTGGCTGTAGGCCAGCCAATCAAGCCATTACAGCCACTCGGAACAACCCTGCTCCAGAAAAGGAGGAAAGAACAGCTAATTCCACTGCCTGTAACATCCTGGCTAACCAGAGGTCCTGAGTCTGTCCATGTGACAAATTCACTGCTAGCACAATCAGCATTCAGGAAAACCAGTGCACTAAACAAAACTACAACCAAGGACCCTCACAGAGTCCATTTCACTGCTCTGCTATCTTCACCAGAGCAGGTGATGGTATGCACAGCTGAGAGAACGGAAGACTGATCACATCACAGGACTCTTTGCAGACACTTCCCAGTACCAGCCCGGAGGCCAGTAGCTCTGCTGGGGTGGCTAGACCCATGAGAGCAATAACAATCACTGCAGTCTGGCTCTCAGAAAGCCCCATCTGTAGGGGAAGGGGACGAGCACCACATCAAGGGATCACCCTGTGGGACAAAAGAATCTGAACAGCAACCCTTGAGCCCCAGATCCTTCCTCTGACATGGTCTACCCAAATGAGAGGGAACCAGAAAAACAATTCTGGTAACATGACAAAGCAAGGTTCTTTAACATCCCTAAAAAATCACACTAGCTCACCAGCAATGGATCAAAACTAAGAAGAAATCTGAAGTGCCAGAAAAAGAATTCAGAGGTCAATTATTAAACTCCTCAAGGAGGCATCAGAGAAAGGTAAAAACCGACTTACATAATATTTTGTTGTCGTTGAGACAGAGTTTCACTCTGTCACCCACGCTGGAGTGCAGTGGTACGATCTTGGCTCACTGCACCCTCTGCCTCCTGGGTTCAAGCAATTATCATGCCTCAGCCTCCCCAGTAGCTGGGACGACAGGTGCGCACCACCACACCCAGCTAATTTTTGTATTTTTAGTAGAGATAGGGTTTCACCATGTTGGCCAGGCTGATCTTGACTCCTGACCTCAGGTTATGCACCCACCTCAGCTCCCGAAAGGGCTAGGATTACAGGCGTGAGCCACCAAGCCCAGCCAATAAATTTTAAAAACAATGCAGGATATGGACAAAAAAGTCTCCAGAGAAATAGATATCATAAAGAAAAGACAATCATAACTTCTGGAAATGAAAGAAACACTTAGAGAAATATAAAATACACTGTAAACTTACAACAATATAATTGAACAAGTAAAATAAAGAACTTCAGAGATTGAAGACAAGGCTTTCAAATGAATGCAATCTGACAAAGACAAAGAAAAAAGAATTTTTAAAAATGAACAAAGCCTCCAAGAAGTTTGGGATTATGTTAAATGACCAAACCTAAGAATAATTAAGAATAGCCAGGTGCTATGACTCATGCCTATAATCCCAGCACTTTGGGAAGCCGAGGGGAGTGGATCACTTGAGGTCAGGAGTTCAAGACCAGCCTGGCCAACATGGTGAGACCCTGTCTCTACCAAACATACAAAAATTAGCTAAGTGTGGTGGCACATGCCAGTAATACTAGCTACTTGGGAGACTGAAGCTGGAGAATTGCTTGAATCCAGAAGGCCGAGGTTGCCTTGAGCCGAGATCATGCCACTGCACTCCACCCTGGGTGACAGAGTGAGACTCCACCTTAAAAAAAAAAAAAAAGAAGAAGAAGAATTAAGAATAATTGGTGTTCCTGGGCCAGGTGCGGTAGCTCACGCCTGTATTCCCAGCACTTTGGGAGGCCGAGGCAGGTGGATCACCTGAGGTCATGAGTTCAAGAGCAGCCTGGCCAGCATGGTGAAACCCCATCTCTACTAAAAATACAAAAAATTATCTGGGTGCAGTGGTATGCACCTGTAATCCCAGCTACTCGGGAGGCTGAGGCATGAGAATGGCTTGAACCTGGGGGGCAGAGGTTGCAGTGAGCCAAGAACACACCACTACACTCCAGCCTGGGTGACAGAATAATTGTTGTTCCCTAGGAAGAAGGAAAGTCTAAAAGTTTGGAAAACTTATTTCAGGGAATAATCAAGGAAACCATCCCTGACCTTGTTAGAGATCTAGACATCCAAATATAAGAAATTCAAAGAACACCCAGGAAATTCATCACAAAAAGATCGTGAAACTAAATCTTGAAACAAATCCTTGAAATACACCAAAACAGAACCTCCTTAAAGCATAAATCTCACAGGGCCTATAAAACAATGACACAATGGGGGGTGAAGGAAAAAAAAAAACCAAAAAACCAAACCCAAGGTATTCGGGCAACAACTAGCACTGTTAATAGAATAGTACCTCACATCTCAATACTGACATTGACTGTAAATGGCCTCAATGCTGCACTTAAATGATACAGAATGGCAGAATGAATAAGAATTCATCAGGCTGGGCACGGTGGCTCACGCCTGTAATGCCAGCACTTTGGGAGACCAAGCCGGGCAGATCATGAGGTCAGAAGATCAAGACCATCGTGGCTAACACCGTGAAACCCCATCTCTTCTAAAAATACAAAAAAAAAAAAAAAAAAAAATTAGCCCGGTGTGGTGGTGGCCACCTGTAGTCCCAGCTACTCTGGAGGCTGAAGCAGGAGAATGGTGTGAACCTGGGAGGCAGAGCTTACAGTGAGCCGAGATTGCACCACTGCACTCCAGCCTGGGCAATACAACAAGACGGTCTCAAAAAAAAAAGAATTCATCAACCAAGTATCTGCTGTCTTCAGGAGACTCACCTAACACATAAGGATTCACATAAACTTAAGGTAAAGGGGTGTAAAAAAGATAGTCCATGTAAATGGACACCAAAAGTGAGCAGGAGTAGCTATCCTTATATCAGAAAAAAAAAACAGACTTTAAAGCAACAACAGTTAAAAGAGACAAAGAGGGACATTATATAATGATGAAAGGACTAGTCCGACAGGAAGATATCACAATCCTAAATACATATGCACCTAACACTGCAGCTCCCAAACTTTTGAAACAATTACTGCTAGACCTAAGAAATTAGATAGACTGCAAAACAATAGAGGGGGACTTCAGTACTCCACTGACAGCACTAGACAGGTCATCAAGACAGAAAGTCAACAAAGAAACAATGGACTTAAACTATACCCTAGAATAAATGGACATAACAGATATGTACATAACATTCTGCAGTTGTACCCTAGAACAAAAGGACTTAACAGATATTTAGAGAACATTCTACCCAACAACTGCAGAATACACGTTATATTCATCAGCACATGAACATTCTCTAAGATAGACCATATGATAGGCCACAAAACAAGCCTTAATAAATTTCAGAAAATCAAATGTTTTGTTTTGTTTTGAGACAGGGTCTTGCTCTGTTGCCCATGCTGGAGTGCAGTGGCACAGTCTCGACTTACCACAACCTCCGCCTCTTGGGTTCAAGCGATTTTCCTGCCTTAGCCTCCTGTGAAGCTGAGATTACAGGCATGCTCCGCCACTCCCAGCTAAGTTTTGTATTTTTAGTAGAGATGGGGTCTCACTATGTTGGCTAGACTGATCTTGACCTTCAGGCCTCAAGTGATCCACCTGACTTGGCCTCCCAAAATGCTACAATTACAGGCGTAAGCCACCAAACCCAGCCAAAAAATCAAAGTATATCAGGTACTCTCTCAGACCACAGTGGAATAAAATTATAAATTAACTCCAGGGCTGGGCATAGTGACTCAATGCCTGTAATCCCAGCACTGTGGGATACTGAGGCGGGTAGATCACAAGTTCAGGAGTTTAAGACCGGCCTGGCCAACATGGCAAAACCCCGTCTCTACTAAAACTACAAAAATTAGCCAGGCGCAGTGGCAGGCACCTATAATCCCAGGTGCTCAGGAGGCTGAGGCAGGAGAATCGCTTGAACCTAGGCGGTAGAGGTTGCAGTGAGTGGAGATCGTGCCACTACACTCCAGCCCGGGCGATAGAGTGAGACTCCGTCTTAAAAACTAAAAAAGAAATCAACTACAAAGGAACCCTCAAAACCATGCAAATATATGAAAATTAAATAGTCTGTTCCTGAATGATCACTGAGTCAACAATAAAATCAAGGTTGAAATTTACAGATTCCTTGAAATGAATGATAATAGTGACACAGCCTATCAAAACCTCTAGGATATAGCAAAAACAGTGCTAAGAGGAAAGATCATAGCATTAAATGTCTGCATCAAAACTCTGAAAAGCACTAATAAGACAATCTAAGGTCATAGCTAAAGAAACTAGAAAAACAAGAACAAACCAGACCCAAACCCAGCAGAAGAAAAGAAATAAAAGTCAGAGCAGAAGTAAATGAAATTGAAACAACACACACACACACAAACAGGTTCTTTAAAAATATAAATAAAGTTGATAGACCATTAGTGAGGCTAACCAAGAAAAGAGAGAAGATCCAAGTAGGCTCAATTAGAAATGAAACAGGAGATACTACAACCGATACCACAGAAATACAAATGATTATTCATGGCTGCTGTTAACACCTTTATGTGCACAAACTAGAAAACCTAGAAGACATGGATAAATTCCTGGAATTACACAACCCTCCTAGATTAAACCAGGAAGAAATAGAGATTCTGAATAGACCAATAACAAGCAGCAAGATTGAAATGATAATTTAAAAATTGTCAACAAAAAAAAGTTCAGGACCAGATGGATTCACAGCTGAATTCTATCAGACTTCCAAAGAATTGGTACCAATCCTGTTGAAACTATTCCAAAAGACAAAGTGGGAATCCTCCCTATATCATTCTACGAAAGCAGTATCACCCTAACACCAAAACCAAGAAAGGATATAACAAAAAATGAAAACTACAGACCAGTATTTCTAATGAACACAGATGCAAAAATCCTCAACAAAATACTAGCTAACCCAAATCTAACAGTATATCAAAAAGATAATCCACCATGATCAAGTGGGTTTCATATCGGGGATGCTGGGATGGCTTAACACACACAGGCCAATAAATGTTATACATCACATAAATAGAATTAAAAACAAAAATTACATGATCATCTCAATAGATACAGAAAAGACATTTGACAAAATCCAGCATCCTTTCGTGATTAAAACCCTCAGAAAATCGTTATAGAGGGAACATATTTTAAGATAATAAAAGCCATCTATGACAAACCCACAGCCAATTATACTGGCTGTATATTTTATAATTATAATTATACAATTATAATAATTATACTGAATGGGGAAAAGTTGAAAGCATTCCCCCTGAGAACTGGAACAAGGCAAGGATGCCCACTTTGACCACTTATATTCAACATAGTACTGAAAGTCCTAACCAGAGCAGTCGGACAAGAGAAAGAAATAAAGGGCATCCATGTCAGTAAAGAGAAAGTCAAACTGTCATGGTTCACCAGTGATATGATTGTATACCCAGAAAACCCTAAAGACTCATCCAGAGAGCTCCTAGATCTGATAAATGAATTCAGTAAAGTTTCAGGATACAAAATCAATGTACACAAATCAGTAGCACTGCTATACACTAACAGTGACCAAGCCAAGAATCAAGTCAAGTACTAAAGCCCTTTTACAGTAGCTGCAAAAAAAAAAAAAAGAGGAAAGAAATATACCTAACCAAGGACCCGAAAGACCTCTCTATGAGGAAAACTACAAAACACTGCTGAAGGAAATCACAGACAACACAAACAAATGGAAACACGTCAACACATCCCATGCTCGTGGATGGGTAGAATCAATATTGTGAAAATAATTATATGGCCAAAAACAAATCAACAAATTCAATGCAATTCCCATCAGAATAACCATCATCATTCTTCACAGAACTAGAAAAAACAATCCTAAAATTCATATGGAACCAAAAACACTCCTCGTAGCCAAAGCAGGACTAAGCAAAAAGAACAAATCCAGAGGCATCACATTACATGACTTTGAACTATACAATAAGGTTGTAGTCACCAAAACATCATGGTACTTGTGTAAAAATGGGCACATAGACCAATGGTACAGAATAGAGAACCCAGAAATAAAGCCAAATAATTACAGCCAACTGATCTTCGACAAAGCAAATGGAAAGATAAAGTGGGGAAAGAACATTCTATTCAAATAAATGGTGCTGGGATAATTGGCAAGCCACATGTAGAAGAATGAAACTGGATCCTCATCTCTCACCTTATACATAGATCAACTCAAGATGGATCAAATACTTAAATCTGACCTGAAACAATAAAAATTCTAGAAGATAACGCTAGAAAACCCCTTCTAGACATTGGCCTAGGCAAAGAGCTCATGACCAAGAACCCAAAAGCAAATGCAACAAAAACAAAGATAAATAGATGAGACTTAAATAAATTAAAAAGCTTCTGCACAGCAAAAGGAACAGTCAGCAGAGTAAACAGACAACCCACAGAGTGGGAGAAAATCTTCACAAACCATGCCTCCAACAAAAGACTAATTAATAGCCAGAATCTACAAGAAACGCAAACAAGTCAGCAAGAAAAAAAATAATAATAATCCCATCAAAAAGTGGGCTAAGTTCATGAATAGACAATTCTCAAAAGAAGATATGCAAATGGCCAAAAAAACATGAAAAAATGCTCACCATCACCTATTATCAGGGGAATGCAAATTAAAACCACAGTATAATACCACCTTGTTCCTGCAAGAATGGCTATCATTTAAAAATCAAAAAATAGCCGGGCGCGGTGGCTCAAGCCTGTAATCCCAGCACTGTGGGAGGCTGAGACGGGCGGATCACGAGGTCAGGAGATCGAGACCATCCTGGCTAACACGGTGAAACCTCGTCTCTACTAAAAATACAAAAGCTAGCCGGGCGAGGTGGCGGGCGCCTGTAGTCCCAGCTACTCGGGAGGCTGAGGCAGGAGAATGGCGTGAACCCGGGAGGCGGAGCTTGCAGTGAGCTGAGATCCGGCCACTGCACTCCAGCCTGGGCGACAGAGCGAGACTCCGTCTCAAAAAAAAAAAATCAAAAAATAAGGCCGAGTGCAGTGGCTCACGCCTGTAATCCCAACACTTCAGGAGGCCAAGGCAGGCAGATCACTTGAGGCTAGGAGTTTGAGACCAGTCTGGACAATATGGTGAAACCCCATCTCTACTAAAAATACAAAAATTAGCCGGGTGTAGTGGCGTGTGCCTGTAGTCCCAGATACTCGGGAGACTGAGGAAGGAGAATTGCGTGAACCCAGGATTTGGAGGTTGCAGTGAGCCGAGATTGCACCACTGCACTCCAGCCTGGGTGACAAAGCGAGACTCCCTCTCAAAAGAAAAAAAGAAAATGCAAAGGCATAAGAATGATACAGTGGGACTTTTGGGACTTGGGGGAATGGTGAGAGGGGTGTAAGAGATAAAAGACTACACACTGGGTGCAGTGTACAATGCCCAGGTGATGGGTGCACCATAATCTCAGAAATCACACCTAAAGAACTTATCCATGTAACCAAACACCACCTGTTTCCCCAAAAACCTATTAAAATAAAAATAAATAAAAATAAAATAAAACAATGGAACATTTTTTTAAAATAACGATGATAAATAGTAAACAAAGGAATGAACCAAAAATAATCAATGTTACCAGTACAAAGTCAATTAGTGGAGAATCTCTGATAATTAGGAGAATTACTTTTCTTCTGTGTCATTGTTTTTGTTGCTTTGTAATATATGTTGAGAATACAATGGATGAAAATGAACACATTCTTCAGATTTGTGATCAGCATAATACTCTCCTAGAAAAAAAACCAGATACCTGTGTTACGTATGGTCTGGCCATCTCTCAATTCAAGTCCATTACAACAGGTACATCACAACAGTGCCTCATTTTTAGAAGAAACCATTTGGGGAGAAATGCCAGTTATTTTTCTATGAAAAGGATTAAAGCCAACCCATAATTTAAAATTTCTTGTCACTAGAGGGATGGCAGCATTCCTTCGTGCCTTAACAACGTTCCAGAAGGCAAATTACTTTAAACACGTTTCCATTATGCAAAAAGTATGTTTCCTCTTTAATTGCCTCAGCAGCTTAGCACAGGTGGAATCCTATTTATAATATGCAGTGAGGTATAATGAGGCCACTGCAATATTCCCTGCTGCACAGGGTCTGGGAAGATATGAGACTGAAGAGTGCTGCTTCTTCTGCCATTTCTGTAGTTTCGGAAAGGATCTCTGGCTCTGAATTGGGGACACTCCGCCTCCTCTTCATTAGCAGGAAATAGTCAGCGATAATCAATACAGTGCAAAGAAAATAATGTTACCATTTTAAAAGATAAAAGAGTATATTAACTATATGGAGATGTGGCATGGAGGAAGGCTTTATTAAAGATAAGGAAATAATCCACTTGAGAAGGAGTGTTGTAAGGTTTTTGAGGTGGCAAGAATGGGTAGGTTGGAATCACAAATAGAGGAGTTTACCATAGAAAAAGAAGAAATAACCTCTCTGCCAGGCACGGTGGCTCACGCCTGTAATCCCAGCACTTTGGGCGGCCAAGGCGGGCAGATCACCTGAGGCTGGGAGTTCGAGCAGACCAGCCTGACCAACATGGAGAAACCCCGTCTCTACTAAAAATACAAAATTAGCCAGGCGTGGTGATGCATGCCTGTAATCCCAGCTGCTCAGGAGGCTGAGGCAGGAGAATTGCTTGAACCCTGGAGGCGGAGGTTGCAGTGAGCTGAGATTGCACCATTGCACTCCAGCCTAGGCAACAAGAGCAAAACTCTGTCTCAAGAAAAAAAAAAAAAAGAAGAAGAAATAACCTCTCTTGTTACAAAAGGAAAGGAAGTAAGGATGAGTAAAGTAAGGAAAGGTAACAGAGGCCGGGCGTGGTGGCTCAAGCCTGTAATCCCAGCACTTTGGGAGGCTGAGGCGGGCGGATCACGAGGTCAGGAGGTCGAGACCATCCTGGCTAACACGGTGAAACCCCGTCTCTACTAAAAAACACAGAAAAACTAGCCGGACGAGGTGGCAGGCGCCTGTAGTCCCAGCTACTAGGGAGGCTGAGGCAGGAGAATGGCATAAACCCGGGAGGCGGAGCTTGCAGTGAGCCGAGATCGCACCATTGCACTCCAGCCTGGGCAACAAGAGCAAAACTCTGTCTCAAAAAAAAAAAAAAAAGAAAGGTAACAGAATTCTCAGATGTGATTCTGTTTTCTTTGGGCAAGGGATAGTTTGAGAGCCGGGAGTCATAGGTTATGATTTTGAAGGAAGTGGAAGAGGTTGAAATAGTTTTTGCAGTTTACTGGAGAAATATGCTAATAATAGGAGCTAATACTTTTATAATGTCCACTATGTGCCAAGCACTAATCCAAACATATTTCATGAACTAACTTATTTAATTTTCACCACAACCCTATGCAGTATAGGTACTTTTATCTTCTTTTATAGATGAGAAAATTAAACTACAGAGATTAAGTGACTCTCAATGTCTCTCACATTGTAAATGATGGAGCTAGTATTCAAACCCAGACTGTCTGGCTCCAGAGTCCATGTGCTTAGCCATCATTCTACAAGGATAGCTAAATAGACATAATATTTGTTAATGACCATAGATTAATGTGTTACTTATTTTTCTATTAGTGATTTTTTTAAGGGTCAAAGTCTTGCTCTGTTGCCCAGGCTGCAGTGCAGTGGTGTGATCGCGGCTCACTGCATCCTCTAACTTCCAGGCTCAAGCTGCCCTCCCACCGCAGCCTAATGACTAGCTGGGACCACAGGCATGAGCCATCATGCCTGGCTCCCTATTAGTGATTTTTCAACATCCCTGAATAGGCATGGAAAAGATACAGACTTTAAAGTCTGTACATTCTGTGTGTTTTGATTTTTAACACCCAAATAAGGTTTATTCATGAACAAATAAATAAACCTCACCAAATAAGGTTTATTCTGTACTTATTGCCATGACTAGTGAATGGAGTTTAGAAATAAATCAAGAATGTTTTTAATAATTGAATTCAGTTTTAAAAGAATTAGATTAGCTGTTTTTTTTTTGTTTGAGACAGGGTCTTACTCTGTCACCCAGGCTGAATTTCAGTGGCACAGTCACAGCTCACTGCAGCCTCAACCTCCCAGGCTCAAGCAGTCCTTCTGCCCCGGCCTCCCAGGTAGCTGGGAGTACAGATAGGCACATGCCATCACACCCGGCTAATTTTTAAATTTTTTGTAGATACAGGCTCCCACTATGTTGCCCAGGCTGGTCTCAAACTCCTGGGCTTGAGCAGTCCTCCTGCCCCAGCCTCCCAAAGTGCTGGGATTATAGCCATGTGTCGCTGTGTCAGGCCTAGATTAGCTGTTTTGATCAATGACTTTTATGATCAAACTTCCATGAAAATAACTTTCTTAAAGTTCATAATACTATTGGCTTTACTTTGTCAAAATTTGGGTAAATTTTGGGTAAATGGAATTATGTCATTCTTAGGAATGCTGTCTCTCATGTATCCTTGCCAAGTTGATTGATTGATTGATAATGATTGCTTTATTGTAACTTGTTCTGAAAACCTTACGGAAAGATTTAGGATCCCAGGGTTTTTTTATAAAATTATGTTGGTTAAGATATTAAATTGGAATTGCCTTTTTCACAGGGTATTGTATCCCATCTACCCTTCAGTGTGCTGCTGGTGGAACTCCATCAGTGTCAAAAGATTAAATGTATTAGAGGTATTAGATTTGTATTTGCAGATATATTTATAAGGAAGTAAAACATTCTTTGAGATAAGAAAATAATACTTTTGATAGTTCACTGGAACCATCTTTTGAAGTGAAACTATTGTTTCTTTGGGAAAATTTGGGCATGAGACTCTGTAAAAATGTTCAAAGCCCTGACATTATGGTATGGAAACTGCTAGTCTTCTCCTGAAGGCTGTCTCCTACCAGATTTCAAAATGTTTACTAACAGATTTGAAAATGTTTTTTCAGGCTGGTGAAAAAGTTTCTAAATTAAAAACTATCGGCAAAGGGGAAGGGACACTGGAAGACAATGTCTAGCCTTCCTTTTGTGGGGAGCTGCAGAAGCTAGGCAGGGAGTAAATAAACAATGCATATTCTCTTTTACTTTGGTACTTGCCTCTGCTTATTTAAGATAATTTTAAAGGAGAGAAAGTAAATCAACTATCATAAAAGAAATGTTATTAAGGAACAGTATAAGGTGAGCTAGATAAATGAATAAAAATAAGAGAGTATATCAACTGATGAATGAATAAAATGCATATATATTCATACAATGGAATATTATTTGACATTAAAAAATAAATGAAGTGCTGATGTATGCTACAACATGGATTGGAAACCATTACACTAAGTTAAAGAAGCTGTCTCAGAAAACACATATTATATGATTCCATTTATATGGAATGTCCAACAGAGTCAAATCCATAGAGACAGAAAGTTAATTAGTGTTTACCTAGAGCTGAAATGATGGGGAGCTGGGGTATGACAGCTGAGAGGTAAAGGAATTCTTTTTAGGATAATGAAAAGGTCCTAACAGCGGGGCGCGGTGGCTCAAGCCTGTAATCCCAACACTTTGGGAGGCCGAGACGGACGGATCACGAGGTCAGGAGATCGAGATCATCCTGGCTAACACGGTGAAACCCCGTCTCTACTAAAAAATACAAAAAACTAGCCGGGTGTGGTGGTGGGCGCCTGTAGTCCCAACTACTCGGGAGGCTAAGACAGGAGAATGGCGTAAACCCGGGAGGCGGAGCTTGCAGTGAGCTGAGATCCGGCCACTGCACTCCAGCCTGGGCAACAGAGCGAGACTGCGTCTCAAAAAAAAAAAAAAAAAAAAAAGATACTGGTATAATGAAAAGGAAAATTAGTCCTTGAGCTCCTGTTAGGTTGTGATGTTGTGATGATACACAATTCTGCAAATGTTCTAAAAGCCATTGAATTGTACACTTAAAAGAGTGAATTTTATGGCATGGGAATTATATCGCAGTAAAGCTATATTTTTAAAAAGAGAGAGAACCTAGGTTCTTCTGTCTTTTGTTGTCTGACCCAGTTCGCTGCTTGCCCTCAACAGCTCCTATTATAGCCCCAAGATGACTGCTGCATTCCAGGATATCAGATATGAAGGCAGCCCATAATGTCTAAAGCAAGGAAGAGTGTTCCTAAGAGTGCCTTTGTCAGGGAGGATGTTTTTTTTGAAACCCCCAGCAGACTCCTCAGATGTCATATTAGTCAGAATCATTTGCAGGGGAAATGAAAATGCTAGGTTTGCTTAGACCAATCACAATTCACCTGTGACTAAGAAGACATTAAAAGAGCTTTAAAAAAAAAGAGTTTAAAAGGTCATGCGATATCTGAACAAAACTGTCATTTGATTGGGTTCTGAGGACTTCAGGACTTAAAGGGAAGCTTTCTTTTTGCTCATACTGTCTTAGCTGTAAGTTATAGCTATTAAAGAAAAGATTATTCTGACTTGTTAAAACAGTAGGGAAGACTACTCAAGACTATTGCAGTATAGAGGTCAACTGTTTTGCAATAGGCAAGAGAGGTTGAGCCCAATTCCAAATACAAGGACAAGTAGAGGTTTATAGCCAGCAAGTAGGTTGAGAGAGTTGATGAATGGAAAATTACTAAGAGGAGACCTGAAGGAAATTCTTGCTAAAAACAGGCCAAGGCTTTATACATCCAAAGGTGCGGAGTGAGGAACTAGATCCAATATCAAGAGTGGGGGGATTTTCACTGAAATCACTTAGTGGGGTTCTTATAAGACTGGGCTATGCAGGCCTGGCAAGGACAGGATGGACACAGAAGACCAAGGTGAAGGCTTAGTTGCACAGAGAGCTCAGGAGAGCCTAACTAAAGTTAGGTCAAAGGAGAGTCTTTGTCATAGTTCAGTTTTGATGTTTTTGTCTTTCTTTTTTTTCTTTCTTATTATTTGATTAAAAGCCAACAATTTGAAATCAAATAACTTTTATCAGGTCTTTAGTGCAATATAGATTTTTCTTTAACTACCTTTACCTCAGAAAGTAAGATGTGTACCTCTTCACTGAAAAAAAAATGAATATTCTCTTCATTGTTGTATTTTATTTTATTAATTAATTTATTTATTTATTTTGAGATGGAGATTTGCTCTTGTTGCTCAGGCTGGAGTGCAATGGCGCAATCTCAGGTCACCGCAACCTGTACCTCCCGGGCTTAAACGGTTCTCCCGCCTCAGCCTCCCGAGTAGCTGGACCACAGGCATGCGCCATCACGCCCGGCTAATTTTGTATTTTTAGTAGAGACAGGGTTTCTCCATGTTGGTCGGGCTGGTCCCTAACTCCAGACCTCAGGTGATCCTCCCACCTCTGCCTCCCAAAGTGCTGGGATTACAGGCGTGAGCAACCGCACCTGGCCTGCATTTTTTTAATTAAGATATAATGTATAGTTAATTACTTAAATTAGACCTTCGACTAACAGACTCATTACTAACAGATCAATTCTAGTAAAATAAAATAGAGTTTTGAACACATACATTTTCTGCAACTTCTGTGAAACCTGAACCGGCATAACCAAGATGTTGATTATTATGAGGACCTGCCATTCCACATACTATGTGCTTAAGATCGTTGGAAGCACATTCCTGTTCAGATAATTTAAAATCTGACAATGCAGTTAGAGTTTTTATTAGAATAAAATCAAAATAGTTAAAATGCATGCATAGTACATTTTAAAATGAAAATCTGTGTAATCCCCAGCTTAAGAACCTAAGAGAATCCCAAAAGTTCATTTGTTACTTTCGATGTTTTAGTATACTAAACACATTTTCTCCTAAAAAGCAGTATCACAAATGATGGTTAAGTTGCGTTGTTAGTCCTAAGAGCCTATTTAGCCAGTTATGTAATTGAGCTTTATAATAATGTTAGGAATCATAAACCTTTTTGAAGAACTAGTGGAAAGGAGTGGGAAAAGGGGGCTTGAACTTTGGCATCAGCATCTCTGGTTGTGATGGAAGCAGGTGATATCAGTGGAGGAGACTCTAACGAAAATTGCTCACTTGGGAAGAGGAGGGGGAATCCATCTGAGACTAGAGGTTTAGCAATTATATCGTTTGTAAATCTGGACTGGATAGTAATGAATGTACCTTAAAAGTACTCCATCTTGACATGTACATTTTGAAAGGCTTGTCACAGTAAATATAGCTCTTTAGGCAAACATGCACTTTATTAAAATGGTTCAGTTGCCATGACAACATATCCGGAATTTATAGCTCCTTGTTTTGACAGTACTTCATTTCCACTTTCCAAGGCACTGAAATCCAAGGCTAAAGTTCTTAACAGCCCCTTCTCTTATTGTATGATGAATTTCTGTGATATGGAAAACTTAGACATGCAAAATGTCGTTTGCAGAATCTGTCATGTGACTTTATAGTCATATATATGAATTTTAAGTAGGTATTTTTCAGTTTCAAAATACCTCCTTTATAATTTTTTATTACCAAACCTACATAGTGTCATAGTTTAATGACCAGAGATCCAAAAAATAACAGTCTCCTAACCTTATTTCCCAAAGGCAACAACCTTCTTTTCTTTCAGCTGATTTTTTTTTTTTCGTGTTTACTTCAAATCCCTCAACACCATACTTATATTGCTGTTTGGTTTGTATTACTATTTGCTTTGTAATTTTAGCTGTCATCAGTTGGCTTCTTAATACGGAAGATAAAATTTTAGCCCTTTCTGTTATTTCCATCCTTCCATGAAAGTGATAATCATAGTTTTACTGATTTTATAGCAACTTATTACCAATTTTGGCTTGATCAGTATGCACCATATTTATTATTAGAACCATATTTACAACATTTACAGGTGAAATGTATGCTATGGATATGTTTTCTTCCACAACTCATTTTATTTTCTTTGGCATTAATAATTATAAACGTTTTTATTTTCTTCTTTTATTAGTTTTCTATGTAGTTGTCACTAATTCATCCTCAAAGTTTCCCCTAGTTATTTAACCTTCTCCCATTATCTTTAAACATTAAGCATTGTATTAATCTCATCTTCTTAAAGAAATTTCCCCTGGTTCCTTCTGATGAGCTCCAGTCTGAACTGTTACTCTTTAGGCCTGCTGCAGAGCTCCCATCCTAGAGATTTTCACCTCTTTCCTTTATATTATTTTCTTTCTTTGTTTACTTCCTTGTTTTGTTGGAGGATTTTCTCCAGTAGCTTCCCAAGAAATGGTATATTGGAAGCAAATTATTTGCATTCCTTGCATATTTGAAAATATTATTATTCTATCTGATTTTTAATTAGCTGGATATAAAATTTGGGGAAATCATTTTCTCTCATTTCTGGTATTGGTATTGAGAAATCCAATACAATTCAGAATTGTTATTCTATTTTGATTCTATGAAATCTTTTCTTCCCTTTTCTGGAAGCTTATAGAATCATTTCTGTGTCCCAGTGTTCTAAAATTTCTTGATAATGAGCCTCATTCTGGGTCTGTTTTCATTCATTGTGAAAGACACGAAGTGGGTCTTTTCCATTTTTCATTTTGGAAACTCATGCCCTTCAGTTATGTAGAACTTTATTTCTTTGATTATTTTTGTTGGGTTTTTTTCTCTGTTTGTTTTCTGAGACTTTTATTGTTCCTATGTTTTCATACATTGCCCTCATGACCTGATCCCCTAATTATTTTATATTTTATATTTCTTTTTTTTTTTTTTTTTTTGAGACAGAGTCTCACTCGGTTGCCCAGGCTGGAGAGCAGTGGCGTAATTTCGGCTCACTGCAACCTCCACCTCCCAGGTTCAAGTGATTCTTCTGCCTTGGCCTCCCGAGTAGCTGGGATTACAGGTGCGTGCCACCACGCCTGGCTAATTTTTGTATTTTTAGTAGAGATGGGTTTCACCATGTTGGCCAGGCTGGTCTTGAACTCCTGACCTCGAGTGATCCACCCGCCTCGGCCTCCCAAAGTGCTGGGATTACAGGCGTGAGCCACCATGCCTGGCCTATATATTTTCTGTCTACTTTCTAGGAGATTTCCTTAGCTTAATAACCAATGAATTATCCATTTCTGCTATTATATTTTTCATTTCTGAGAGTACTTTTTTCTCCTCTTTATCTCTCTCTCTTCCAGTTTTCTTAGCTCTGTATATTTGATCTGTTCATACACGTTGCTTTCTACAAATATCTATTGATCTTTGGTTGGTTGCTTATATTTACAAGAAAGACACTAACCACTGACTAGAAGCTCTGCACATGTATATGATTTATAGACTATGGCCTTCAATAAATGGTGTTCTGAATGGGATGTCTCCTTGGGAAACCCCTGATAGCAGTATCTTTAGTTTTTTCTCTGGCTGGTCAGATTCCTTAGAAAAGAATCACTTTATATGATTCTACTCTCTTGCCTGAAAGACATAAGCCTGTTTCTGTTTTGGGAAGTATAGGGGTAAGAAGGCTGGGAGAGAGGGGCAGATCTCAGCATTTATTTTGTAACTTTCATGTAATCTCCATGAATTTTGTAGGATATACTTATCATCAATATAGGATTCCTCCATCCAAATACCCTCTATTTTATCCACTCCAGAGAATAAGTCTGTAGTTTTCTACCAGAATGGTTATAGTAGTTACCTATTGTATGGAAGAGGTAGAGAGAAGGTAAATAGCAGTATTGTACATAATCAACTACTTAAACATTATTTCAGCAGGTCCTTCTAGCCACACCTGTCCCCATTCCAGAGGTGTCATTTTCTGAACCTTTTTAGATGACTGCAGCATAAATCAAGTGCTTCTCCAGTTTCCATAGCCAGTTTAGGATCTGTGAGATTGGTTAATCAGTTGTCAGTCATTATCTACTTCTTAGCTTCCAAAGTTTTGTTGCTATTGACTTTTCTCCAGTTCTCTTTGCCCCTCTACACTTAGATATCTTTTAAACATAGCATTGAGATGGAGCAGAAATTAAATGTGGTCAGCCTGGTATCTATTTCCAAAAGTTCTAAATAACCAGTTTTTTAAAAGTTAAAAGATACGTATATTCATATTTTAAACTTAATTTCTCGGTTCCCTTTTTTTTTTTTTTTTTTTTTTTGAGACGGAGTCTGGCTCTGTCCCCAGGCTGGAGTGCAGTGGCTGGATCTCGGCTCACTGCAAGCTCCGCCTCCCGGGTTTACGCCATTCTCCTGCCTCAGCCTCCCGAGTAGCTGGGACTACAGGCGCCCGCCATCTCGCCCGGCTAATTTTTTGTATTTTTTAAGTGGAGACGGGGTTTCACTGTGTTAGCCAGGATGGTCTCGACCTCCTGACCTTGTGATCCGCCCGCCTCGGCCGCCCAAAGTGCTGGGATTACAGGCTTGAGCCACCGCGCCCGGCCTGTTTTTTAATTCTTCTAACTCTTGTCTTCTTCTCGTTTAACTGCTCAGGTTTTTCCCTTCTTGTCCCTCTTCTTCAACATTTTCCTCACATGTGGGCTTCTACTTCCTTAGGCTACCTAGGAACAGTGCAGTTAAAAGTTTATATTTATTGATTTTCAAGCCGCTTTATTAAAAGTGACAGATTTTAAATAATCATTTTTATGACACTAATAAGGTTTACCTTCTAATATTTAGGCAGGTGCTGTAAAGGATTATATTAAGATGATGCTTCAGAATGATTCACTTAAATTTCTGGTTTTTGCTCACCATTTAAGCATGCTCCAAGCTTGCACAGAAGCAGTCATCGAAAGTAAGGTATGTTGCTATTTTTTAATTAAATACTTTTTAGAATGCATATTTTTACTATACTAAACATCAGTTGTAGTCTCATAATTGAGGAGTTTTTTGTCTTCTTTAGATGATGGTATATAAATTGTTACACATTTTTCTTGAAAATTATATTAGTATTATATGATAATGATATACTATTAAATTTTCTCTTTTCTTAACTGATCTCATAATTTTCCACTGACCAAATTATCTGGATTGATTAAAGATATGTTGCCATGATAGGCTATAATGTGAATTTCATTTTTATTCCTGGATATACCATTTTAGAGTGGTGTAGGTGGTTAAACGTTAGACTTTCTATTTACCTGCATGGTGGCCTTTGAATGTAGGTGACATAGAGAGGAAAGAAAGAATGAATTTGGCCAATGTTAGTACCCAACTGCAGTCATACCATTTAAACTTCCAGGCAGTGTATGGAAAATGATTACTAAAATTTAGTGTAGATGTATTTGAAACATACAGCCCAAGTAATTTATCAGGTTAGCTCCATCAAGCCGTGTGGCTTTACTGCATCTTCTTAGGTCTACCTTGATTTCCAGTAGTCCACCAGTGAGTGACAGCATCTTCCTTTGTTTCTATCAAAGATAAAAACTTAGCATACATTGTTTAAACATTAGTTAATATGTTAATTAATATTACCAAAGAAATACTTCTAGTATTTCCTTCATAGGAAGAGTTATAATAAAGTGCTGTACATTAAAAGGTACTTTCTCATTGATTATGTAGTTTCTGAAAAACACCCTCTAAGAGTTAATTAACCTTAATATTTTTTAAATGATTGGGCAAGAAATTAGATTCCTAATATTTTTCTTATTCTGATTCCATTATACCTTAAAACTACTGGGATCAATTCGAAGTATAGTAGTCTTTTTTTCTTACATCCATTTTACTGATATGTTTAGAATCCCATTTAGCTTTACTAAGAGTTTAAAATGTAGATATAGGCCAGGTGCGGTGGTTCACACCTGTAATTCCAGCACTTTGGGAGGCCGAGGGGAGCGGATCACCTGAGGTCGGGAGTTCGAGACCAGCCTGACCAACATGGAGAAACCCCGTCTCTACTAAAAATACAGAATTAGCTGGGCGTGGTGGCACATGCCTGTAATCGCAGCTACTCGGGAGACTGGGGCAGGAGAATCGCTTGAACCTGGGAGGAGGCAGAGGTTGCAGTGAGCTAAAATCCCGCCACTGCACTCCAGCTTTGGCAATAAGAGGAAAACTTTTTCCCAAAAAAAAAAAAAAAGGGGGCCGGGCGCGGTGGCTCAAGCCTGTAATCCCAGCACTTTGGGAGGCCGAGACGGGCGGATCACGAGGTCAGGAGATCGAGACCATCCTGGCTAACTCTGTGAAACCCCGTCTCTACTAAAAAATACAAAAAACTAGCCGGGCGAGGTGGCGGGCGCCTGTAGTCCCAGCTACTCGGGAGGCTGAGGCAGGAGAATGGCGTGAACCCGGGAGGCGGAGCTTGCAGTGAGCTGAGATCCGGTCACTGCACTCCAGCCCCGGCGACAGAGTGAGACTCCGTCTCAAAAAAAAAAAAAAAGATATTCATGGGGTTGGAGGTGAATTTTTCCCCAACTCTCCCTACCCTGACAATGTATTTTCTTTAGAAAGACCCTCAGAGGATTTTATAATCTTCCTTAATGGCTATTAAATGGTTCACTGGTTGATGTATACTTGCTCTTTGAGGACAGAACATTGATACGGGACATTCTCTTTAATAATTAACTTGGATATTCCCTTATAAAAGTGAATATTCATATGTTCCAACTATTTAAGGGTATATTTTCTATAGCAGTACATATATGAATAAGGTTTTTTGAAATTTAGGACTTACTGTTTTTAGAAGTTGGATAATGACTTCTTTTTAGCTATTCTAACACATAGTGATAACCCCCTTTTCTCAATTCAAACCATTCTTAAAGACAGCAATGTTCAGTTTAACACTTAATGTTTCCCTACTTTTTAAAAATGTGTGTGGTTGCCTCAGTGCCCCACCTCATAGAGATGACCATATCACATATTTCTTTTAAGTTTAATAATGTGTAAAACCAGAATTCAAACAATAGATTAAAAGCTCTATTTTCTGGCTGGGCACAACGAGGCAGGTGAATCACGAGGTCAGGAGATGGAGACCATCCTGGCTAACACTGTGAAACCCCATCTCTACTAAAAATACAAAAAATTAGACACGCATGGTGGCGGGCGCCTGTAATCCCAGCTGCTCGGGAGGCTGAGGCAGGAGAATGGTGTGAACCCGGGAGGTGGAGCTTGCAGTGAGCAGAGATCTCACCACTGTACTCCAGCCTGGGCGACAGAGCAAGACTCCGTCTCAAAAAAATAAATAAATAAATAAAGCTCTATTTTCCCAGTTAATATTTGAGATATTTCAGAAATAAATGTACTACTCTTCATGAATCCATAATTTATGGCAGAATCATCTTTCTCTTTTCTCATGTCTGGCTTTATTTTCACTTTAGAATTAGTGATCTTAAAACTTTAGAGTTAGTCTGATTCATGGTTTAAAGTTGTGTGTCAATTTACATAGAATTTTACTGAAGACAACATTAGCTTAATTCATAAAAGATATGTGGAGCTTCAGCTATATACAAGGCATTGCCCTTAGCATTGATGGGATAAAGATGAATTAGACATAGACTCTACCCTCAAGTAGCTTAAAAGATTAAAAAAATAAGAAATTGTTATAAGAAGCTATTTAAAAACTTGGTAAGATTCTTCTTGTATAACATTTACCAATCTGTCATCTTAACCAAGTTCCATTTTGTTATATGACCGTAAAAATAAGCTGTAAAATATATAAAATGAGATGGGTACCTAGGGGCTTGTCCTAATTTTGCCGTTTCCCTTGTTGATGCTAGACTCGTTACATTAGGATAGATGGAGGTGTTTCATCTTCAGAAAGAATACATCTGGTTAATCAGTTTCAAAAGGATCCTGACACTCGTGTGGCTATCCTAAGCATTCAGGCTGCTGGCCAGGTAAGAAATTTTCAATGAAATGTCATTGAAATAAGAAAAAAGGCCATTCACTATAACTTTGGTTTGTAAACTTATAATTTTCTATCTTGATGCCTTGTATAATAAATATTAATTCTCCTTCAGAGAGTTCCAGAAAGTGTAATAGAAAGAGGCCTTGACATCTTTGACACAGATCTCCTAAATTTTCAAGGAAAGTATCTCTTTGAAAGAATATACTTTCAAAGAAGAGTAAGAAGTGTATAGTTAATTTGATTGTAATCTTTTTGCGTGACCTTTTTTCATTCCTTTGAATTTGTATAGGCTTTTCTCATACCTGTCTCATATCCAACCCTTCACTTACTTGATTAGATTTGAAGGCAAGTAAACAGAAATTCAGATTAAGACCGACTTAAATACACAAAGTTTAATTCTCTTATGTAGACAGTCCAGGCCTAGCATGATGTTTGCACAAAGTCCTTAGGACCTACACTCCTTCTCGCTTTCTGCTTTACCACTCTTAGTATCTCTTATCTAAAAGGGCTGCTAGAGCTTCATCATATCTGCAGTCCAAGCAGCTGCCTGAAGAAAAGCACACTGCATCTCACTGTCTTGTAGTTAGTCCCACAAGCACACCTAATTTCAAGGGAAGCTGGGAAGAGTATCCTTTATTCCACGTAGCTCCACTAAAAATTGGGTGTTACGTTACAAAGGAATAAGAGAAGGATAGACACTAGGGAAAGTAATGGCAGTCTCTGCCACAGTAGATAAGAGGGGATCTTCTGGACTGTTTTTCTGCTAACATTCTAAAATATTTTGTTGTAAATGTCTAAGCTAGGATATTTAACATAGGGAAAAGTAATTGAGCATACTGCTGTTCAGCCAAGCTGATACATGCCAAAGATCTGCTTTTACTCAGCTAATTAAAGTATATAAAATTGTATACAGAGAGAAACTTTATGAGGATGAAGCAGTTCCACAATTCACTGGGAGTTCTAACCAAAAGGACGGTTGTCTCAATGCTTCCCTCACGTTCAGTTAACCTTCCAATAATCAGAGTTATTTACCTGTTAGACTATTCCAACCATAGAGAATATCATCAAAAAGGGCTTAGAATTAGAAATGAAGTACTTAGAGCTGGGGAGGTGCTAAGTAGGAGAAAGCTAGACGGGAGATTCTAGGACCTTTTGAAATTAATAATGTATGGGGCACTTACATTTTATTCAAGGCTGTTTCTGAAGACCTTATATAAATCAAGACTCATATACTTGAGGACTGATATCTCCATAGGAATAAAGGAAAGTAGAAAGGTCTTTGTTCTTGATACTGTGAATCTTGCATTATAGTTTAGCAGCTACTTAGAGTGGTATTGATCTTGCCAGCATATTTTCCCTTTATGCTTGTATAGTCAAATGATGCTTTTTATAAAATTAAAGATGTCTCTCTTTAAAACTACTTTTATTGTTTCTGCATTATTTCTAATATTCTGTGGCATTTTCAGTCCTAAATAGCAGCACAGTTTAATGTGTGTCTCTGTATTTTATTACCTCTAACTTCTTTTCAGAGACTGATTTTCAGTAAATTTTTCAGCTTGAGAACTAGTACCACCATTTAATTAATGCTAGCATAATTTTGTTATGTGACATGAAAATATTTTAAGTGAAAATAACATATCAAAATAATAGGAGTTGCAAAAGTCACTCACAGAAGTTAGGTGCGTGTGAACAACAAACAGCACTGATTAAATAATACTCTGAAAAAATGGCAGATATTTCTGTTTACCACCTAATGTCATTTTACTGCTATATGGCTATAGCATAAGCATGGTTCACATTTCATTCAGCCTACCAACATTAAAGTCATGCATTTTTTGACACATTGTTTAGTTTGACACATTTTTTAGTTTGAGGGTTTTGCATTATTTCATATAGTGATTATAAAGCAAGACTTAGTTAATATTTTTATGTCACACTATTTGAAATTCATGAAAATGCAGTTGTACAGAAAATGCAATTGCATTGTATATATTGAGACATAGGCAGTAAATTTCAGCTCTTTGGAATATAACATGAAAAATATCACAGGAAGAAAATGGTATAACCAGAGACATTATTTTCTTGCTTTATAACATGACAGTGTGAATTAAATGAAGAGGATGTAAATGCTGTCTGCCTAGTTGCTATAGATACCATATGTTGGAAATTGTATTCTCATTTATAAAGTATTTTATTAGATTTTCCAGTGGTAATGTGAATCCGTTCATCATCAGAGAATAAAGTGATTTAGTTTATATACTTCCATCAAGCTGGCTTTTGAAATTTTGAAATACCTTTCAAATGTGTTTTCTGTAGTTCACCTAGCTACGGTATGTTGCATTAAATATTCTTCATTTGCCTTTCATGAATTAAATCTTAATTTGGCCTAAAATAAACAACTAATTTGTTTTCAAGTCCTTCAGTGTTGTCCATTTAACATGTTCAGAAAGACTTTATTATATATGGCTGTATGTTACATTCTCAATTTATTTGCATCTCAATTTATTTGCTTTATTTCACTTAGGGATTAACATTTACTGCGGCAAGTCATGTTGTATTTGCTGAGTTGTACTGGGACCCCGGACATATCAAACAAGCAGAAGACCGAGCTCACAGAATTGGCCAGTGCAGTTCTGTGAATATTCACTACCTTATTGCAAATGGAACTCTAGACACCCTTATGTGGGGAATGTTGAATCGCAAGGTAAAGCTTGAATTTAAATCAAGTTAGCAGCTTACTTATTATTAACCATAGCCAATTGAGTTAAGAGGCTGAGTTTTAGTGTTTTCAGGCAAAGGATACTTAAGTACATCAAGATGATGATAATAATAGAGACCAAGTTAAGAAAAGGCTTCAATAGTAGTACCTTGCCTGCTCTCCTCGGTAATAAGAGAGGCGTGAATTTCCACGTATTCCTGTTATCTTCCAAGCCCTTCTACTACATTAGAGGGACAACGATGGGGTTGGCTAGCAAGGAAACATAATGTCGCACCATTGCACTCCAGCCTGGGCAAGACTGTGTCTCAAAAAAAAAAAAAGGATTAGATGATTTCTGGGTTAGTTTGTTTGGGCAGCCATAACAAAGTACCATAGATTGGGTAGTTTATAAATAATAGAAATTTATTTCTCACACTTCTGGAGGCTAGAAGTCTGAGATTAGGATGCCAGTATGGTTGAGTTCTGGTGAGGGCCCTCCTCCAAGTTGCTGACCACTGCTTTCTCACTGTGGAAAGAGGTCAAGAAAGCTCTTTGGGGTCTCTTTTATAGGGGACTAAGCCCATTCATGAGGGCTCCACCCTCATGACCTAATCACCTCCCAAAAGCCCCACCTCTGAACACCACCAACATTGGGAGTTAGGATTTTAACATCTGAATTTGGGGGCATACAAGCATTCAGCCCATAGCACTGTTTTCAATTAAGTGTTTTAAAGCACTGAATATAGATATTCAAAATGCCAATCATATGTTAAGTTTCAAAGCATATAAATATTAGAATAAAAGTTTTTATGAAGAAAGTGAATAGTATAACTTCTCAAGTAAGACCTTTTCTCATTAAGCATGAACCATTGACTGGGTAATGGGCTATAGTTTTGGATAATTATTGCTATGGTTTGAATGTTCATTCCCTCTAAAACTTACTTTGAAACTTAATCCCCACTGTGGCAGTATTGAGAGGTAGGCCATTAAGAGGTGATTGGCCTTCTTTCCCACCCTCTTCTAAAAAAAAGAAAAAAAGGTGATTGGGTCATGAGGGCTCTGCCCTCATGAATGGATTAATCCATTCATGGATTGAGGGATTAATGGATTATCATAAGAGTGGGCCTGGTGGCTTTATTGGAAGAGGAAGAGAGACCTAAGCTAGCACCACTCAGCCCCCTCCCCATAAGATGGCCTGTGCTGTCTCAGAACTCTGCAGGTACCCACCAGCCAGCAAGAAGCCTTCACCAGATGTGGCCTCTCAACCTTAACTTCTCAGCTTCCATAAGAAATAAGTTCATTTTCTTTATATATTACACAATTTCAGATATTCTGTTATAAGCAAAAGAAAACATACTAGATGTCAATGAAGAGTCAAACTGTAAAATATTTTAAGAGATTTACTCTTAGCCAAATATGAGTGACAGTGGCTCATGACACAGCCCCAGGAGATTCTGAGAACTTGTGCCGGAGGTGGTTGGGCTACAGCTTGGTTTTATGCAAGGTGGGGTGGAGGGAGGCATTGGTTCCAGATCATAGGTGGATTCAAAGATTTTCTGATTGGCAGTTGATTGAAAGAGTTTATCTGGGGCCAGGCGCGGTGGCTCAAGCCGGTAATCCCAGCACTTTGGGAGGCCAAGACGGGCGGATCTGGAGGTCAGGAGATCGAGACCATCCTGACTAACACGGTGAAACCCCGTCTCTACTAAAAAATACAAAAAACACTAGCCGGGCGAGGTGGCGGGCGCCTGTAGTCCCAGCTACTCGGGAGGCTGAGTCAGGAGAATGGTGTGAACCCGGAGGGCGGAGCTTGCAGTGAGCTGAGATCCCGCCACTGCACTCCAGCCCAGGCGACAGAGCGAGACTCCGTCTCAAAAAAAAAAGAGTTTATCTGAAGATAAACTCTTAACCTGGGTTTACCTGGGTTAAGATAAGGAGTTGTGGAGACCAAGGTTCTTCTTAGGCAGATGAAGCATCCAGGTAGCAGGCTTCATACAGAATAGATTGTAAATGTCTCTTTTAGTGTTTTTTTTTTTTTTTTTTTTTTTTTGAGAGATGGAGTCTTACTCTGTCTCCTAGGCTGGAGTACAGTGGCATGATCTCAGCTCACTGCAACCTCTGCTTCCCGGGTTCAAGCTATTCTCCTGCCTCAGCCTCCTGACTAGTTGGGACTACAGGTGCCCACCACCATGCCCAGCTGAGTTTTGTGTTTTTAGTAGAGATGGGGTTTCACTATATTGACCAGGCTGGTCTCAAACTCCTGACCTTGTGATCCGCCCACCTCAGCCTCCCAAAGTGCTGGGATTACAGGCATGAGCCAGCGCTCCTGGCCTCTTATTAGACTTTAAAAGGTGCCAGAATCCTTAGTTAATTCTCTCTGGGATCAGGATAAAGACCTGGAAAGGAACGGGGATTCTCTACAGAATGTAAATTTTCCCCACAAGAGAGAGCTCTGCAGAGCCATTTCATACAAAAGAAATATGTTAGGGAGTAAAAGGTTTCCATTTGTTTTAGGGCCTGCTATCTGTCATGTTGGTGTCTTATTGCTACAAAGAATCTGTTTTGTCAGTCTTAAGATCTCTATTTTAATGTTAATGCTGGTCAGCTTTTTTGAGATGGAGTCTCACTCTGTCACATAGGAGTGCGGTAGCAGGATCTCAGCTTACTGCAACCTCTGCCTCCCGAGTTCAAGTGATTCTCCTGCCTTACCCTCCCAAGGAGCTGGCATCACAGGTGTCTGCCACCACGCCCAGCTAATTTTTCTATTTTTAGTAGAGATGAGATTTCACCATGTTGGGCAGGCTGGTCTCAAACTCCTGACCTCAGGTGATCAGCCCCCCTCGGCCTCCTAAAGTATTGGGATTACAGGCGTGAGCCACTGCGCCTGGCCTGTTTCAGGTTTAATTTAGAATGCTCTTTGCCAAGAGGAGGAATCCATTCAGTTGGTTGGGAGGCTTATAATTTTATTTTTGGTTTACAAAGATAATTATATTAATAAAGCCCATGCTATGTTGGAACAGTGAGATTATCTTAGTGGGTAGCTTATGATTTAAATGCAAAATCAAGTTACTTAGTGAATTTCAGCTGTGAGATGAACTGCTGAAAAATTCATTAACTTTTTCCTCTTGTAGGCTCAAGTTACAGGGAGCACACTGAATGGTAGGAAGGAAAAAATTCAGGCTGAGGAAGGTGATAAGGAAAAATGGGATTTCCTGCAGTTTGCTGAAGCTTGGACTCCAAATGACAATTCTGAAGAGTTAAGGAAAGAAGCTTTGTTCACTCATGTAAGATTATATGCCTTACTGTTTTTTATTTTTTTTTTAGTATCCTGAAACCATAACTTTGTATGTATGGTTTTAAATAGCAACTCTCAATTATTTATGGTATTGAAAGGAGACTTCACATAAAGCTGGAAACCCCCTTAGAACCAAAAATTAACATTATTTTCCAACAGTTTTCGTACTTACTGTTCAGCTCCTCAGATAAACTGAATAAAATTCAGAGTTCAGAAGAAAATATAGGCTATCTTTATGACGCTGAGAATAGGGAAGCATATACTAAATGTTCCTTAAAACATGCAAATAATAAAGAAAAAGATTCAGATATTTGAGTATATCGAAATCAAAGGTTTTGTTATACAAAATGTCCTGTATATAAGTCACACACTCAGTAAAGATATTTGTATTACAATGTCCAAAGTATTTGAAGAATTTATACAACTCAATTAGTAAAGCGTAAACAAGTCAACAGAAAAATAGGCAAAGAGCTGGGCATGGTGGCTGACACCTGTAATCCCAGCATTTTGGGTGGCTGAGGCAGGCAGATCACCTGAGGTCAGGAGTTTGAGACTAGCCTGGTCAACATGGTGAAACCCTGTCTCTACTAAAAATACAAAAATTAGCTGGGTGTGTTGGTGCACGCCTGTAATCCCAGCTACTCAAGAGGCTGAGGCACAGATATCGCTTGAACCACCTGAACCAGGAAGGCAGAGGTTCTCGTGAGTTGAGATTGTATTGTGCTGCACTCCAGGCTGGGCGATAGAGTGAGCCTGTGTCTCTGTCTCAAAAATTAAAAAAAGAAAGAAGAAAAAAAAGAAAAATAAGCAAAGAATATGAGCATCAGAGGATACCTGAATAGCCAATAAACATGAAAAGAAGCTCTACCTCACTAAAATAAGGCAAATTGTAAAGATAATTTTCCTCTTTACTATTTATTAGTAAGTAATTAGCGGTCTAACAATTTCAAAGTATGTGACCCCCCCATTCCCAAAACTTGTTACTGAGTGGTTTTAGCATTCATTAATGATATTTGCATGAATCACCTTTGAAATGGTCTTTCTTTTTTTTCTTTTTTTTGAGACAGAGTCTCGCACTGTCGCCCTGCCTGGAGTACAATGGCGTGATCTCAGCTTACTGCAACCTCTGTCTCCCGGGTTCAGGCGATTCTCCTGCCTCAGTCTCCCGAGTAGCTGAGATACAGATGCCTGCCACCATGCCTGGCTAATTTTTTGTATTTTTAGTAGAGACAGGGTTTCACTATGTTGGCCAGGTTGGTCTCGAACTCCTAACCTTGTGATCCGCCCACCTCGGCCTTCCAAAGTGCTGGGATTACAGGTGTGAGCCACCACGCCTGGCCTGAAATGGTTTTTCTAATTCCATCATTGCTTCTATATTTATTAGTTGTCATTTTTCTATAAAGAAGACATTTACCTCCCTGCTTTGAAAAAATATGACTATGGACCAGGCGTGGTGGCTGACAGACCTGTAATCCAACCCTTTGGGAAGCTGAGGTGGGTGGATCAGTTGAGGTCAGGAGTTTGAGATCAGCCTGGCCAACATGGTGAAACTGCATTCCTACTAAAAAAAAATACAAAAAAAAAAAAAAAAATTAGCCCAGCGTCATGGCACATGCCTGTACTCCCAGCTACTCAGGAGACTGAGGCAGGAGAATCACTTAAACCCAGGAAGTGGAGGTTTTGGTGAGCCGAGATCACGCACCGCACTCCAGCCTGGGTGATGGAGTGAGACTCCGTCTAAAAAAAAAAGAAAAAATTACTATGAACTTAGGGGTTTCAATTATTGTTATTATTTAATGTGTTATAATCCTTTACCTTTTTTTCGTTTTAAGCTTAGATCTGGCTAATCAAAGCTCCTTTAAATTGGCTCCTTTTTAAAAAAACACATCCTTATAATTCTCTGAGTGCTTCCTTGCTTTCTGGCACACAATATATAACAGGTTCACCTTAATTTTTTTGCCCCAGACCTGGAATTGGCCCATTTCTTTAAGGAGCACTTACTCCCTTTACTGTGGAGTGATATTTAGAAATTAGGATTTTGTTGTTGTTCCTCTGGGCTGTCATTGCTTCTAGGCTCTTTTCAATGTACAGAATATGTTCTCACGCATATATAAGGATACATGCACAAAGATCTTTATTGTGTCATTTTTTAGAATGCAAAAAAATGGAAACAACCAAAATGCCCATCAATAGAAGAATGGATATGTAGATTGTCATATCTTGTAAAATGCTATTTAGAAGTTAAAGTGAGGCCGGGCGCGGTGGCTCAAGCCTGTAATCCCAGCACTTTGGGAGGCCGAGACGGGCGGATCACGAGGTCAGGAGATCGAGACCATCCTGGCTAACACGGTGAAACCCCGTCTCTACTAAAATACAAAAAACGAGCCGGGCGACCTGGCGGGCGCCTGTAGTCCCAGCTACTCGGGAGGCTGAGGCAGGAGAATGGCGTGAACCCGGGAGGCGGAGCTTGCAGTGAGCTGAGATCCGGCCACTGCACTCCAGCCCGGGCGACAGAGCAAGACTCCGTCTCAAAAAAAAGAAAAAAAAAAAAAAAAAAAAAGTTAAAGGGAATGAGTTATATTTATATGTATCAACATGATGAGATCTTGAAAACACAAAGTTGCTTTAAAACACATAGCACACACAGTATAGTCTATGTTTATGAATACACATATGTAGTAAAACATAAACACACATTGGAAGAATATATATCAAATTTATAAAATTNCTTGCAGTGAGCTGAGATCCGGCCACTGCACTCCAGCCCGGGCGACAGAGCAAGACTCCGTCTCAAAAAAAAAAAAAAAAAAAAAAAAAAAAAGTTAAAGTGAATGAGTTATATTTATATGTATCAACATGATGAGATCTTGAAAACACAAAGTTGCTTTAAAAACACATAGCACACACAGTATAGTCTATGTTTATGAATACACATATGTAGTAAAACATAAACACACATTGGAAGAATATATATCAAATTTATAAAATTGGTTACCTCTGGGAGAGGAGAATGGATGTGGGGAAGAATAAAAGTGTGATAGCAACTTCAGCAAAAATGTTTTATTTCTTTTATTTTATAAAAAGATCAGAAGTACAATATTAATATTTGTAAATTTTCAATGGTGGATACATAGATTTTTGTTGTATTCATTATACATTTCTATATGTAAAATCCCCAGTCTCACCTCTAACAAATGCTATTTAGAGATTATTTATAAATTTAGTAAGAAATAATATATTAGAGAAATTTGTAATTTATAATGTCTGCTGTTTCCTAGCCTTTTTTTTTTTTTTTTTAAATTCTTTTTTTTTTAAAAGACAGGCTCTCTGCCTGTCACCCAGGCTGGAGTCCAGTGGCATGATTATAGCTCACTGCAGCTTCAAAGTTCTGGACTCGAGATTCTCCCATCTCAGCCTCCCAAGTAGCTAGGACCACAGGCATGTGCTACCATGACTGGCTAATTTTTTATGTTTCATAGACAGAGTCTCACTACGTGGCTCAGGCTGGTCTCAAACTTCTGGCCTCAAGCAGTCCTCCCACCTCTGCATCCCAAAGCATAGAGATTAGAAGCATGAACTGCCACCACTCTTGGCCTTCTAGTCTTTTTGGGGTAATATGGTGTCAGAGTTACAGAGAGTTTAATTTTAATTTTTCAAAGAACTGATCAGAAGTTATAGGAATAAAATTAATATTTACATTTTTTCTGATAATACAAAATTAAAATTTAATGTGAAGTTTAATTTCATAAAATACATTATGTGGAATCATATTAATTTTTAATTATCTTATTTGGAGGTCTAGTACAATTTTTTTTCTAGAATATTAGAATATAATTCTGTGAAATGTTGCTAAAAAAATAGATTATTTATAATCTCGTTTAAAAAACGAGTTTTCTTTTTTCTTTTTTTTTTCTTTTCGGAGATGGAGTCTCACTCAGTCGCCAGGCTGGAGTGCAGTGGCACAATCTCTACTCACTGCAAACTCCGCCTCCCGGGTTCAAGCAATTCTCCTGCCTCAGCCTCCCAAGTAGCTGAGACAACAAGCACATGCCGCCACGCCTGGCTAATTTTTTGTATTTTAGTAAAGACGGGGTTTCACCCTGTTGCCCAGGCTGGTCTCCAACTACTGAGCTCAGGCAATCTGCCCATCTCAGCCTCCCAAAGTGCTAGGATTACAGGCATGAGCTACCGCGCCCAACCAAGTTTTCTTTCAGCAATGCTTATTATATTATATTCTGGTCTACAATAAAGTGAATAGAAATCCTAGCTATTTTAAAAATATATAAATAAACCTATGATTTGTGGCTGTTCTTTCTCTAAAACTTCCTATCAAACTATGTTTACCAGTTCATTTCTAAGATAGGTATTAAGAATTTGAAATAAATCTTCCTACATATGTATATGTTTATTGTTTTTTAAAGTTTATCTGAAGAAAATATATATTTGTGTACACAATTTTAAAAAATCACCCATACCAAATTTTACTTTCTTGAGTTAGGTATATCTTTCATAGTTCAGTGTTGTCTTATATATTTTCTAATACTTGTCTTTATACAAATGCAGTTTGATGTAAATTGGAATCCTAGAATGTAGGGATCTTTTGTTTGTTTTGGTTAGTTTTGCTTTGTTGGTATTTGTTTATTTGTTATATGGCCAGCAAGTGAAGTGTGCTTTGATTGACTTTAGGTGAGTGTGCCCTCTCACCACTCTGTCTATACCCTCCCAGCTTCATGCAGTTTAAGAAATGTTCAATTGGCTGGGCACGGTGGCTCAAGCCTGTAATCCCAGCACTTTGGGAGGCCGAGATGGGCGGATCACGAGGTCAGGAGATCGAGACCATCCTGGCTAACACGGTGAAACCCTGTCTCTACTAAAAAATATGAAAAACTAGCCGGGCGAGGTGGCGGGCATCTGTAGTCCCAGCTCCTCCTGAGGCTGAGGCAGGAGAATGGCGTAAACCCGGGAGGTGGAGCTTGCAGTGAGCCGAGATCGTGCCACTGCACCCAAGTCAATAATATATTCAATATGTACTTACTTTATATTTATATATACTTATATTATTATTGAATAATATATTCAATATATTCAGTATATACTTGACTAATATTCAATAATATATTCAAGTATATATATACTTGTATTCAAGTATATATAGTACACATACAGTGTATATATATACATTTGAATAATACCTTAAATGAAACTAATCCACACAAATGTATGAGCGACAATTCTTTACCCATGCTAGATGTATTTACATTTTTTAAGAAATTACAGTATTTGTTAACCCAAATGAAACTCAAATTGAAGTCCAACTCAAGTAAAAAGAAAAAATTCCATCACCACAAGGAAAGATACTTTTGCACAGCCCAGTTGGCTGTCCCATAAGTAAGCAGTCCTGCCTTGGAATCCATCACCAGGGTCACTGCCTAAGTTGTGGTCAGTCCAATTTCCACTGCTTCTTCCTTTCTTCTACTTCTGAATGTGTCTGACTTCTAAGTACTATTTTGGCTTTGAGGTGTTTTGATTTCCCTACAGTGGCTTCCATTGAGTGATATTGTAGGTCATCTCCGGGCGGGAGAATGGCATGGATAATATTAGTGTATGTTATTTATAAGCAACAAAAGGCTGTTTCTGAATAAAGCAAGCTGAGTGGAGTATTCAAATAGGGAGGCTCCTTCTGTCTCCGGTTTTCATTTTGCTACCATCATCTAACAAGTGTCTCTTCCTCTAGCTCTAGCTGTGGGAAATTGGGGCCCTTCCCTTAACCTCTTTAGGGTCTTTTCTCATCCTCTTTTGCTCCTTTCTCCAATAATCAGCAACATTATTTATCTAGCCATTTGAGTCCCTAGGTTACTAGATGGCTTCTAAGCCCCCTTTCATCCATTATATATAAACTATAAAGTATCCTAAGAGAAACTTGGTACATAAAGGATTCATAGGTGAGCAAAAAAAAAAAAAAAAAGCACTCTAATTTAGTATGGGTAATGAGTCCTGCTTGTGGTTAGGACATGTCTGCTTTCTGCTCAACTTCTCTTCTTTTAATCTCAATGAGCCAGAGCTACTTCTGTTTCCTTACTTCATACAGTAGTTATCTTTACATTTTGAGATGAATCTCTAGGAAATTCACAAATCCAGCCAGAACAACTACTTCCAGTCATTTCTTGCTACCTCTTGCGTCAGCCCACGCTACAGTCTCTGCTTTCCTTTGCCAGTTGTTTTGTGTGCTCTTAGTTCAATGTGCCCTAGTGTTCCTTGCCCTCATTAGCCTCTCCCCATTTGCCGGTTTTCCTCACCCTGCTTCTGTCCCAGCCTCTTTGGCCTGCCTTTTCTCCATCACAATCATCCTTAAGTTCCCTGGCCTGCTGTCCTCAAGGGCTTCTAGATCATCCTTGACCCAAAGCAAATTTACATTTCAAACACTTACATTTGCATTAAAAATGTGTAGAATGGTTGCTTGTCTGCTGCAAAAAATTGTATATAGTTAGGAGAGCTCTTCAGAATTATTATTAAATTTAAAAATATGCCCTCAGGCCAGAGCTTGGTGGCTCTTGCCTGTAATCCAAGCACTTTGGGAGGCCAAGTCTCCCTTGAGCCCAGGTGTTTGAGACCTGCCTGGGCAACATGGCTACACCTTGTCTCTGTAAAAAGTAAAAATAAAAATAAGAAAATTAGCTGGGCATGGTGGTACACACGTGTGGTTCCAGCCACTTGGGAGTCTGAGGTGGGAGGATCACTCAAACTCAGGAGGATGATTGCACCACTGTACTCCAGCCTGGGCAACACAGTGAGACCCTGTCTCAAAAACAAAGACAAAACAAAGTTCTCAAAATTCAAAAAGAAACCGCATTTTTTATTAAATGCCAACATTGTATGAAATGTTTGCTTTGTTGTGGTAAAAGTACAAATTAAAATGTCTCACGTATTAAAAAAAACCTTTTTTTCCTGCATATTGTCCAATTGAATAAATGGTAACAGCAAAAAGAAAGTTCACCACAGGAGCTGTGGCATTTGTGAACTCTAAGTCCCTCTTGTCCAAAATCTCTTCTTTCTGAATATGGTAAAGAACTGGTTTCTTAGGGTAATACATCTTAAATATTTATTTAATATATATATTAGGAATTCGAAGAACTTTGTAGTTATTATGTAATTAGTCTGCGTAATAGCCTAATTAATAAGGACATGAGGGTAGCCTCATGGTTACAGATAGAGACATACAAATGTCTCTGTCGTGTTGTAGGAAAATCTGGGTTCTCGTCACACGACCAGGATAATTTAGGCATGTGGATACATTGTAGGGTGAGAAGGGCAGCATTTATCGTGTGATAAGGGAAAAAAGGGAAGCAGGGACTCTCAGCAAAGCAAGAGTCCTGCCAGCAGGCTTCGCTTTTCACGGATTGAATCCCCTGTTACCACCCAGGAACAGGAGAGGCCAGGCTCCTCCTTCCTGCAATGAGTGCTAACTCCCCAAGGCTCCACCCCATCCTCCCAATGCCCAGGCAGGTTGGAGATTCTCCAGGGAACCTTTTTACCTCACTTGTCTCAATAGCTTACATAACATTATGTTATTATTAGACATTTGTCTTATTTACTTTTATGACTTTAATACACTCAATAATAATGACTAACATCTATTGAGTTGTTATTTCTTGCAGCCATTGTGCTAAGCCCTTAATATTCAGGATCTTTCTTTTAAAAATAAACTTATTTAAATAAAGATGGGAATCTCACCATGTTGTCCAGGCTGGTATCGAACTCCTAGGCTCAAGCAATCCTCCCACCTCAGCCTCCCAAAGTGTTGGGATTACAGATATGAGCTACCACTCCAGGCTCATGATCTTATTTAACCTTCAGAGCAGCATCATGAGGAAGATACTATTAACTTGCCTCACTAAATCTGAGGAAAGTTACATAATCTGCCCAAGGTCATACAGCCAATAAGTGGCACAGCTGGGGCAGAAAGTGCCAGACCTTTCTGCTCCAAGGTCTGTTCTCATAACTTTGCCACTCTATACTAGGTGCATTAGAGTTAACATATCGTGGGACTTCAACAAATGTGTGTGGAATGAATACAACATTGAAAAACTTCAATTTGGTTTAGCCAGGTTTCTAGGATGTGAGCCACATACAGGACATTCAAAAATCATTCATTATATAAGCATTTATTAAGATTATATGAAATACAAGTCAAAACCACAATGAGATGCCACGTCACACCCACTAGGATGACTAAAATAAAAAAGACAAGTATTGTCTATGATGTAGAGAAATTAGAAGACTCATATATTGTTGGTAGAAATGTAAAATGATGCAGCCATTTTGTAAAACCATCTGGGAGTTCCTCAACATGTTAGACATAGAGTTACCATATGACCCAGCAATTGTACTTCCAAGGGAATTGAGAACATCTGTCTACACAAAAATTTGGACATGGACATTATGGCAGCATGATTCATGGTAGCCAAAAGAAGTAGGACCAGTCCAAATGTTCATAAATTGATGAATGGGTAAATAAAATGTGGTTAATCCCTGTGTTACCAGAAAGAGGTCTCAATCCAGACCTTAAGAGAGGTTATTGGATCTCATGCAAGAAGGAATTCAGGGTGAGTCTACAAAGTAAAGTGAAATGATGTTTATTAGATAAGTAAAGAAACTAAAGAATGGCTACTCTATAGGCAGAGCTGTGGCATGGGCTGCTTGACTGAGTATACTTATGGTATATCTTGATTATATGCCAAACAAGGGGTGGATTAGTCATGAGTTTTCCAGGGTTGCAAGTTCCTGGAACTGAAGGTTCCTCCCCTTTTTAGACCATATAGAGTAACTTCCAGATGTTTCCGTGGCATTTGTAAACTCTTTTGGTGCTGGTGGGAATATCTTTTAGCATACGAATGCATTATAATTAGTATATAATGAGCTGTGAGGATGACCAGAGGTCTCTTTCATTACCATCTTGGTTTTGGTGGGTCTTGGCTGGCTTCTTTATTGCATCCTGTGTTTTCAGCAGGGTCTTTGGGAAAAGACTTGTGTGTTGTGAAACCAGTCCTGCCAGGCTCCTGTCTCATTCTATGACTAAGAATGCCTAACATCCTTGAAATGCAACCCAGCAGGTCTCAGCCTCATTTTACCCTGCCCCCATTCAAGATGGAGTTGCTCTCGTTCAAATGCCTCTGACACATACAGTGGAATATTATTTGGCTTTAAAAAGTATACATGCGGCTGGGCGCGGTGGCTCAAGCCTGTAATCCCAGCACTTTGGGAGGCCGAGACGGGTGGATCGCGAGGTCAGGAGATCGAGACCAACCTAGCTAACACGGCGAAACCCCGTCTCTACTAAAAAATACAAAAAACTAGCCGGGCGAGTTGGCGGGCGCCTGTAGTCCCGGCTACTTGGGAGGCTGAGGCAGGAGAATGGCATAAACCCGGGAGGCGGAGCTTGCAGTGAGCTGAGATCCAGCCACTGCACTCCAGCCTGGGCGACAGAGCGAGACTCCGTCTCAAAAAAAAAAAACAAAACAAAACAAAAGTATACATGCGCTGGGCCTGGTGACTCACGCCTGTAATCCCAGCACTTTGGGAGACTGAGGCAGGCAGATCACCTGAGGTCGGGAGTTCAAGGCCAGCCTGACCAACAGGGAGAAACCCCTTCTCTACTAAAATTACAAAATTAGCTGGGCGTGCGCCTGTAATCCCAGCTACTCAGGAGGCTGAGGCAGGAGAACTACTTGAACCCGGGAGGCGGAGGTTGCAGTGAGCTGAGTTTGCACCACTGCACTCCAACCTGGGCAACAGAGTGAGACACTGTCTCAGAAACAAACAAAAAGACACATACTACACCATGGATGACATGGATGAACCCTGAAAATTTGTTAAGTGAAAGAAGCAGGACAGGCCACTTCTTGTGTAGCTCTTTTTATTCAGATTAGCCAGAATAGGCAAATCTGTAGAGACACAAAGTAGACTAGTACTTGACAAGAGATTCGAGGTGTCTTTACAAAAAATACAAAAATTAGGTGGGCATGGTGGCACATACCTGTAGTCCCAGCTACTCAGGAGGCTGAGGTGAGAGGATCACCTGAGCCCAGGTCAAGTCTGTAGTGAGCCATGATTTCTCCACTGCACTCCAGCCTGGGTGACAGAGTAAGACCCTGTCTCAAAAACAAAAAACAAAACAAAACAAAAGAACAAAATGTTAACGAATTGACTTTTAAATATCTGATTGGGTTTATTTGTTTGAGGAGGGTTGCTTTTGTTTTTAAGAGACAGACTCTCACTCTGTTGCCCAGGATTGTTCAGTAAAGAGGTCATAGTTCACTGCATCCTCAAAATCCTGGGCTCCAGTGATCCTCCTGCCTCAGCCTCCCAAGTAGCCAGGACTATCATCATGCCACCATGCCAGGTTAATTTTTTATTTTTTGTAGAGATGGGGGTCTCCTTATGTTGCTCAGGCTGGTATCAAATTCCTCAGCTCAAGCAATCCTCCTGCCTGAACCTTTCAAACTGTTGGGATTATAGGTGTTAGCCACTGCACCTGGCCCTGATTGGCTTTTATTAGCAAGTCATGAATTGGGCAGCATCCCATTTATGAACTAGAATGATGCTTCACTAAGCTGAGCAGAGCAGAGTGGGTGAGTTTTACAGGCAGAAAAGGAGAAACTGAACAGAAAAGAAAGCAGAAACAAGGAAGAAAAGGCAGATTAATGGTTTAAAAGTTATTTTCCTTGTAGGGGTAAAGCAGAGAGGACTTCCTCATCATGCTGGTTCAGGTTGACTGGGCCCCTTTTGATTGCTGTGAATCTCCTGTGTGTGTTTGTGTGTGTGTGTGTGTGTGTGTGTGTGTGTGTGTGTGTGTGTGTGTGTTGTTTTGTTTTGTTTAAACTGCCCTGTTTTTAAGTTCAGTTTGATTAAGTGGCACCTGGCATGTGTTACTCCATTCCTGGTTTGCTCTGGTCTTTTGGGTCCTAGTGTAGGAGCTCAGACTAAAACAATGGCTTCACATACATCTTATTTAACATTGCCTAATGAGTATAGGGTTTCTTTCTGAGGGTAATGAAAATGTCCTATGGCCGGATGCGGTGGCTCACGCCTGTAATCCCAGCACCTTGGGAGGCCGAGGCAGGGAGATCACCAGGTCAGGATACCAAGACCAGCCTGGCCAACATGGTGAAATCCCATCTCTACTAAAAATACAAAAAAAAATAGCTAGGTGTGGCAGCGGGTGCTTGTAGTCCCAGCTGCTCAGGAGGCTGAGGCAGGAGAATGGTGTGAACCCAGGAGGCGGAGGTTGCAGTGAGCCCACCCAGATCATGCCACTGTACTCCAGCCTGGGCGACAGAGCGAGACTCTGTCTCAAAGAAAAAAAAAGAAAAAAGAAAATGTTCTATAATTAATAAAGTCTGAATATACTAAAATCATTGAACTGGACACTTTAAAAGGGTGAATTTTATGGTATATGGATTACATCTCAATACAGTTGTTTTTTGTTTTATTTTTTTCAAGACTGAGTCTCACTCTTGTTATGCCCAGACCGTTTGTTCCCCAGAGAAGACCACCAGAGTCCGGAGTCAAAGCCAAGCGGCAAGGATCTTTACTGCAAGTTCGAACTTGGTCCCTCCGTTTCACAACATTCAAGAGGGCCCCGAACGATGCATGTGCTCGCTTTTTATAGCCCGATGTAAACAGGATATGTAAGGTTACAGAGGAACAAGGGAATTCTTTTGGTTACAGCATTACAATTGGTTAACATTTTAAGTTATACATTTAGCAGTTTTCTATTGGTTCCCGTGCTTTTAGTAAAACCACAAACGGTTGTGACCTTATCCAACCAGGTGGTGTTTTCAAAGTCGAGATATATGGAGGAATGTGTTTGTGTTGGGCCCAGGAAGTTGAGACAAATGGGGGAATGTGTTTGTGTTTGATCTCCTTCACTCTTGCCCAGGCTAGAGTGCAGTGGCGTGATCTTGGCTCACTGCAACCTCCACCTCCCAGGTTCAAATGATTCTCCTGCCTCAGCCTCCCAACTAGCTGGGATTACAGGCGTGAGCCACCACACCCATCCACAGCTGTTATTTTTTTAAAAGACTATATGCTAAATTTTGAGAATGCAAAGATAAGGAAAATAGTTAACTTTCCTGTGGAGTTTACTTTTTAGTTGGGAAACAACAATTGAAAACAAATCATTTTAATGCAATATGATAAATATGAAAATAGAGACATGTAAGTCAGGCCCTAGGAACACAGGACAGAATAAATAACTACCTGGAGCATTTGAGAAAGTTTCCCTTAGGAAATATCTGAGCTGAATTTTGAAGGATGAATTCAAAGGCAGTAGGTCCAATTTCAGGCAGAGGGAACACCAAAAACATGCCTAAAAGCACAGAGATATGAACAAATATTAATTGTTCTGAGAATGTGAAATCTGCACAAATATGTGAGCTTAGGGCTCATGAGAAGTGAGTTGAAGGAGAGGAAGCCTAAAACTTTGGCAGTAACCAGTTGGAGAGGAATTCACACTTGCCATGCCAAAAAGTGAGACCTGATTCTGGAAGTATATAGTGTCATGAGAGGTTTTTAAGCAGATAAATAACATGATCAGATTTCTGTCTTCAAAAGGTAATCCCAATGGTAGTGTGGAAAACAAATGGAAGAGTGAAGAGACAGAAGTTCTTGGAGGCAGTGCTACTTGGGGAATGGATTACAGTCATACACCACATAATGATGTTTTGGTCAACTACGATCACATACAATGGAAGTCTCACAAGGTTATAATGGAGCTGAAAAGTTCCTATCACCTGGTGAGGTTGTAGCCATAGTAACATGGTAGCACAGTGCATTACCCTTTCTATGTTTAGATACCCAAATACTCACGATGTGATACAGTTTCCTGTAGTATTCAGTACTGTAACTGCTGTACAGGTTTGTAGTCTAGGAGTAATAGGCTATGCCAGGTAGTCTAGGTGTATATTATGCTATACCATCTAGGTTTGTGAAGTACACTCTGTGATGTTGGCACAACTGCAAAATCACCTAAAGACACATTTCTCAGAATGTGTCTGTATCTCCATTGTTAAGCATAGTATAGTTTCTCATCTAGTTTCAGCCTATGATGAAGGGATCTCTCTCTCTCTCCCCACTGCCTGTCCGGGCTTTCTCCCCCTGATTTTTTAGAGCCTGAGAACTTGGTTGGGTCACAGTTCAAGGTAGGTGAGTTGCTGTTGCCCCAGGAGGCATACCTTTCCTTTGCTTTCTGCCTCCACTGTGAGTGAGCACAGCAAACAAGCCTGCGTTGGCAGGCCCTACCACCTCTTCTGCTGCTGGATCTGTGCTGACAAGTTAGGAAGTCTAGTTTGGACCTTGGGTTCTAGCTGGGTTCTTCAGTATACCTTTTACCAGAATTTTACTTTGGTGCTATCAGGCACTTACAGGTCTATTAATAAAGCCAGTTCCTTTTTATTCATGAGGCTATTAGTATGTATAAAGCTCCTTTGTCAAGGATTCCTAGAGGGGATTTGAGGCACTATAACCACCCTAAATTCCTAACAGTAGTAGTGACAATAGAGAGGCAAAAAATGCCAGACATTTCAGCAGTAGAATCAATAAAATGAGATCTGAGTGGAATCCTATCTAATAGCAGTGCGGAAAGAGTAGAAGGGATTGAAGCAGGCACTTAGGGAAAACACCACAGCCAACAGCATGCAGGTAGATAAGGAGAGGACAAATTGAAACAGTGGAAAGAGATCCAGTTTAGTCTAAAACTGGAGATTCCATGCAGAGGACTTTATAGTTAATTTGGATGAGGAGTGAAGAGCCAAAAGATTGCGAGCTGGCTTAAGGACAGAGGTGAAGGGTTCACTCAGGACATCTTGAGTTTGAGGTGTCTCTGAACCTCAGCTGTTGTCCAAGAGTCATTTGGAGCTCAGCCCTAGAGCTTAAAGATAAATGATGGTACATAGGTAAACACTAGACATAAGTGGATTAATTTAACTCCCTGAGTTACATTCTAATCATCTATATGTTATATGACATTTTGCTATAAATTCTCATTGTCCTTATTGGAAGAGACAGCGATTCCCAAAGACATTAGCTATACTACTTTTGATGTCATGGGATTTTTTTCTATGGGGGCACATAGGAAGGTGTGTTACATAGGTAAACGTGTGTCACAGGGGTTTGTTATACATATTATTTCATCACCCAGGTATTAAGCGCAGTACCCAATAGTTATCTTTTCTGCTCCTCTCCTTCACGCAACCTCCCCCCTCAAGTAGACCCTAGTATCTGTTGTTTCCTTCTTTGTGTTCATAAGTTCTCATTATTTAGCTCCCATTTTGTATTAGTCCATTTTCATGCTGCTGATAAAGACATACCCAAGACTGGGAAGAAAAAGGGGTTTTTTTGTTTCTTTTGTTTTTTTGAGACGGAGTCCTGCTCTGTTGCCAGGCTAGAGCGTAGTGGCACGATCTAGGCTCAATGCAACCTCCACCTCCTGGCTTCAAGCAATTCTCTTGCCTCAGACTCCCGAGAAGCTGGGACTACAGGTGCGCACCACCAAGCCCAGCTAATTTTTGTATTTTTAGTAAAGACGGGGTTTCACCATGTTGGCCAGGTTGGCCTCAAACTCCTGACCTCGTGATCTGCCCACCTCAGCCTCCCAAAGTGCTAGGATTACAGGTGTAAGCCATCGTGTCCAGCAGAAAAAGAGGTTTAATTGGAATCACAGTTTCACAAGGCTGAGGAGGCCTCAGAATCATGGCAGGAGGTGAAAGGCACTTCTTACATGGTGGCAGCAAGAGAAAATGAGAAGGAAGCAAAAGTGGAAACCCCTGATAAAACCATCAGATTTCACGAGACTTATTCACTATCACAAGAATAGCACAGGAAAGACCGGCCCCCATGATTCAATTACCTCCCGCTGTGTCCCTCCCACAACACATGGAAATTCTGGGAGATACAGTTCAAGTTGAGATTTGGGTGGAGACACAGCCAAACTATATCATTCCGCCCCTGGCCCCCTCCAAATCTTATGGCCTCACATTTCAAAACCAATATGCCTTCCCAAAAGTCCCCCAACATCTTAATTCATTTCAGCATTAACCCAGAAGTCCACAGTCCAAAGTCTCATCTGAGACAAGGGAAGTCCCTTCTGCCGATGAGCCTGTAAAATCAGAAGCAAGCTAGTTACTTCCTAGATACAGTGGGGGTACAGGTTAAATACAGCTGTTCCAAATGGGAGAAATTGGCCAAAACAAAGGGGATACAGGGCCCATGCAAGTCTGAAATCCAGTGAGGCAGTCAAATTTTAAAGCTCCAAAAAGATCTCTTTCAACTCCAGGTCTCATATCCAGGTCACACTGATACAAAAGGTAGATTCCAATGGTTTTGGGCAACTCTGCCCTTGTGGCTTTGTAGGGTACAGCTTTCCTCATGGCTGCTTTCACAAACTGGCATTGAGTGTCTACGGCTTCTCCAGGAGCATGGTGCAAGCTGTCAGTGGATCTACCATTCTGGGGTCTGGAGGACAGTGGCCCTCTTTTCACAGCTCCACTAGGCAGTGCCCTAGTAGGGACTCTGTGTGAAAGCTCCAACCCCACATTTCCCTTCCGCACTGCCCTAGCAGAGGCTCTCCAAGAGGGCCCCACTCCTACTGCAAACTTTGCATAGGCATCCAGTTGTTTCCATACATCTTCTGAAATCCAGGTGGAGGTTCCCAAACTTCAATTCTTGACTTCTGTGCACCCACAGGCTCAACACCACATGGAAGCTGCCAAGGCTTGGGGCTTGCATCCTCTGAAGCCACACCCCAAGCTGTACATTGGCCCCTTTCAGCCATGGCCGGAGCAGCTGGGATACAGGGAACCAAGTCCCTAGGGTGCACACAGCACAGGGACCCTGGACCTGGCCCACGAAACCACTTTTTCCTCCTGGGCCTCCTGACCTGTGATGGGAGAGACTACCGTGAAGGTCTGTGACATGCCCTAGAGACATTTTCCCCATGGTTTTGGGGATTAACATTAGGCTTCTTGCTACTTATGCACATTTCTACAGCTGGCTTGAATTTCTCCCAATAAGTTTTGTTTTCTGTCACATAGGCTGCAAATTTTCCAAACTTCTATGCTCTGCTTCCCTTATAAAACTGAATGCCTTTAACAGCACCCAAGTCACCTCTTGAATGCTTTGCTCCTTAGAAATTTCTTCTGCCAGATACCCTGAATCATCTCTCTCAAGTTGAAAGTTCCATAAATCTCTAGGGTGGGGGCAAAATGCTGCCAGTCTCTGCTAAAACATAACAAGAGTCACCTTTGCTCCAGTTCCCAACAAATTCCTCATCCCCATCTGAGATCACCTCAGCCTGGATTTTATTGTCCATATTGCTATCAGCATTTTGGGCACAGCCATTCAACAAGTCTCTAGGAAGTTCTAAACTTTCCCACATTTTCTTGTCTTTTTCTAAGCCCTTCAAACTGTTCCAGTCTCTGCCTGTTACCCAGTTCCAAAGTCAATTCCACATTTTCAGGTATCTTGTCAGCAACACCCCACTCTACTGGTACCGGTTTACTGTATTAGTCCGTTTTCATGCTGCTGATAAAGGCATACTTGAGACTGGGAAGAAAAAGAGGTTTAATTTGACTTAACGTTCCACATGACTGGGGAGGCCTCAGAATCACGGCAGGCAGTGAAAGGCAGTTCTTATATGGCAGCGGCAAGAGAAAATGAGAAGGAAGCAAAAGCGGAAACCCATGATAAACCCATCAGATCTCATGAGACTCACTTGCTATCACTAGACTAGCGCAGGAAAGACTGGCCCCCATGATTCAATTACATTCCCCTAGGTCCCTCCCACAACATGTGGAAATTCTGTGAGATGCAATTCAAATTGAGATTTGGGTGGGGACACAGCCAAACCATATCACATTTATAAGTGAGAACATGTGGTATTTGGTTTTCTGTTCTTGCATTAGTTTGCTAAGGATAATAGCCTTTAGCTCCATCCATGTTCCCACAAAAGACATGATATCATTCTTTTTTATGGCTGCATGGTATTCCATGATGTATAAGTACCATATTTTCTTTATTTAACCTGTCATCAACATGCATGTCTGTTGATTTCATGTCTTTGCTATTGTGAATAGTGCTACAGTGAACATTCCTGTGCATGTGTCTTTATGGTAGAATGATTTCTATTCCTCTGAGTATATAACCAGTAATGGGATTGCTGGGTCGAATGATAGTTCTTCTACTTTTAGCCCTTTGAAGAACTGCCATACGGCTTTCCACAATGGTTGAACTAATTTACACTCCCACCAACAGTGTATGTGTTCCCTTTTCTCTGCAACCTTGCCCACATCTGTTATTTGTTTCACTTTTTAATAATAGCCATTCTGACTGGTGTGAGATGGTATCTCACTGTGGTTTTGATTTGCATTTCTCTAGTGATCAGTAATATTGAACTTTTCTTCATATACTTGTTGGCTGCATGTATGTCTTCTTTTGAGAAGTGTCTGTTCATTTCCTTTGCCCACTTTGTTGTTGTTGTTGTTGTTGTTGTTGTTGTTGTTGTTGTTGAGACAGAGTCTCGCTCTGTCACCCAGGCTGGAGTGCGGTAGTACAATCTTGGCTTACTGCAGCCTCCGGCTCCCAGGTTCAAGTAAATCTCATGCCTCAACCTCCCAAGTAGCTGGTACTACAGGTACATGCCACCATGCTCAGCTAATTTTTGTATTTTTTGTAAAGATAGGGTTTCACAATTTTGGCCAGGCTAGTCTCAAATTACTGACCTCAGGTGATCCACCCATCTCAGCCTCCCATAGTGCTGAGATTATAGCTATGAGCCACCACACTGGGCCCTTCGCTCACTTTTTAATGGAAGTTTTTGTTTTTCTCTTGTACATTTGTTTAAGTTTCGTATAGATGCTGGATATTAGACCTTTGTCAGGTGCATAATTTGCAAATACTTTATTCCTTTCTGTAAGTTGTCTGTTTACTCTGTTGATAGTTTATTTTGCTATGCAGAAGCTCTTAAGTTTAATTAGATCCCACTTGTCAACTTTTGCTTTTGTTAAGATTGCTTTTGGTGTTGTCATGAGAACTTTGCCCATTCCTTTGTCCAGAATGGTATTGCCTATGTTGTCTCCCAGGGCTTTTATACTTTTGGGCCTGGAGGCTCTGTACAGGGAGTTGCTGAGCAGCTACTGGCTTGGCATCTACTGGCTCGATGGCTCTGGTGGGGGATGGCTAGAGCCCCAGGCTTGGAAGACCTCCCCAATGAGCAGATATGGGAATGGGCACCCATGTAACAGTCTGGCCAGTTCTCCGTAGGGCTACTGAAGTATGCTGAGGGCCCCTCCAGTCCCTAGTCACCTCGGATTTTCCAGTACCTAGAGGTATCACCAGTGAATCCGCGAAACACAAAGATGGCAGCCTATCTCACCCTCTGGAGCTTCCTCCCAGGGAGGTACAGGCCTATTACTGGTCCAGAGGCTCCTGAAGGAGGTAGCTGGTGACCCGGTTGGGAGGTTCTGTCCAGTGAGGAGGAATGGGTTTGGGGAGTCACTTAAAGAAAGCAGTCTGGCCATGTTTTGGTAGAGCAGCTGTGCTGTGCTGGGGGATCCCTTCTACCCTCTACACTCCATTCCACTTGGACTGTCCAAAGCGGGAAGACTGGAAAGGCTAAGGTGCAAACAGCAAACATGGCGACCAGCCCCTCCCCTCAGGACCTCCTTCTTAGGGAGGTGCAGTGCCGCTTCTGGTAGCTGACTGGAATTTTAGAGGTGTCATGGAAGTGAGTTGCCGTGGAAGTGGGGCCTGCAGGCTGTTGCTGCTCATCCACCTGCCTTCAGCCTCTTTCCTAGAGATATGTACAGGAGTCTAACCTCCCACTGCATGGGACGCCACACCTGGCTAAGACCATGTCTCTAAAAAAAATAATAATAAGTAGTAGTAGCATTTTATTTTTTACTACTTTGGGTTTTTTTAAAAAATCAAAATGTGTTTTATTTTGTGTGTTTTGTTTTCTTTCTACCTGCAGGGAAACACTAGTTGTGCCTAAGAGTGGATATTGTCAGTATTTTATTCAGCTGTATGGGAATAAACATTTTGGAAAATCTGAAAAAAACACAGTCATTTCTTTCTTAGAATAATTTAAATCTATTTTTTCAGTTAGGTGATTAAAACCCTATTTGTGTCACTCTATCTCCTTTGAAAACAGACTCTTGTTGACTTGTTTACAAATGCTCATGAGGGCTGTTTAGTTCCAGTTCCAATCATCAATCCTCTATGGTTCAAGAGACCAGCATGATGTCCCAATCACCCATTTGTAAAACAGGTTTATTAATTTTTTCAGGAACAGGAGCCAAATGACATGAGGCAGTAATGGTTCCTACCAGAGCTGCCCTTTGATCAAAGTCTATTAAACCTGACATCAGTGCTTTTGTTGGTAGCCTGTGCTTCCCTGGTATAGCACCAAGCTTTGAAGTGCTTTATTTTTTATGAGTTTTACTAGATTTTTTTTTCCCCTCTCCTTCAGTTCTAATAACTGACTTTTAATCCTATCATCATGGCCAGGGGATTTGTCTGTAAAGACCAGTAGTTTGCTATGGTGAAAAACAGGGCAAATAGATTAGTACTCTGAACTTTCCAGATAAAAACGTGCGTTTTGCCATCTTAAGCATTTTGCAGTTTGTATTCCCAGTACTTCTCACCAAAAGCAGTATTTTCTTTTGTTTTCAAAACAATATTGAACAAAAGACAGGAACACAATAACTGAGTTTCAGCTGTATAACTGAAGAGAGGAATATGTTCTTCTATCTTCCACTTTCCTTATGACATGGGCATGTTGTTGTAATTATATTTTCCTCATAAGTTTTGTGATAAAACTTACCATAGGCTTAGATCACTCTTCCTCCTCTAAGGAGCAGGGAGTCGTGTTATTGATGAATCTAACATTTTTGGAAAATATGCATTTTTTGGGGAAGCATTCTGTTTGCAGTTATTTCTTACTACCTTTTTCCCAAATTCTTTAATCAGTGAATCTACTAACAGCTGTAGCAGTGTTGCCAGCTCTACTAAAACAGAACACTTTATGAAAAATTAACAAAAAAGGACAAAAGAAAAGTCATTAGAAGCATCTTACAGATATTTATATTTGATATCTGTGTCTACAAATTAGTATCTTATTTAAGGTCACCTTTTTCTTTTATAAACCAGACATGTTCCCAATACCTGCTTGAGTTTCCATGAGTTGATGGTAATATGTCTCTGTCTCAAAACATCAAGGATGGCTGGGCGTGGTGGCTCATGCCTGTAATCCCAGCACTTTGGGAGGCTGAGGTGGGTGGTTCACCTGAGGTCAGGAGTTTGAGACCAACCTGGCCAATATGGTGAAACCTCATCTCTACTAAAAATAGAAAAAATTAGCCGGGCTTGGTGGCAGGTGCCTGTAATCCCAGCTACTCAGAAGGCTGAGGCAGGAGAATCGCCTGAACCTGGGAGGCGGAGGTTGCAGTGAGCTGAGATCGTTCCATTGCACTCCAGCCTGGGCAACAAGAGCAAAATTCCATCTCAAAAAAAAAAAATCAAGGATAATGTGTTTTGTTTTAAACTGACCTATGTGACCTTTGGGTCCTGCCAGTATAGTAATTTCCTAGCCATTCAAATCCATGTGCTTTTTTCTACTTACCTTATCAACAGTTTCCCTCTTTTTGATTGTGTGACTCTACGTGTCATTTGCTGTCTTATGAGAAATTATCCAAACTCCAGTTACAATGACAGACAGATGAGCTCAGCTAGCACATTTTGTGCCTGCACAGCACTCTGTGCTGGCATTCTTCAGTTTATAAAAATTATTATTTCAAAGAGGCCAGAGGGATTCTCATGAATTATGTAAGAGAGTTCATGTATTTGCTTCTCCTTAAAAAGAGTGTCACCACCCATGTGTATATTCACATATAAATTATCAATCCCTCTTTATGTGCAGAAAATTAAGGAAAGAAATGAAGCTGTTAGGGCTGGTGCGATGGCTCACACCTGTAAGCCCAGCACTTTGGGAGGCCGAGGCAGGCGGATCACCTGAGGTCAGGAGTTCGAGAGTAGCGTGGCCAACATGGTGAAACCCTGTCTCTACTAAAAATGCAAAAAATTAGCGGGGCATGGTGGCGGGCACCTGTAATCCCAGCTACTTGGGAGGCTGAGGCAGAAGAATGGCTTGAACCTGGGAGGCGGAAGTTGCGGTGAGCCGAGATCACACCATTGCACTCCAGCCTGAGCAACAGAGCAAGACTCTGTCTCAAAAAAAAAAAAAAAAAAAGAAGAAGAAATCAAAAGAAATGGGGCTGTTAAAACCACAAGTGCATCTTCAGATGTTTTATTCTACTCTCTTAGACCCAGCCTTTGGTGGGTCCTGAATTTTTGAGACTATGGAGACAGTAAAGAACTGCTCCCCACAAAACACACACAATGCAGAAAAATGACAATTTCAGGGGCTTCCCAAGCTCACAGAAGACCATCCAGGGTCTTGTGAGAAGCCCATAGACTCCAAATTCAGACCTCATATTCAGGCCTGGCACCTATAATCCTAGCATTTTGGGAAGCCGAGGTAGGTGAATTGCCTGAGCTCAGGAGTTCAAGACCAGTGGTGAAACCCTGTTTCTTTTCGGTTTTTTTGTTGTTGTTGTTGTTGTTGTTGTTTTTAGACGGAGTTTTAATCTTGTTGCCCAGGCTGGAGTGCAATGATGCGATCTTGGCTCACGGCAACCTTCACCACCCAGGTTCAAGTGATTCTCCTGCCTCAGCCTCCCGAGTAGCTGGGATTACAGGCATGTGCCACCATGCCCGGCTATGTTTGTATTTTTAGTAGAGATGGGGTTTCTCTATGTTGGTCAGGCTGGTCTCAAACCCCCGACCTCAGGTGATCCGCCCACCTCAGCCTCCCGAAGTGCTGGGATTACTGTGTAAGCCACAGCACCCGGCCTCTGTCTCTACTAAAAAATACAAAAAACTAGCGGGCGTGGTGGCGGGCGCCTGTAGTCCCAGCTACTTGGGAGGCTGAGGCAGGAGAATGGCGTAAAGCCAGGAGGCGGAGCTTGCAGTGAGCTGAGATCCAGCCACTGCACTCCAGCCCGGGAGACAGAGCAAGACTCCGTCTCAAAAAAAAAAACAAAAAAACAAAAAATTAGCCAGGCATGGTGGCACATGCTTGTAGTCCCAGCTACTCAGGAGACTGAGGCACAAGAATCACTTAAACCAGGGAGGCGGAGATTGCAGTGAGCCAAGATTGTGCCATTTCACTCCAGCCTGGGCAACAGAGTGAGATTCTGTCTCAAATAAACAAAACAAAAAATCATTTTCAGTAAACCAGGAGCCCCTCTTTGTTTCCATCCAGCAGGTATAATTATCTTTAGAATATATCAAAGAGATTTTCTCACTTGTTTTTCTATTAGTCATAGCTGCTAAATGTCAAAGAGACCTCATCAACCAACTTCCTGCTGATTGCCCAGAGGCTACGATCAGAAAGCACAATTGATGACATGGATCAGGTTTCTCACTGATTACCTAGTATGAAATCCTTACTCCTTTTAGGCCTTCCAGCTTATGGCAGCCCTGTGGCCAGGACCCTAACATGTAAGGTTTACTTCCTGTGACAGCATTCATCATTGTTCAGTTTAGCCATCATAACATTAGCCATAGCTAATGTTGTCCTCTCCTTTTGCTAACATTGTATTTTTTTTTTTTTTTTTTTTTTTTTTTTTTGAGACGGAGTCTCGCTCTCTCACCCAGGCTGGAGTGCAGTGGCCAGATCTCAGCTCACTACAAGCTCTGCCTCCCGGGTTCACGCCATTCTCCTGCCTCAGCCTCCCGAGTAGCTGGGACTACAGGCGCCGCCACCTCGCCCGGCTAGTTTTTTGTATTTTAGTAGAGACGGGGTTTCACCGTGTTAGCCAGGATGGTCTCGATCTCCTGACCTTGTGATCCGCCCATCTCGGCCTCCCAAAGTGCTGGGATTACAGGCTTGAGCCACCGCGCCCGGCCAACATTGTATTCTTAAGAGTATCTTTTGGTTCACAATATTATTAAAGTGATTTCCTTTCTACCCTTTCCCTTGTTTTCTGGATTTTATGTACTAAAGCCTCAATTTTATTACCCAAGTGGAATGTTCTGTTTTAGAACATCAGCTATACTGATTACTCCCACTGTTAATGGCAGAAGTATGCATCAATTACTTGTATGTTGTAAGTATGCATCAATTACTGTTAATGGCAGAAGTATGCATCAATTATGGTATGATGCATACCATAATGGCAGAAGTATGCATCAATTTCTCATACTGTCAGTCACTGCTAACCTTACCTCTCAACCTGCCTTCAGCACATAATGAGAATTCTCAAATGCTATTTTCCCAAATAAGTCATTGCTTAAATAGTAAAATAAGTTATTTTTAAAATAGCTTAATTAAATAGCTTAGTTAAGAAGATCAACTGTAAAGCTGGTATTTGAAGGCCCTGAGAATTCTTTTTTTGGTGGGGAGGTTTCTTTAGTTGTTTTGCTTGTTTGTTTGTTTATTTTTGAGATGGAGTATGCTCTGCCATCTAGGCTGGAGGGCAGTGGCGCAATCTCAGCTCATTGTAACCTCCACTTCCTACAGTCAAGTGATTCTCGTGCCTCAGCCTCCCAAGTAGCTGGGATTACAAGCACCCACCACCATGCATCACTAATTTTTTTGTATTTTTAGTAGAGACGGTGTTTCACTGTCTTGGCCAGGCTGGTTTCAAACTCCTGACCTCAAGTGATCTGGCCACCTTGGCCTCTCAATGTGCTGAGATTACAGGTGTGAGCCCTCACACCTGGCTAATTTTTGTGTTTTTAGCAGAGATGGGGTTTTGACATGTTGTCCAGGATGGTTTGATCTGTTTGACCAGATCAAGTGATCTGCCTGCCTTGGCCTCCCAGAGTGCTGGGATTACAGGCATGAGCCACCACACTCAGCCTTCTTTGTTCTGTTTTGTTGTTTTGTTAAAACATTTGTTTTAACAAATGTTGCAATTGGTTTTTTTTTTTTGTTTTTTTTTTTTTGGTGGGGAAATGGAGATATAAGTCATTAAAGAAACAGATTCTTTAAAATATAGAATAGGACAAAAGATTCAAGTATTTTTTAAACATTATTCAATATAGATGACAGTGGACTATTAATATATTTTATATATATAGCTATCCTGACATCAGTTTGCTTTATTTGCTCTTCTTAAGAAAAAAAAATTTAAGGCCGGGCATGGTGGCTCATGCTTTCAATTCCAGCACTTTGGGAGGCTAAGGCAGAAGGATCGCTTGAGCCCGGCCCAGGAGTTCAAGACCAGCCCAGGCAACATAGGGAGACCCTTGTCTAAACAACAACAACAAAAGTTAACCAGGCATGGCAACACGCACCTATAGTCGCAGCTACTCAGGAGGCTGAGGCAAGAGGATCTCTTGAGCCCGGAAGGCTAAGGCTGCAGTGAGCTGTGATCGCACTACTGTACTCCAGCCTTGGTGACAAAGTGAGACCCTGCTTCAGAGAGAAAAAAAAATTTTTTTTAAGTATAGAGAGGTGGTTGAGGTTATGGTTAAGGCATTAAATTGAAAACAAGCAGATTAAGAAAGATTCCTTAATTAATGGTAAGTTTTTGTTTGTTTGTTTGTTTGTTTGTTTGTTTGTTTGTTTGTTTTTTAGACGGAGTCTCACTCTGTCGCCCAGGCTGGAGTGCAGTGGCGCAATCTCGGCTCACTGCAACCTCTGCCTGCTGGGTTCCCTGCCTCAGCCTCCTGAGTAGCTGGGATTACAGGCACCCGACACCATGCATGGCTAATTTTTGTATTTTTAGTAGAGACAGGGTTTCACCATCTTGGCCAGGCTGATCTTGAAATCCTGCACTCGTGATCCACCCACCTTGGCCTCCCAAAGTGCTGGGATTACAGGCGAGAGACACCACACCTGGTCTCTTTAGCACCTTTCTCTGACAAGCTCCGTGAGTGGTAGCTAACATTGTGTCGTCTGTGGAGTCTGTGGAGAAACTGACTAGACCAAGCAAAAACTTGTGGAGACTGAAGGAGATCATAAAAGAGTCGGTAATGACTCTACAGTGAAGTCTCCCATGTGGAACTCCTGATGGCATTTTAGCATCTTATTAAATATTAGTTGATAACAAAAGGCCACCAGGCATTGAGGATAACCTCTCATGTGAAAAACAGAAACCAAAACAAACATCCAAGCCAAGAATGAGACACAAAAGCAACAGACAATGTAATGAGCTGAAGAAAATGTAAAAACAAAACAAAAAAACTACCATCAGTAGCCACAGAGAAGTAAAAATATTGTGCTTATGAAACAAGAATAAGAAAAAGGAAAAATCAGAGAATACAACAAGCTCTTAGAGCTTAAAACTTTAATACCAGAAATTATTAATTAAATAAGGAAAGAAAGAAGGATAATGAAGAAATTACCCAGAAGTAGAACAAAGATATAGAAAAAGTGAAGAAAATTAAATAATCTGTTCAGAAACTTTTTTCTTTTCTTTTTTTTTTTTTTTTT